>NC_140931.1:130162299-130202977 GCF_014529385.1 Adiantum capillus-veneris | reverse complement strand
TTATTGGGGATTTTGAAACATTCACATATTGGAAAAAAGAGGTGCTACCAGAAGATCATGTGAACTTTATACATGCACATAGTAACATACCAAAATGAATGGCTGAAAAGGTTTGTGTTCCTATCATTTACAATGCATCAAAAACATTGTTAGCCTTCATTGATCTATAACATCGCTATCATGCAAACAAGAAGGAAAATGAGAACCCCTATAGCCTTGCACGCATCACACCGTTGGAAGGAAACAATATAAAGCTATAGAAAACACCTATGTTTAACACCTGTAGAGTCTGGCGGGAAACATCCCTAACCCAAACCATGATTAGAATTTTTGAAAATCGAGACCCTAAAGATAAATCTCATGTCATATAGACCTCCGTAGAGTATCCATATACTTGATTCCAACAACAGACGAGAGAGCTACAAGCTTTCGAATTTGGGGTATTTCTTAAAAGCTCCAAAAAAGCTAGTCTCTGTAAGCAAAAAGGGTGTGCAGAGAATTGCATCTATTAAAAAGGAGGATTTTTTGGCTCTTATCCCAAGAAAATTTCTCTCTCCTCTTAGCCGGCATGGTTCTCTCCTTGGGCACCTTTTAATTGGTCCAATTTTGGCCTTTTCTGGGTGAAAAATGACCTGTCGATGACCCTTTGACCAAGGAATGGGGTGGGAGCAAGTTTCCGGGCCAAAAAAAGTGGTCAGGCACTTGGGCAGCTGGTGTGGACTAAAAAAAATTCCATCCCCTTCCCCATGATCCCACGAGGCCCCATAGCCAAGCCTTGAGAGAGCTCCTCTCACCTTTGATACACCATAATGGGCTCCCAAAGTGCCCTATGTACCCTCCACTTTCCCCTTTCTTCTTCCCATGTGGGATTACTTCCATGCCACATGGCAACTCTCCCCAAGCTCCCCAATTTCTCCAAAAATTCATAGCTTTTCCCAAAGCATGAGAGGACTTCTTGGACAATTTTTCCTGAGGCATACCTTGCTGCTCCGGTCACCAAATGACGCACCGTAACACACGGCTCGAAGCCCATCACCTCCGCTATCACTAGAAATATAAAACTTCAGCATCTCTAATCTTAGACCCCCAAGTTGGTGTACCTTCCCTTCTTGCATGCACCTGCAATCACCTTCTAAGTTGAGACCGCCCGCTTCGGATGCTCATAACTCATGTTGTACAAGTCCGATTCACAAGCTATAAAGCATGGCTGAAAATACTTATTAAAAACCATATTTTGGAGACTTGAACAACCCAAACCATCAGCATTCAAGCTTGGCAAAATCACACCTTTGTACATGAATTTCTACAAAGCCACTTCGAAAACTCGTAGGGCTATGTACACATATATACACGAGGCTAGTGGGCAAGCTTTTTAGCATGAATCAATGAATTCATGCTTATCCAAAAAATGCATGACATAGGCTGCCAACGCCCCCTAGCTTGCTTAGTCATTCATGACAAGCAGAGGTTCCTAGGGTGAACAAGTGCTGCATTTCATCCCCAGAAACCTCATCCACATTTTCAGATGTCTTCACATTATCTCCTTCTATTGATAGCATTTCATCAGTCACAATTGTCATCAAAAACGTGTGAGATACTTCTTCGATGTATAACCATTAACACGATACTTATGATGTGAACCATTTAAGCCTACCAACTGATATGTGCCATTTTCAAATTTGTTTACAATAGTAAAAGGACCTTCCCATTTGATTTGAAACTTCTTTTGAAAGGTATTGTCCAACTTACTATTGTATCGCAACACCAAATCACCCTTTTCAATTTTCTTATCCTCTACGCATTCATTGGCTTTTAGCTGAGCCTTTCTTGACACTTCCTCATAGTAACCCAAAGCTAAAACTCGATCCAATTGCAAGCATTGTAAATCCAATAATCTTTTTTGCCATGCATTTGTTTTCTCCTCATCTTCCAATGATAACAACTTTAGAGAATTTCCACTTCAATTGGCAATAAACCTTCCTTGCCATAAACCAAGTGGTAAGGGGGGAAATTATGTTCTTGTTTTGATAACAGTTCTTTAGGCCCATAACACACAAGGCAACTCTGAATCCCAAGTATCCCCATATGTCTGCGTCATCTTTGTCAAGATCTTTACCAACTCTCCATTGAACCTTTCATTAAGACCATTGCATTGTGGATAATAAGGAGAATTGTACCTATGTTGTATATAGAGCTTTTTGCATAAGAAATCAAACAGCTCTCCTCTAAATCCTGGTTCTCTATCTGAAATTAGCTCTAGTGGCACACCAAATTTGCAACATATGTACTCATAAATAGATTTTCCCATCTCCTTACTAGTAATCTGTTTGACAGCTTTGACTTCTGCCCATCGTGACAAATAATCCACTATTGTTAAAATGTAAGTAGTTCTTTGCTAGTCATAGGTAAGGGTCCAATAGCATCAAGACCCCATTTTTCAAACACATCAAAAGCTAAAATTGTCCTCCGCAACTCAGGCTTCAAATTCTCTTTCCCATCTTCTGACAAGGCAAACATGACTTGCACCAATGATTAACATCCCGTTGAATACTCGGCCATATATAAACTTCTTGAAAGAAATTATGAAACATGATTATCATAGAAAAATGGCCTCCACAAGATCCCTCATGATTTCCTTCCAGGATTTTGTAATTTTTTTCTTTCCAAGGCACACAACGCAAAACCAAATCACTTCCTTTCATGTAAAGCACATCATCAAGCATTTTGTATTTCTTGGCTTTTCTTATAAGTGCATAGTTTTTAGAAGACGATAAACCTTCAGGTAGAACACCTGTCAATAGAAAATCCACTTCCTTTTATAAGATTTCCCTCCCATGATATAAAGGGGCATCTGCCTTTACCACAAATACACAAGTGATCATCTCTTGGGCAGCATCATGAGCTTCTTCATTTAGAAACCTCTCAATATGCTGCAAACTCCATGCTTCAAGCTTTTTGAGCAACGCTTCCACTTTGAAGCATAAATTTTCCAGTTTAGGGTTCTTATTCTTCCATACTCCCAACACTTGCTTCGCAACCAACAAAGCATCTCCTTTAATTTGCAAGCATATAATTCCCAATTGTAAGCAAATATGCAAACCACCTTCAAGAGCCATGTATTCTGCTTCCTTGTTACTTTTGGCATCAAGTTTCAGCCCTTGCTTCCTTATAAGCTTTCCTTGTGCATCATAAATAACAATGTCTCTTGAAGCAGCATCATGACTTCTTCGATAAGAGCTACCAAAGTATAACAGTGAAGCATTAGGGATGGCAAGAGTCCTAGCTTCCTTCTTTCGCACCACCTCTTCTTTAACCAAAACTGGAGTATCCTTAGGTGTGAGAAGATCTACAAGGGTAGCTCGAGTACTTTCCTCCAACAAAAAGGTGAACTGAAACTCTTGAAGCTCAATAACCCATTTCGTAACTCTTTTTGATAAATTTGAAATATTGAACAGCTAAGGAAGCAATGAATAACTGGTGAGAACAGCAAGTAGTTTTTGAATCGTCTGCAGGCATAAACCATATTGGTCATCACTACAAGAGGTTGTCTGCTCTTGTGACGCTGTTAGCGACGGAAATACACTGGGTTTTTATAACCCCCGGCGTCGCTAAAACCGTCGCTAACAGCGTCGCTATGAGAGCGTCGCTATAGGCGTCGCTATATAGCGACGCTTATAGCGACGCCTATAGCGACGCTCTCACAGAAGAGTATAGCGACGCATATAGCGACGCTACAGAGCCATAAATAACGACGCTTATAGCGACGCCTGAGAGAATATTTTTTTGGTGGCAGGGCATTGAATGCCCTGCCACCCATCAACCATATTGTACTTGATTCACCTTTTAAAAAAAGTGCAAAGGTAGATAATAGACCCAAAATAGTCACCCACAAGACGCATTGTTTGCAAAATTGACAATTGTACACATCATAGGCAAACTGAATTGATTGGCAAATGTAATAATGACAATTGTACAACATCATAGGCATAAAGAATTGATTGGCAAAAGGAATTGCGGTGACAAATGTAATAATATACATGGTTCAAAAAGACGTATAAAATCCGTCTCATGATACATAAGCTATGAGAAACCCTAAACTAATGCTATCTAGCTACGGCTAAACTGACGTCGTCTAATCAGACGTCTCATCGCGTCCAAGCGGCGTATCTGTCGGATTCTGCAAAAAAAGACAATAAGACAGTTTTCAGTAAATATAAACATATAACGACATTTATAAAACAATACAAAAAATAAAAAAGAGTAAACCCTAATACTAACCATGCCGCCGCGAGAACTGAGAATGTCCATCAGGGCGTTTAAGCCCTTCCTGCCTGCGTACTCGCGCTCGTACGGTGTGGGATCACGTCCTGTCATCGACCACTGTCAAAACATACAAAGATTTCATTATGTTAGAACTAAAAAACTCATAAACCCTAAACTATCGAACATGCATAAAGAGCAATGTGAAAAGACTTACAAAATCGGCCTCAAATGATGCCCATCCACCGCTCCCCAAGTGGTGCGAGCTCCCTGCCTCTACTCGCGCTCTGGCTGCATCCTTTTGTTGCTTCCACTTGTCGGGATTCTCGCGCGCTGCTTTCTTCGCATTCTTCCCATCTTCTTTGGCCAGCCAATCTGGCCTATTCCACCCATTCTTGATTGCTTTTTGCACTTCGGAACGCTTGTGTTTGCGGTATTCGCGCATTCGAATCTTCATCAGGTCTTCATTGAAGCGCTGATCCCGTGTTGGAACGGGAAACTCATCATGAAGTATGCTGATGACACTGTTTTTTAAATCACTTGGTACTTCACTCCATTTGTTTAGTATATAGTGTCTAAACAGCTGAGAGCAAAGACCACGCATGCGCGAGATCACCTTCTTGCCGTCATCATCCATGATGATGCCGCCGCTGATGTCGACGGAGTAAGGCAAGCCCTCTGGCCGGTGACGCGTGAACCTAGGTGTCCCGGCAGGGGTCTCTAGCGGCATGTCGATGGGGGTACGGACGTCAGGTGTCTCCACCGGCGTCTGGGCGCCAAAGCGAGGAGTGTCGAGTGGGGTGGCTCCTGGCGGAGTAGGTAGAGGTGTGTAGCTTCTAGGAACAGTCAGCCGTGCAAAACCTGGCGTAGATGGCGATGCTGTGGCTGGTGTGGGGGCGGGCAAAGAAGGGGAGGGTAAAGAGCCTCGTCGAACACGAGGCGGTGTGGAGGCATCGGTGGCGGAATCCCCACAACAACCGCCACCGCCACCACTAGAGCGCCGGTGTCTAGACGAGTGTGACGCTCGTCTCGTCGACGCCGAAGCTTCAGAGCGCGCCGAATGCTCCGAAAGAGAGGGAGATGCGGATGGTGTAGGAACGCGCGATGATGCGCCAGAGCGATGACGCTCCACGTACCACTGTCTCTGCTGCGGTGACAAAGAAGAAAGAAACTCCTCATCATCCATACCTGCATTAAACACACGAATATTTAAACTTAATATTGAATGAATAGAGTAGACAATGACGCAAAGACCATTAAATACAATGACGTAATGACGCATATAAATACAATGACGCAATGAATCGAGTGATAGAAGAGGCAAGTCGAAAACTCAGAATTTTCAATCAAAAGATGTGAGCGCGAGTAGAAAAGAGCGTTACACACCATGGAAGCTACTTAGAGAGCCAGAGCTTTTACAGCACAGAGCAAAATTGTTCAAATACAATATTTGTGGCTTTAAGAGATCTCTCTCTCATCCTCGCATAACTCAGCATAACTTCCTATATCTATATAGAGCTCTCCGTTTAAACACATATCCTCTGTTTCATTTTGTAGCTCCTCTGCATGCACCCCATATAGAGTAGTAGCATCTTGATGCTCGTCTGGCACCACCGCAGCGGCTTCTGATTGAGCATCTTCTCTGATCTCCTCCATTGATGTCGTTGTGATTGGCACATGGTAGCCTTCATACGTCCTTGCACTACGAGGGGCTACCTCTATGACGTACCACCAGTTTGATGTAGACTTTGTAGGATGAAATACTACCTGCCAGAGCCACATAACTTACATGAGAGCTTTCAAGCACATAACTTGTAAAAGGGGGATGTTAACTATTTATATACTTACTTGTTCACAATGCTCGGGTAGTACGAAAGTGTCTCTTAGGTCATTCCATTTCTTAGTAGAATCCACCTCAAGAAAACCAGACTCTCCTCTACGCACAGTAGCGTTTCGACCCTCCATGATTATCTTGAACCATTGCACGTCGAACAAGTCGACAAAAAATCCTCTGTAATCGATCCTCAAAATCTCTTGCAGCGTGCCGAAGTAAGTGAGTTCCGCCACCACGGGATCTGCATCAGAGGAACGTCGTCGACTAGACTATTCAAATTTTGCCATGATTCCACAATCTTGAGTAAAACGCTTTTTGTCGATTCGTTCCACCCTAAAATGTCGACCTTTACACCATGCTGCTGTGTATGACTTATACTACAACGAACAAAGATTATGAGTGGCCGTTCAAACGTTTATAAATAAAGTCACTTGCTAGTCGTACATTGCAAACTTACCTTGGTCGCGCAACCCCGAGAGTACTCCCACTCTTCTTCAGTCACTTTGTCACCGCATTGTTGTGCGCTTTTCAATTGGTTGTGCAACCATCTTAAGCTCATGAAGGTTGGTAGGCTCTCCAGAACCGCTGGATAGTGCATCGGTGGTCGTCTTCCCCGTCTCCACTCGATTCGTGCCCTTTGTCGCTCTTGCTTTGCATCCTCATATTGTGAAATCCACTTTTGCATCACTGGATTGTGAAGCATGCAAAATCGGTTGATTTTAGCCTCTAGATCTTCCGTCATCTTCTTCTCAACACCGAGATTGCACATGACAATCCCAGATATGCGCTCATCATCTATGGTTCGCCATAGCGTGTCCCGGGATTTATCAAATCCATCTAGCCACTCTCCAATGTACACTAGGGACTCTGATACCAACCAACCTTCTGCCATGCTACCCTCCGGACGTGCCTTTTGACGCACATATCCCTTAAGCGTTTTCATGAAACGCTCTAAGAAGAACATCCATCTGGAATGAACTGTGCCAGCTATTTCCACCTCATCAACTATGTGAACAAGAAGATGCACCTGAATGGTTAGTATTGTAGTAGGAAAATGTTTCTCAAACATGCACACAAGCTCCGCAGCATTTAGTTTGGCGAATGGTATGGAGTCTACGTCGATCTCCTTTTGTGAGATCCATTGCACCAGCTTTGCAAGTTTGTAGATTGTGTTACGGATGTCGAGAGACAAACATCCCTCAATGGAAACCGGTAAAATAAACTGTAAAGTATGTGCAGCAATGATATTAAAGTCCACATTTTATGCAATGATATTAAAGTCCACTATGAACGTACCTGACACATTTTATGCCAATCGTGTGACTTCAAACCGGTAAGCTTTCCTTCTTTAGTAAAACACGTTCGGAGCGAGTGCATTACGCCAGTGGGGGTCCGCAAAGATCGAATGGCCTCTTTTACTTTGCGTTCTTGGGCTCCTGTGAAAATCCATGGTGCTTTAGGAAGTTTTATCGATCCATCAGACGCTGTTTGCGGCCAATATTGCTCCATACGATCCACATTTCTAAGGTCAACTCTGGCTCCCAAAGTATCTTTCTTGCCGGTCAAATGGTCCCATAGTAGATTACCCACATTCTTGAATATGTGCATTGGATCGAGCAAGTGATTGATCACGAGTCGGGGCCAGTATGGTAACTCGTACCATAGAGATAGTCTCTTCATCCCTGGAGGAAATCCGTCATCGCACATCTCCTTCTGCTCTAACCATGCTTGTGCAGACATCCTTGGTGGCTCTCTTCCCAAAAAGCCGTCGCGTAACACATGATTCTCCGGAAGATACGCTTGATGACCTTCGTAGATTTGCTTCTTCAGTGAGGGTGCCCTACGTGCATTCAGTCTAGGTCCACATGTGACACATGCTCTGTATCCGCTTGTTTGAAGCCCTGCATGTATACACATGATAATAGATCAACTATGGGGAAAAACAAGATTTACAGTGTCTGAGTGAGGAGTGTCAATAGATCACCTGAGCATTCTGTTAGCCCGGGATAGTCATGCATGGTCCACATTAGAATACCTCTGATCAAAGCATTCCGTCGTCCTATGTGTTGGCTCATATCCACCACCTCTATGCCAATCCACAATTGTTGTAGCTCTTCCAATAGTGGACGAAGATACACATCCATATTCCCCACTTTATATCGCCCTGGCACAATCAAGCTTAGCCATAGGTGCCCCTTCTTCGTAGTCAACCACGGGGGAATGTTGTAGTTGACGATGACAACGGGCCATACACTGTAAGATGTTGATCTTTGACCAAATGGATTTACGCCATCCATAGCCAGGCCTAAGCGCAAATTTCGAGCTTCCCTGGCAAAATCCGACCATGTTCCATCTATATGTTTCCAGGCTGCGCAATCTGCAGGAATTCGTAGCACACCATCTGAAGATTTATTCTCCTCATGCCATGATGCTAGGGCGGCCATGGACTTACATTCGAAGAAATGCTTGATGCGAGGAAGCAAAGGAAAATGTCGCAAAACCTTTTGTGGAATTTTTGTCCCGTGGAGATCTACTCGATATCTTTCGGAATCACATTTCGGACACTTCTCCATGTCTGTGTATTCCCCTCTGAAAAGAATGCAGTCATTAGGACAAGCGTGGATAGAATTGTAATCCATCCCCAAGTTTCGCAAAATCTTTCTTGCTTCATCTCGGGAATCTGGCATCACATTGTCAGCTGGTAGAATGTGCTCTTTCAGCAATCTACACAACATAAAAATATGATACAGTCGTGTAAAAATCTATCAGATCATTATACATTTAGAGTTCTATTAAAGTAAACTAATTGTAATAGATCACCTGAAAAGCGCTGTGACGCTAGTGTCACTCCATCCAAACTTTGCCTGCATGTTGAGAAGAACCAGGAGTGCTTTCAATCTAGACATACGTGCTCCATTATACAATGACGTATCGGCTTCACTTTTCATATCATCATGGATAAGCCTTTCTGAATCCATGATCGTCTCGATCATTTCATCAATCTCGGGCTCAAACATTGCCTTGTTGGGAATGTGCTCTGCATGATCATCCCCCGAGCTGTCAGAGGCTACATCTTGTGGCCTCACATATGCTGCTTGACCAAAGCGCATGCGAATACGTCTATTGGGTTGCAAGATTGCTGCTTGTTGGCCAGCGTCAGAGTCCGACGAGTTATAATTGGCAACAACTCGATCTATAATAGATGGATCGAACTCGCCGAATTCGCGAACGTGCTGCAAAGAAACACGTCTTGTCCGTCGCACAGCATGCTTGCATTGATTACAAGGACATAAGACCCTCGTTGAGAGATAGGTGTTTCGGTTGGACGGTCCCACATCCTCGTCGCTACTCATAATGAGGATAAAAAACTTATAACCTGGACAACAAATTTAATATTGGCATTCATTCGTCTTATCTCTCTCTCTCTCTCTCTCTCTCTCTCTCTCTCTCTCTCTCTCTCTCTCTCTCTCTCTCTCTCTCTTTACCTCACATTCTCTAGTCATGTCTAATCCCCGCACACCTTGGTCTAGAGGTGCACGGAGATCAGAACCACCGGGTTATAATCTCGTCTTTATTGGTCAATACCTATATTTGTGGGTACAAGAAATCTACACACCCACGTCTACATGATACTGCATGTAGTGGACAAAATCCCTTTGCCTCTTCTCTAGCTGTAGCACTTCACTTCATCTTAACATCTTTTCACAGTAGATCTTTTCACTGTTCATCTAACTCTAAACTCTAAACCGTAAGTAATTCTTGCGTGGACTCGATCTAACGTAAATAAGCGTAAATCTAAATAAACGTAAATCTAACTAAAAATAAAGCTAAATCTAATTTAACGTAAGTCTAATGACTAGAGGTTGTCTAGATGGTCATTGTGTCGGGGATGTAGTGACTCTTGCCGCCCTGAAGATCCACCTTCTTCCCTATCTTCTGAAGACATTTCACCAGTACTTTTGGATCGACGGAGCCCACCATGAGTGAAGGCAGCAATACCCTATATTCCATTGAGGGCTTTCTTCACCCGCTTCATGCAGGCATCGCAGTCTATGGAGACCCGCATCTAATCTAATATAACGTAAATCTAAATCTAGCTTAAATAAACGTAAATCTAGTTAAAAATAAACCTAAATCTAATTTAATGTAAGTCTACATATAACCTAATCTTTAACGTCTTTTAAGATAGTTTCCTACGACGTTATAACTCTCTTCTTCCTGTGTGTGTGCGCGTGTGTGGATGTGTGTGCCAATTAAAAGAGATAAATGGTATAACCTTTCTATCACCCATGCCAAGTATGATAGATTGATTATGCCATTTCCCTCTTGAATAATAGGTCTTCAGTTCAACTCCTCGTCGGCTAGATCTTTAGGTCTTTTAATTTTAATTAGTTTCCTACGACGCTCCCTTAGTTTCTCTTTCTTTCTCTCTCAATGTGTGTGCGTTTTTTTGGATCGTATGCATGTTTTCTTTCTCTTTTCCTCTCTCAATGTGTGCGTTTTTTGTTTATGCATGTTCTCTCTCTCTTTTCCTCTCTCAATGCGTGCGTTTTTTGTTTATGCATGCTCTCTCTCTCTTTTTCTCTCTCAATGTGTGTGTGCATTCTTTGTTTATGTATGTGTGTGCGTTTTTGTTTTTGTTTGTACTCTCTCTCTCTCTCTCTCTCTCTCTCTCTCTCTCTCAAAAACACTATGTGTGTGTGTGTATGTGTGTGTGTGAGAGAGAGAGAGAGGGAGAGAGAAAGAGGGGAAGGGAACATGAGAATGAGGAGAGGGAAGGAGCATACCTGGCTCTCCTTCCTCTCCTCGTGTGTGTGTGTGTGTGTGTGTGTGTGTGTAGAAGAAAAAGAGAGAGAGAGAGAGAGAGAGAGAGAGAGAGAGAGAGAGTGAGGGAGAGCGTTACCTGCTCTTTGCTTGAGGGCGCCGAAAAACTCAGATCTGAGATCTGAGTTTTTGGGCGCGCTCGGTTATTTTTTTTACGCCAGCTGGCGTCGCTATGAGCGTCGCTATAAGCGTCGCTATGAGCGTCGCAAATTTACAAAGAAATTTGCGACGCTCATAGCGACGCTCATAGCGACGCCGGGAATTTTTTTTTTGAGCGTCGCTGTGTGAGCGTCGCTAATATGAAGAGCCTCTTGTAGTGCATCACCAATTCAACTTCAAAAAAATCTCTTTCATGAGGAGTCTTCACTCTGCTAGCATAATGAACAGGCTTTGTATACTATGATTCCTTCCCCCTTTGCAATAACATAGCTCCAATAGCATCATCTCCCACTAATGGGTTGACATAAAACTCTTTTTCTCAGTCAGGAGCTTACATAATAGGTAACATACTCAAAACCTCTTAAAATTTGACAAAAACATTGTCATAGTCATGAGACCACTCCAAGGGATCATTCTTAACTATTTGCTTGCAATGGATACAATAGCTGTGATGCCAAAGGTATGAAGCAAGACAGATATTTAACTTTTTGTATGAAAGTGGCCAATAGTTTGGTATCTTTTGGAGATGAAAGTAATAGCAAAGCCTCCACTTTCTCTATATCTGTTTCAATTCCATTTTTTGAAATAACATGCCCAAGAAGCTTCACCCGTGGCTATGCCAAATGACATTTTTTTTAGGATTGAGCTGACCCCCGCATTCATCATAGTTGGCAAAATTCATTTCAAGCTTTTGCACATGCTGTTTCCTTGAACTGTATACACAGAAACCATCTATGAATCTTTTGACAAACTTCCCAAGGAACGGGATAAGGACCCAATCTACTTTTCTTTCAAAGGCTCCTGGCCCATTTGTCAACCCAAAAGGAAGGCAACAAAAGCAGAAACAACCCCATGGTGTGATAGAAGTAGTCTTTTTCTTGTCTTCAGGAGCAAGGATAAGCTCAAAGTATCGTGAATACCCATCGATCACAGACACTGTATCTCTCGAAACTAGCCACTGCATTTAACAATTGATCAATAAAAGGCAAAGGGTAAGGATCTTTCTTGGTCACCGCATATAGTGGCTTGTAATCAACACAAACTCTCCAACGCTGTCGTGTAGCTCTGCCGCCATGATGAGAAAAAGAGCAGAGAAATGCAAGCTAAGCTTCTTTGAAGCCTACACATTAAGTGAGTAGTGATCAAGGCTTGATAACAGGCCAAGCTTAATGATTAATCATGCCAGATGCGGCTTAAAAGGGCCAACAGATGCCTCAATGATGCCAAAAAATAGTATGCTTGTAATGACCATAGATGAGAGATTATGATCTAGAACTGTAGTGCTTGAAGTGCTCTACCGGCCTATCTTTACGGCTCGTCGATAGGAGCCACAATGAAGAAGTTATGGACTTTGAAGTTTAAGTCGATAGTAGATCCGTACCGGATTGGGCAACTGCAGCTGAGGTGACAAAAATGGAATGAATGCACGGGCCTGAAGTGCTCACTTTGTGGAGCGCTTCGATCTTTTCAGATCAGCAATCGGAGTTTCGGTTGCCAAGTTATTAGCCGCCGTTAAAGATTCACCGGGGGCCGGTTCCGTGCCAGACCAGTCGACTCGACCGGAGTGCCATCTAGGAGATTTTCGCTCTCGATCGAATTTTGAAATGCAACAGAGTAAGTGCTTGACGATAATCTTGTCTGAAATGTTATCTCCTGCAGTGCATTGATAGTAGGGTACATTGCTAGCAGCAATACTATGATAGTCTACATGTAAGTCAAATGTGGTGTACGTCTCATAAAGTACAAAAAGTGCTTGAAGAGCTTCGTGTTCGGAATGTCATCTCTTGGAATGCAATGATTGCGGGATAACTCCAACAGAGGTAGGGCCAGGAAGCTGGACAAATGCAATCACGTATGCTTATATCTTGAAGGCAAGCATCACCATGCAAGACGATATGGGCATCAAATTCATTATGATATTGTTAGTCAAGGGCTATTGGAGGAAAATTTCGTGCTTGGTAGGCTTGGCTAACCATGCAACTAACCATCCCTTGCTTGAGATGCATGCCAAACATGGCAGTGTGAAGGTAGTGGAGCAAGGAAGATTATCATTCAAATTGGTTTCCTTCACCCGCCCAAGGGGACATGCTTAGTGGCCACCCAATGGTTACTCCAATGGTGGCCGCCCAGGTTGCTTGGAGGAATGGCCGCCTATTGTGTGTAAAAGGGGGAGAAAAAAAAAGAAGGGATGGTGTGAGCAGGGGTGTAAGCAGCGAGGACGAGACTGTGCAGGAGGAGAAAGGCTCACAACAGTCGTAGGCGATCTCAGACGAGCACTTTAGTGAAGCAAAAACTACTCCGCAGGCCATGGCAAACTGTTTTGGTGCCGTTCCCCCCGATTTTCACGCTGCTCAACCCGCCGACCGCCACGTCTGTCACGCAGCCGTGACTTCGTGGTGGGGCAAAAACGTGGGGAGCTATTATAGGAGGGCATCAACAATAGAAGGGAGGGGAGAAAATGAAGAAGAAGGCTATTAACAAGAGGCATCAACAAGGGCAAGGGGGAGAAGGAAGCAAGGGAGCTTGGAGTCAAAGCTCTCTATCCTCTCTCTCGACCTCGGCTAAAGAAGGAATAACAAGGGAGAGAAACCAAGGGAGATAACGGAGAGATTCGAGGGAAGCTTGAACGAGCAAGCAAGGCGAGATCTCTCTCTCTCTCTCTTTCAATCTCCAAACCAAGCAACGCGAGATCTCTCTCTCGATAGTTATCGGCAAGGCAAAGAAACAAGCAAAGGAGAGACTCTCTCTCTCTCTCTCTCTCTCTCTCTCTCTCTCTCTCTCTCTCTCTCTCTCTCTCTCTCTCTCTCTGTGCTTGCACAAGGAGAGTTCTATCTCTCTCTCTCTCGCTCGAGTTTGAAAAGAAAAATAAAAGGGAGACTTTCTCTCTCACTTTCGGCCTCGGTAAGCAAGAAAGCAGCAAGAAATGTTTCTCTCTCGATGAGAATAGGTCAAGCATAAAGAAGAAGGTACCCAAAGACAAGGTTTTTCTCTCTCGCTTTCAACCTTGATAAAGTAAGGAAGGCAGAGGGGGAGAAAGTGGGGAAGCAAGGAAGGAAGAGCAGGAGAAAAGTAAAGAAGCAAGTAAGCTGATTCCATCGAACTCGGTAAGAAAGATAAAATTTACAGAACCTAAGGTCACTTGAAGCAGATAAAGCGGCAGGAGAAAATTTCCATCACCGTCATCAGCTAATGTTTGAGTAATCATTCTATTAAGCCCAGTGTCGTTAACGACCCGGTTAATTTTGTAAGGCGGGAGCTTAAACTCCTCGTAAGTAGATGATCCAAGTGGCGGTGCTGTTAACAGCCCGCCTTGGCTAAAGATTAAATTGTACTCAAGCGTTAATCAATTAATTGATGATTACGATGATGGCCAGATTCAATTGCATCTATTGTTCTTGTTCTGTCTCTTTCACACCTCCCACAGCCAGAGGCCCGGTGCATGCCCGGCTCACGTAGCGAAACACATATCCCCCGACAACGCCCATCTTTCTTACTACATGGCTCACCCATTTAGCATTATCCACTAGCACAATGAACCCTGCATCCTAAAGCTTATCCACTTCTTCCTTTAAAGCATTCATCTGTTCCTTACCCATCCTTCTTAATTTCTATCGTATTGGCTTTGCCCCTTCAACTAGCTCGATCTTCATAGGATCCCCAACAAAACCCCTTATTTCCTGATATGAGGTAATGAAAAGATTTGGAAACCTGTCCAACATTGCTAAGTACTCCCTTCTTTCTCCTTGTGTCAAATCACTACTTAGCATATTTTGAATCAACTCTTTCTTCATTGGTAGTTCCTGTTTAGGTTGCATCAACTCTTCAAGTTGCTCTAAACGGCTTGAAGCATTTATATTCCCTAATATTTGCAACACTTCACTAATTTCTTTCTGTTCCTCATCCAACAATAAGAATGACACTTCACCCTCATCACTGAACTCGAAGTAGTGCTACTTTCTGAGTCTTTAGAACCATCATCACTGGTAGTTTCGGACTCATGATTCTCACTCACATCTTCAAGTTCCATAGGTTGTTTGGTTGTCATATCAAAGTGTGAAATTTTTGCAAGCTTCTAATTTAAAACTTAGAGCTTTTCTCTCAAGGAGCTTCTAACGGTACTTTTATAAGAGAAAATAAGAATCATGATGCCTTCAACAAGCATGTTCCAATAGATATACACACAAAAACGCACATGTTGCATGCACGTACACACACACACTTATGTATTAAAGAGACTGTGTGTGCAAGTGTTTTTCTTAGCTCATAT
The DNA here is from genome assembly GCF_014529385.1 of Adiantum capillus-veneris. NCBI lineage: Eukaryota > Viridiplantae > Streptophyta > Polypodiopsida > Polypodiales > Pteridaceae > Adiantum > Adiantum capillus-veneris. The sequence goes on along the minus strand of NC_140931.1, from coordinate 130,187,633 downwards.
CACATATTAAAAATTGTGATTTGGATTGTATAGTGCAGCAAGAACTCTAAACTATGACTATTTATCTAGGGAGCCTTCTTAAGACTTATATATAAAGAGAAATAAGTCTTAAGCTAGATCAAGGTGGTCACTTAACAAAGGAGCTCCTCATAGTAGTATTTCCATGTGCAAGCTATGGGGAATAAATCTTGCTACCCTCTAATGTATGCATAAAGTATAAAGTTCCTCTTTAAGTGCAAATAACATCTGTATTGTACTTGTCTGATATGGAAAGCACTCTATTGGTTATAAGAGGCAATTTGACAAAATTCATGCCTCTGTTTTATGTTAAAAGTAGCTTTGTAGTCTATTAGAACTAGTCGCAAACATATAAGAAGAAATTGATGTTTGAAATATGTTATTGTAAACCTACAAGATCAACAGAATATGACAAGCTAATTAAATTTTATATCTTTCATTAACAAAACACATCAAAAAGTTTAAATTCCAAGCTTTGAACTTTTAAAAAATTCTATTGTTGATTGGTCTAGTCTTAAAATACCCACTTGAATGGCCTATTTTATGGACTTTGGCTCTCCTAGTTGGAGCTTACTAAAGTTTGCTACATCTCATTAAGGATAATCTACTAAAGTAGCCCAAAAATATAAGGAAATTTCAATAATGACCCACAAATTTTTGAAATTCTTAATATGCCTCACAGGTTTGGTTAAAAATACCCAAAATGCTCTTTGGTTTTTTTACATACTGAAAATACCCCTCTTTAACCTTGAAAATACCCCTCTTTAACCTCGCAAATGTCTGCAAAGATAATTGTTTTGACAACCCTTCTCATATTAAGAGTGGTTCTCCTTTGATACAAGATGATATAGCTAGTTTTGTCTACGCCATTGCAAGATAGCTATTTATTGTGAGAAAGACAAAATTTAGGGTTGAGATACTCATAGATAAACAAGAGATGCAACTCTTACCGTTACAATCTCACAAACTAATTCTTTATACTCCATCTACATACTTTATATTATGAAAGACTCTGGTAGATTGTTGCAAATTGTGAGAGAATATATTACATTGTGATGTTTGCAAGTCATTGATAATTGATCTTTAATCTTAATTTGCTATTTTCAGGATGAATTACCAAAACACCCTTGTAATTTGTGGAAATTCCCAAAACACCTCCCAATGTTTGCACTTTGACCATGCAGGTGCTTTTGATAAATCAACGCCTAAAAGCAGCCCAAGCTTCAATGGCACTACACCAGTACATTAGCTCAAGTAATAGGTTGGCAAACTTGGTGCAAACTACGGCCCATGCAAAGCTAGCCCTAGTAGTACCTTATGATTTGTCTCCCTCCCACCGACTCTTGATGGTCACGAATGGTCCAGTGGTGACCATTCCGTATAGTTCCTGCTCCCCAGCATGGTATGTTTGAGCCTTAACCTCTTCCTCAAAATGACCTATTTAAGCTCCTCCTATGAATACTCGTTTTGTTTGAATAAACATTCTCTAGTAATCATTGACCTACTACCCTGAGACTACTGGCTCCACTATTATTTTCTTCATATCATTTTGAAGATTCCATTACATGAGGCCGTCTATTGAAGTTTACACAAAATAGCAGGCTCACTGGATTCGAATGCAGATAGCAAAGACATCAATCCCAAGGAGCACCAGTCTACACCACGAAGACGAGCGCTCGCAATGCTGATCGCATCAGTTTGAGATTTCAAAAAAATATGAGTGTTGAAGTCTCCGCCACATCAATGGTTGCAGTTTGCCAAGCGGTCTAAGATGGGGGTTGCATGTCAAAGGCAAAGGCAGTGCAAGAGCTGGGTACGTAGACAGCGTGGGCATGAGCTGAAGCAAGAATCTCTTTGCAGCATCCTTATTTGCTGTTACCTGTCTACGTGGCAGCAGCCCTCGACAAGCAAACTCTACCCTGACTCTCTGTTGTAAGGCCACGCGTCGTGAAGACCTGCAATACCTCATGCAGAGACCAGTTCGTCGCCATGCAAACTCACCAAAGCTTTCGCTTTTTCAGTTGACGAGGGAGTGCAGGCCAATATAATGCTAAGTGATTATGAGATGTACGCGGCAAGGCATTCATAGGAAGATTGTGAAGATTTCTTGGACCTATTGTAGGCAAAACTGATCTTGATCCAGCCTCAAAACTCTGATGCTGAAGTGCAAAGACCGTATCTCCAGCATTTTCCTTTTGTTATTGCTGCGGAAGGTCACCATGACAGTATTGAGTTTTGGCAGCATTGAGCACACGGCGCGCCATGAAGCATAGGAAAATTTCCAAGCAGCTTGGCTGCGTTTTGTACAGCACTTCGATCCGCTTATAAACGGCTAGAGTAGCATTCCGCTGCACGGGTTAGGCTCCTTATGAGTATTTTTTGAGCTCGCAGGCCGTCTGCACGCGTGCGGACAGTTTGTGAGCTCTTCCAAGCGCAACTCGCTTAATTGGCTAGAGTAGCAAGTTTGTATTGTAGCACGATACTCCCCCCACAACTTTGGAAAAGCCTTAAGAAACTAGGCTGCAAGGTCCAAAATGCCAATTAGAGAATCGACCCATTTCCCCTAGGAGACATCTTGAGCCGGCAGACCGTCTGTGCGCACGCGGATGAATTGGCTGCTCAATGAATGCAAAAATAGTAAAGTATCTACCTCAAATTCTCTATTTTAGATATTGTTTTTCTAATTGGAAAGCTAAAAAGACTTGTATTGGATGAGCTTATCATGAAGGTTATTGAATATACTTACTTTTTTCTATTGGCTTGGTGTAATTCGCTGCAGTTTTCAATAATTTTCTCAAAAATTCAATTTAGGAGATGGAAAAACATAGAAAAATAGAGCACTTTATCTATAAATTGTGTCAATATATCATTCTACAAGTCTCCTTTAGCAAAGCTACTACATGACCCTTATGCTTGTCTCCTTACAAACACTCTTTGTACTCTTAGCCTTTATGTGCCCATCTTTCATTCTGCATGCCATAACTCAAATTCAATAAAGGTAGCATATTTCAAAAAAAATTATGCTCGTATATCATGGGTATCTTTGAGCGTTATATAGTGTTAAAGAGAAATTGTTCTCTTTTGGCGAGAGTGATGGTTTATCAAAAGTATGGTTTCTATATAACAAAAAAATCAAATGTTATGATCTCCTTGAGCACACACACAAGTTTTATTCTATGAAATTCTTGGACCAAAAAAATCAACTTTCTTACAAGTATTTGGGAGCTATAAGCATTCTTCTAGACTCATCTCCAACATTCCATAGGACATAAGACTTCTTCAATACTTGTCCATCTATACATCTATATGTGTTATGTACTAGATTGTGTATGATAAGAAAATCATATGCTATCAACCTGTTGATGTATCAAACATCTAACGGTGGAGCCATGGATTGTGGTGAGGAAATACCAATAGATGGATAGATGAGAGGGGTTGCCCCCGACCTTAATGACTATGGAAACGAGTATCCCTAAAATGCCTAAAAGCTTATCTCCAATCATGAGCTGCTATATCTTGGTGCATGCTATTCTTCTAGCCTTGCAAACAAGATACCCTACCATCAATATGTATGAAAAATACCCTCATTTGGATGGTTCTTGGTCTCCTCAATTACGGGTGAAAGATTTGACCTAAATGCTAGCTCTGTCTTCTAGAGGACCACAAGTAGAGTCATGTTACCAAGACATTTCCTTATATGTGTGAAGTGAACACAATCATTCTGATGCATATTGGTCGTGCTAGAGGTTTCAATTAGCACAAGCTCAAATCGAGCACTACAACCACCTTGAAGATTTGTATTTTGTAAATAGGTTTCTTTGTATCATATTGGTTGATTTTACAAGTACCTCTAGGGCATGTGATGCTTGTCTTCTCCTTATATAGGAATAACTCTAGTGTTTTTAGAACTACAAAATAACTTCCAACAAGTGATAATAATTTGACATGAACATGAGAAAATGATGTTTTTTTCATTTGCAGAGAGAGAGAGAGAGAGAGAGAGAGAGAGAGAGAGAGAGAGAAGAAGAAGAAGAAGAAGAAGCAATAGGCATGTTTACAGTAGTGACAAACCAACAAGTGCAAAAGGTAAGTTGGGGTGACCTCCATTGCCTATGTATCAATACTTGCTCTTTCCTAGTCCAAAAGCGCCTCAAATTTGAGCCTCACAAAAGTCTTTATATGTATTACTTTAATGGTTTGTGAATGCTTCATTTCCCATTCCTCTACCACGACCACGACCACGACCACCTCCACCACCAAGAACACTAAGTCGTAATTCCTGCATCATGGTCATCATGTCTTGGATATTTCATTGTAACTATTTGGTATTAGCTGCCCTTTGAATAGGTTGGCTTGCAGCTTCTACCTGACTCTCCTCCTTTTGGGTACCATTATTTTGTTGAGGGACCACTTTCCCATATTCATTAAGCCTTTGAGCTTGCCATTCTTTCTCTCTAGAAATGGCAACTATCTCCTCGAAGGTGACGGGTCTTTTCAGCTCAACCTCGAACTTCAGACTTTCTTTTAGGTTTGCCACAGAATGTTCCTTCTTTAACATGGATGGAGGGATCTCGTTTCCCAAAGCCTGGGCCCATTTATCCCATAAACGGGTGAACTGCATGACAAAATCATCAACACTTTGATTAGCCCGCTGAGTGTTCCCCAAAATCTCATGCCAAACTTTCTCAGGTACTTCGATGGATCGGTATTGTGCCAAAAAAGCTTGCTTCACACAATTGTACTCCAAAACCACCCCTGGATTTTGTGCCTGCATCAACTCCTCAAAATTGTGTAACCAAAATTTTGCCTCATCCTGTAAACTATATTGTAGCAGCCGCGACAATATAGCTTGGTCTAGTATATTGTGCAGCAAGCAATTGACTTCGAACTTTTCAATAAACGTGTGTGCATTTTCACTAGGCAATCTATGAAACTGTGAGAACTCATCTGCCATGTTTGATTGCCACAAAGACACTTACATGTGACGTCGAAAACTCAAGGGATGTCGATGGATCGCTCCAGTACCTAATCCACCTCATACTAGGTAGCCCGACCCCCAATGCTTGGCTTCACAGAACCTCACAACCCTCCAAAGGCTACAATCCAATTATAGGACCACCTCAAGTGTTGTCCACAATTTGCACATACATAGGCGGTTGTCCATAAGGACCCACATCCCTTTTACATTCACTGCCTACAAGAATAGACATATTTCACAGGAATTGGAGCATAAGAGCACTTTCTCCTCCATGGGGCCACCAAAACAATGTTAGCATGCAAACAAGAAGGAAAATGAGAAACCTATAGCCTTGCACACACCACACCATCGGAAGGAAACACCATAAAGCTGCGGAAAACACCCATGTCAAACACATGTAGAGTCGGGTGGGAAACAGTCCTAACCCAAACCATGATTAAAATTGCTAAAAACCAAGACCATAAAGATGAATCTCGTGTCATGTAGACCTCCGTAGAGTATCCATATTCTTGATTCCGACAACAAACGAGAGAGTTACAAGCTGTCGAAGTTGGGGTATCTCTCAAAAGCTCCAAAAAAGCTACTCTCTGTAAGCGAAAAGGATGTGTAGACAATTGCAGCTATTAGAAAGGGGGATTTTTTGGCTCTTACCCCAAGGAATTTTCTCTCTCCTCTTAGCCAACATGGTTCTCTCCTTGGGCACCTTTTAATTGGTCCAATTTTGGCCTTTTTTGGGTGAAAAATGACTTGTCAGTGACCCTTTGACCAAGGAATGGGGTGGGGGCAAGTGTCCGGGGACCAAAAAAAGTGGCCAGGCACCTGGGCAGCTGGTGTGAACTAAAAATTTTGTCATCCCCTTCCCCATGAGCCCACGAGCCCCCATAGCCAAGCCTTGAGAGAGCTCCTCACTTTTGATACACCATAATGGGCTCCCAAAGTGCCCTATGTACCCTCCACTTTCCCCTTTCCTCTTCCCGTGTGGGATTACTTCCATGCCACATGGCAACTCTCCCCAAGCTCCCCAACTTCCCCAAAAATTCACAGCTTCTCCCAAAGCATGAGAGGACTTCTTGGACAATTTTCCCCGAGGCATACCTTGCTGCTCCGGTCATCGAATGACACCGTAACACATGGCTCAAAGCCCATCACCGCGGCTATGTCCAGAAGTATAAAACTTCAGAATTTCTAATCTTAGACTCCCAAGTTGGCGTAGTTGCTCTTCTTGCATGCACTTGCAATCACCTTCTAAGTTGAGACCGCCCGCTTCGGATTCTCACAACTCATGATGTACAAGCTCGACTCACAAGCTATAAAGCACGGCTGAAAACACTTATTAAAAACCATATTTTGGAGTCTCGAACAACCCAAAACATCAGCATTCAAGCTTGGCAAAATCACACCTTTGTACATGAATTTTTACAGAGCCACTTCCAAAACTCATAGGGGTATGTACACATATATACAAAAGGCTAGTGGGCAAGCTTTTTAGCATGAATCAATGACTTCATGCTTATCCAAAAAATGCCTGACAACGTCTTATTAACATGTTTGAAAAAAATAGTTTCCGTCCAAATAGAATCACTCGACATATTGTGCATTTTCTAAAAAATTATCAATTTCCCAAAATTAGGAGTGATATATCACTTCTTATTAAGCTTTCTGTGGGGGATAGGACCACTTGGTGGCCTATTGCCCACCAAGTGGACCTTTCCTCTAGGATGGGGGAGGGCCACACACACACACACACACACACACACACACACACACACACACACACACACACACATACATACACACACACACACACACACACACACACTTAATACATTAGTTGGACCTGAGGCTTTAGCAGAAGAAAAAACCCTTACATAAGTGTTTCTTGACAAAAATCGCACCCTATTTTTCAAATGAGCACAGACACACACACTCTCTGATGGTATTCAAATAACTACAGATACACGACTACTTTTTTCACACAAGAAGATACCGGGTATGTCCTTGTAAGCCAATAACAAACAATAATAAGATGTTAATGTATGAATATATATATATCATAAGATAATCTAACTCTATAATGATTGTAGATACAAGCAAAAATTACTTTGGGAAGTGTCGGTACCACTGAGAATCCTCTAAGAAATGCATGATCGGGCAAGTATCAGGGTTTGTGATACAGTATCTTCACGAAAAAGTTTTCATATTGCAAAGCTTCATCTACCTTGTAAATGGCGGGAAGAGTGCCTTTCAATAAAATTTTGAATTTGTGTATTATCTATCGGCTTTGTAATTCACTTGCAAAAGAAATATATGGTTTTGATTACTCTTGGATATTGTGCTAGACTTTCAAGTAAATAGTTATGCCTAATATTAATGTGGTGGTTCCTATGGAGTACCACCAAAATCCTAAACTTGGCCTTCACATGTGGAGTGGCTAGTAGGATAAAAATAGGTCCTTGCCTAAACACAGCATATGAAATTAAGAATACCCATTTGGGCGAGGGCTAGGTGGTTCACTCTCCTCTGTGTACTGTATTTAAAATGCTCCTCCTTGCAATGTCTATCCATACACAAGCACTGGGTTGCAGTGTATTGCGCATACAAAACTGATATCTTACATACATAATCTCTCACATGCACGAAGCCGCAAGAGAGTACATACCTCGAGGGGTTCACTATGTGTAAAACTACCATATCACGTGCGTTCAAGACATGTTTGTAAAACCCCTTATCTGTGAATTTTGTTAGGAATATAATGTACCCTTTTCTTTTAAAATCTGTAAGCTTTTTTAAAATTTGGAAAAATAATGCCCTTCTGTATATATATTTTTGTAAGTTTCAAGAACTTTAAATACCTTTCTGTTGAACTCACGTGATAGGTTACATTTTTATTAGGTGACCTCCCTGGGGTACATACACACACACATGCACACACACTCGAGAGGGCTTCTGTCTACATCAAATGGCACTTGTATGATTGCTGATAACATGTGATAGCTGGGGTGGAAAGAAATTGTCTCCATTTGCGGATAAGTCCATATTGGAGCATAGCTACCATGTCGAATCAACAGGTAGGTGTTTACCTAGTGAGATCATGAGATGTAGTCCGTATGCCGTAGACAAATGATCACACACACACACACATATACATAGTGAATTCCACTGATTTCTGTTTATTTTAGTAATCTAACTGGCAAGGAATGTATTTCTTACAGGAGGAAAATGTTATGCATGGCTTAGGTAAGTGGAGCACTCTGCATACTGAGTTTTGGTTGGTTTTTAATAACATATGTGCTATACCTTTTTGTGGATTCAAAATCAAAAGAAGTGTTTTGAATTATGGGATGTACAACATCTGGTAGTCTACAGATAATTAATGGGGTTACACATTAAAAACTGCATACCGGTTGGTCTAGCTCAGTTTGAATGCTGGATTTCATATTTATATACACACTAGGCATAAAAATAAATCTTTGGTTGAAATACAACCAAAATTTGGAAGGATATTCTAGATCTCCAAATTATTGTTATGCGGCATAAATGGTGTTCAGGTCTTGCTGATGCTGAAGTTTAAAACCTAGTGTTTTTTTTCGAGCACATTACATATATAACATGCACTCACAAGAGGGTGTAATACAAGTGGAAAGAGGAGCCGATTGCTTTGTTTTTACTTGTATAAGGATAGCAAGGTGGATTGAACATAAAACATAAAAATGTCATATGGTTGATATATGGTTTTTTTGAAATTTTCTAATAAATACAAACAAAATACTGTCCAGGTTTTTACAGATATAGCAATAGTAATTGAACCATACTTTAGCTCAAATAATATGAAAGATTGAGGTTCTTTTGATCTCCAAATTAAAGTTATAAAGCGTATATAGTTGTTCAGTTATGGTTGAGGTTGCGGTTGTAGGACCTGGTCCTTTTTCGAGCACATTACATAAAACGAGTACTTGGTAGCATATCCAGAGGAAGGTATAATACAGTCTTTTAATTTCAAAAAGGGGGGACCCGATGGCTGAATCTCTTTCTTACATAGGTGGTTTTGATGATGCTGAAGTATATTGAACATTAAATAATAACTGTCATTTGGTTGATATATGGTTTTGTTTGAGAAGTTGTACTAGTTACAAACAAAATGATGTCTGGCTTTTTACAGTTCTAGTAGTATTAATTGAACTACATTTTGATACACATATGTGACACAATCTTGTATTAGGAAGGATACATATGACCATTTGGTGGAGTATCATACTGGAGGTATCTCTCATAGATAGAGAATGATTTGTTATGATCAAATTGCTTACATTTTTGTTCTACTATTCAAAGTCTACCTTTATAACATATTACAATGATTACCAATATCTCATGAACAGATGTGTATTTCAAGAAAAAGCTAGTACCGTGGAAACTATTTACAGACTTACAGCTAGGATGCATACATGTACAGACCAATAGGAAAATGGAATTAGAACGTGAAAAGAAGGAACTGGAGTACCTTGTAACTAATCATAAAATACCAGTGTCTAGAACTAGACCATATCTCGACCATATCTTGCCTAACTAGCCAAGAAAGATGTAATTTATTCAGAATAAAATTTATTGACATATACTGGGCGGGAACTTCTTTTGGGATTGACAGCGATAACAAGCGGCTGAGGTTTCATAGTAACTGTCTTCCCACAATGTCAGAGTGTGTTCTAATACATCTGTGTTGTTGGATGGTGGCAGCTATAAACCTCAATCTTGTTCCTTTGAGGATTCGTCGCCACAACCTTGTTACCTTACTATTGTATTCTTCATAAATAAATATGGTTATCATATTTCACAATGGTTTTGTATTTTGTTTTGTACTTTGTTGGCATTTAATGTAATTTCTTAATACAATTATTGTATCGCACATATGATGGCCTCTAGCCAAAACAAATGTGGCAAAGCTTGACTTTTGACCATATATCGTGCCATTTCCATAAGTGACTTGTTTTTCCTCTTAGCAACACCATTGTGTTGAGGCGTATAAGGCACTATACATTGGTGTCCCACGACTAGCCAAAAATGCATTAAATTCATGAGACATATACTACCCCGCCCAATCGAAACGGAGGGTGCTCATAGTACATTTTGAGACATTTTAGCCATAGCTAGAAACTGCTTGATGCACATAATTACTTTAGACTTTGCTGTGTATACCTAGGCATACCTAGAGTAATCATCAATGAAAGTCACAAAGTAAAGGTAGTTGTCCAAGGACAGAGTTTGCATGGGCCCACAAACATTACTATATGCACAAGTTGCAACCTGCATGTGGTACTAACTGAACCATCCTTTTGAAACTTTGAATGCTGCAACTTACCCAAAATACAGCCTTCACAAACATGTTTAACATGTGCTTCAAGAGGTGGCAAAGAAGCAACCGTATCAGATTTTTGTAAACACAAAAAATCGGCAAAATTCAGATGCCCAAAATGTGTATACTAAAGTTTTGCATCTGAAATAGTCTTTGAGTCGACAACTTCATTTGAAAAATTCTACCGACACTTGTCATAAAAAGTGAGCTTATACATCCCACAACATAAAATGCCAGATGCAACAATTTCATCATTAAAACTGAGATCATGTACTATACATCTCTCATCCAAAAATTTGACTACAAGTCCAAGTCTAGCAAGTGCAAATAGAAAAAAAATATTCTTCTTGATCCCAAGTACATACAATGCATCAACAAGTGTTAAAGAACTACCATTTTAGTAGTAATCACAATCTTTCCAACTCCCTTGACTCGATAAGAGGCATTGTTGGCACAAATGACTGAATTCCCACGAGGGACATCCTTGAGAGAGGTAAACCAGTCACGTGATGAGAGGTAATGTGCTTTGTAGCACCACTATCAAAGTACCACACTTGGGCATTTGCAGCAACTGACAAACATGCATCATGGACACAAGGATCATAAGTGTACTCTGCACTAAAATCCCATTCTGCATCAACACCAACATCACAGTCTCCTTTCAAAGAAGACTCAACAATAGCTGAATTTGTAGTGGAACCATCATTAGTAGTGGAACTGGCCTCTTTCTTCTTAGCCTCTTTGGCCTTCAACTTAGGACACTGCTTGATCAATTGATCATTAGCTTTACAATAATGGCAGCACATATTCTTTTTTCCAAGAAAACACACACAGCTTCAAAAAGATGAAGGAAGCTCAAGGTACACAACATAGAGTTTTTTACTTAGTGTTCAATGAAAAGATAAGATAGCCCTAGAGTAATGGGCATATATACAATACGTGGGAAAAAACCTCCTAGCGAGGGGAAAAATTCCCCAAAGGTCCTGATGTGTTCACACACATGACTACCACCACATGTATATGGTAACACTCATGGTATAAACCAAAAATTTCTTGTGAGTATACTTTGGTGCTTGAATTGAACCCAAATTTACTTGAACATTTTTTATATACTATTTTCATTTTCTTTTAAAGCCGTTGGCTTAGATGTGGTAGTCAAAAGTAATGGCTAGGAGGAGGTGCTTACAAATGCCCCAACAAAAAGAAGGAGGTGTCCTCATCTTGAAACAATAAAGGTAGGTGTAGATATTCAACCGCAAGTCACACCTTTAACTTCTAGGTAACGTTTATTCTGTCTTTGCTAGTAGGTGACTCATCTATATAAGGCACAATATATCCTCTTCTCTTACAATATTCTTACCTCAATCTTCCTCTATTTTCTTTCTATCTTCTTGCCATGAGTTTCTTAGGATTATATCTTTCAATCCTTTATGTTGTCTCTTTGCTCATTATCTTAATTTATAGATCCATGGCAGGAGCTAGGTTTTATTTGTGGCCATTTCTCATCTTCAACATGCAAGTGAATTTGTAAGGAGAGATTTTGTGGAGCGTTATGGGCACCTACTCTTCCGTCACTTGGGAACTTCACTAGCTCAAACCAAATGGTGGACATGTTGAGGCATAATAAGGGTGACACTTCCTCTCTTCTGTTGCTCGTATCTTTACTTTGTGGAAACGGAGTAAGGTGTCTTCAAACAGAAAAGGAGAATAATGGAAGGCCATTTTATCAAGTCGCCCCAATCTTCTTGGGGTTGGGGACCTCGCAATATTCTTCATCTTTTCCACGTTGTATGTGCATCCCTACAACCCTAATTCCAAGGATTGGTATAAGAGCAGGTTGCCTCCTCTCGAGCATGGTAGCCAGTGTCTCTATCACCCCCTAATCACTTTCTACAATTTGGGTGAGCTTTGGTTGCACATGTTAGTTGTATTTTCTTTCTCCTCTTTCAAATCAGTTTTCATAGCAGGTGCAGTCACTTGCCATGGCTAATAGCAACATAAAATTTTGCTATCATGAAGAAAAATTGAATAGAGATAACTTCCCAATGTGGGCTTACATGATGATGTGTGTTCTTGTGTGAAAGGGCATCTAGAATGTTGTGCAGGACATTAATGTGCATCCGCCTTATGTGGATATGTGTTAATTTATTAGACTACTATCAATGCTAGTCTTGTTAATCCCCCCAACCCTTTCAACTAGTATCACAACCCTAAGTGTGATTAGCACTACATAATCTTAGTCGATCATTTTGCTTTGCTACCTACAAGAATGTTCATGGTACAAGTCGACCGAGCCTATACCCTCCATAGCCAGTCCATTGTTGATTAGAGGCATAATTAGGTCATGCATTAATCACTCACATCTATGCTAGATTGATTGGAAGCAATATCTAATTTATTAATTAAATCCCTCTCATTTAGAGTGCATACTTTTTGTGCCAATTTTGTGAAATTTGCAGTTCCAATTTATTTCATCGACTTCATTTTTCTTTTGCATTGCTCACATCCTCTCAAAGCACTCTTTGCATGATTTATGAAAAGCCCCTAATATTAATGTTTGAGCTTCATTAGCCCCTAATATCAAGCTAAAAAATCATATTATTCTTAGGTGTGTTTGTGTGCACCACTTTTGAGCAGAGCATTAAATATTAATTTTCAAGTATTCCTCAACAACCAAAGGAATCAACACATTTGGCTAGGCCACCCTATCTTGGAGACACTCTCTTTAGTGAGGTCATGTGGTTAATACCTTACTTAGTAAAGGGGGGGCCATGGGTGGACATAACTGTGGCGTTTAACTTTGGCTGATTTTTTTAGAGAATCTAATACTTACTTTAGATTCAATTTTAACTCATAAAAGAAGAGAGTTTTATTTAAGAGAATTCTTTAGAGGAGACTAGAGGCACATTCACGCATTAGAACATTCAAAACCTTGCACATAATTCAAAGATAATACCACAACTAAGATTGACAACTTGATCAGTACTAGATTTTATTGGGGCTGGTCTCCCCTCCAAAAGGTCTTTTTACTATAATTCTCTCTCAAAGAGATCTTTGATTACAACACATCTTTTGATCTTGCAAAGCTTTCCTTGAAGCAAGAAGATGATGCTCTTCAAGTTCTCATGGTGTAACCCTCCTTCCCAAGCCCTAAACACCCCATCAGGGAGAAAGAACTGTGGGATAAGGGATAAAGGAGGGTGAAAGATGTATTTTTCAAGCAAGAGAATTTTTGTTGAATCATTTATGCTTACTCCATGGGCAATCTCTTGGCATAGCTTAGCATAATATAGTAGTAAAATATGATGATGATGAAGAAGATAAAGTTTTCACTTGCTTGGATTTGCATCCATAGCCAAGATCTTGAGCATAGAGTCCATCTCTAGAGCTCCCATGTTTGTGTGTGTAGCAGTTTTAAATCTATATATATATATATACGCAAACGAACACAAACTCTTCACAGACTAACAATTCTAGAAAGGTCATCCATAAAGGTCATGCATAAACCTGAATGAATGTGCAAAGTGTGTGAGTAATGAATTACTTGCTGGTTTAGTTAATATTTTTAGGAGCCATTGATATTCAAAGTAACAAAGATAAAGATTACACATAATCGGAAAGCATGCAAAACCCATTGGGATCCCTAGAGTTTGTTTGTATAGCAGGTATTACCTAATTGGATACAACTGTTACTTAGTAGCCAAAAGATATACTTATATAGATCTTCCTCTTTAAAGATGAAAGGTGCAGATTTATTCGATTTTTTTACCCATCCTTTATTCCCTTTTTGTGAGATGCCAAGTTCCTTTCTGTGGGCAAAGGCAATCTTTATAAGACACGATAAGGTATAAAAAAGCCCAAATGCCCCATCTAAAGGGATATTTTCATAGCATTGAGTTATGTCTGCCGTGAAGATAGAGTAAATTCTTTTTGGAAGGTTGATAAACACCTCAGCTGCGTTTTTTATGACCCAAAAAGGGCAATAATCTACATTTCTAAATCTCTTTATATCTCTGTGTTTGATGGCACATATATTTTCGATTTCTAGTAGGACAAAGTTTAAGCAGTGGGTGATATCATTCGTAACACAAGAGAAGAGGCTTTTTGAAGCGTCAGAAATCCATCTGAATTTATGCCTATGATTCTTATATGTTGGGAAGAGTACAGGAATTTTTAGAGATTCAGGACTATAACCGAGTCCTGATAATTCATTGTTTAATGTTGTAGCTACGCAAAATGGAGAATAATCAAGTTTAAGAAAGTCATTACTATTAAGTCTTGAACTGGCAGCCTCAAATGCCAATTTTTTACATATAAAGGATGCAATGTTTGATGCTTTATCTAGGCCAATAATGAGCCATTTCTTTTTAATATCATAGATAGAGGTCTTTATTTTTGGCGTAAGCCAAGTAGTATCAGTGCTTAGCCATACTTGTCGCAAAAGACTGATCTTTTTCCAAAAAATTCTTTTGAGTGTTGATGTAAGTTGGAAGTGAACTTCCTCCTCCAGTTGGAGTTTTAAGGCCAAGTCGGCCAGGCATTCAAGTAGTGCTGATAAGGCACATTGAGGATTTAGTGGAAAAGGAGGAATATGATTCAAGCCATTACTCAAGAGACTCCTTACTTGAGGATCCGAAATGATTTCCAAGTTAGATGTACAAACGTGTAAGCCAAAATCAGTGAAGTTTTTACAGAATTTTTGAAATAGATGACAAGAGCAGATAGGTATCTCATTATTATGGAGAAATTCATTGGAATAAAATAGATTCTTAATAGGCGGCGAGTATTTCCAACCAATCATCACATCATTTAGTAATAAATTCGACCCAAAAATATGTCCAAAACATTCTGAAAAGACAGCTTGGGGAGTAAAGAAATCCAAAATTTTGCTTGTAAACAAGCAATGTGAGAAAATCCTATTACACACTTCATCCTTTGGAGGTAGGTAACATCTTCCGCAAGCAATCCTTCGATCCTGCATTTTACATATCAAAAAGGTTTCTGACTGGTAGGTTTCTTCCCCTACCTCTCACATAACTTCCACCTCTCCCTTTCCCAAACACAGATTCACTCAAGGAGGGAGTTAAGAAAGAGGTGTAAGACGCCGCCGGAGAGACAAGAGTATTAGGACGTTTGGAAACTTGAGATTCATCCTCTTCAATATTTGGTTTAAGTTGGCCAACTATACTTTTGATACTTTTAAAGCCGCCATAAGTGGTTAGCAGAGTTTTACATCCATCAGATCTAAGCTCTTCAAGTGTGTCACGCATAATTGATCTATACTGAATAAAGGCAATTTGGGCTAAGACCAGATCCTTCGCTTGTCCACCGAGCCACGAGCAAAAGAGGGAAAGGTGAAATTCTTGTGCTTTATCAAGAAAGATACTAGGCAGATTGTTGAGGGCATACCAAATAGCATGGTCAAACCAAATTATGCTTGACTCGCAAGAAGCTTTTGGGTCTAAGAATCTGCAAGCATACTTAAGGTAAGGCCTGAACACATTCCACACTGTCTCGGTGTAGTAATCAGCATTGCTTTTACTAAAGGTCATCACTCCTTTAGTTCTTGCATATAACCCAGTATTCGAACTACATTTTTTATCATCAAGGAAACACATATTGAAAGGAGCTTTAATCAGATCCCCTTTGTCCAAGAGCTTGATTCCTTTCAAAACTTTAAGTTTGCATTCCTCAATAGTAGCAGGGGCCAAGTTGGCAAGAAAGACCCAGGTTTCCATGGATATGGGTGCAAGAAATCCTTTATTTGGAAACATCCACAGCCTCTGCTCAACTCCCAAGGATTCTACCTCAACTTGTCGTGACGGTAAAAAAGGAAAGGCCCTAGAGACTTTTGGTACCATGTCCAAAAGCGAAGCTTCACTAAGTGAAAAAAGGTCTTTCTAGAATTCCTTAATTGCTTCTAAGGCGGTTGCATCTCTACAGAAGAGGCTATTCGGTGGAGGGACAAAAGGCATAGAGGGAGCAGTAACAAAGATCGGACTAAGGCCACAAAATTTTCTAAGAATATTGGATAGTTCAGAACCTTTGGAAGAAAAAGACGCTAAGTCTTGAATATGTGCTTTGGAAAGTCCGGCTAGATTTGAAGTAAATTCCATCAAAAGGTTGATACCATCAGATTTATTTTTTACAAGGAGAGCTAGTACTTTAACCCATAGGTCAAATGAAATCAGCTGGACAAGAGATAGACTAGACTCCTTCGAAGCATCATAATTAGGGTAGAAGCTTCTCTATCTTGTATACATTTTAGGACAAGAAGAGAGGCAAGGGAAAGAGGTTCCATAGGAAGAGCAAGTCCTTGAGAAAGGGAAACAATCTGCAAAAATATCATTAGTTAGAATTCCATAGTCTAGGAAGAGGGGTATAGACCTAAAGATCTAATACAAAGAGTTACATCTTTTTGAATCTTACAGCCCTATGAGAGATATAAGGGAAGGTATTTTGTATTTCTTTAGGTAGACGAAGTTTCTCTGAAATCATAGCTCTTTTTGCTGGGTCACAGCAGACTTTCATTCTAGCAGTGAGCTTTCCCACGACCTGGTAAACAGAAGTAATAGATAATGTAAATGATAGTATCTAAAGTAAAGTGTGAAAAATGAATATAAAGTGGTATATGGTAGTGCTAGCAACCTTATCACCAGTCAGGTTAAAAAAAACCACAGAGACTGTGTGATAGCACCCCAGCCTATAAGAGTATAACCATTATACTATCATAGGCGAAAGTTTCTAGAGTCATAGTCTGAGAGAGACCAACTGTCAAGTCAATCTCCCTTTTTGCATTTATTGTGTGTGTAGCAGTTTTAAATCTATATATATATACGCAAACAAACACTAACTGTTCCCAGACTAACAATTCTAGAAAATTAAAGTGGCTTTGCACAAAAATTTATTTGCAGTTGAAAATAAATTTTGTACAAGGTAATGAAGATAACAAGATACAGCTCAAGAATCCATAAACCCAAAGTCTGGGAAAATTTGCGTCACACTAAGAGATCCACCATTTGTTAAGAACTGGACATTTTAATGAAGGAAGGTATCCCTCACCTGCACCCATAGCCACAAGAAAACAATTCATTAGCACGTGACTGTACGCAGGTGATGCTAGGCATCCCAGTTGTTATCCATGTCACCATGTCGCAAAAATCCTTACTATTATGTTATGTCACTCCTACTACTGCCATATGCCAGCTAAAAAAAGTATACTACAATATATTGGACTACTTAGTCACAGTGAGCCAATTTAGACTAGGTCCGAAAAAAATTCCGGTCATGCCCAGATAGAGGGAACCATATACCATATAATGCATTCATTCCTATCAAATATCATAAATTAGGGCAATAACTCCGAAGTAATCTGTAAATTTAGAGTATCATTTTAGTTACATCAGTAAAATAAAATGTCTGTAATTTAACAACCTCAGATTAACCAGCCAGGATCTACTCAAGGTCACTATATGATTTACCCTATAGTATCGAGATCACACCAACTAGCAAGATGGTAAGTAAGGACAAGTGCCTATATATTCTGAATAAGAAAAAGAAGCCAACATAAGAAGGTGAGACTAAAGAATTGAGTCGCCAAGGTTCGACCTAACCTCAGCCACCATCAAAACTATGTCACCACATTGAACTAGTGATAGGTTAGTCAGAACCTACCTCTATTCTTCCTAGCATATGATGAAGATGAGAAAAACGAGTCAATTAGAAACTTGATATTATTCAACCTCAGTACGGTATGTGCAGTCAGCATATAGGGCACCATACCAGAAGCCAGTACTCAAGCATATATACAAAATAACCTTTTTAGCCGATTCAGTCCAATAGGCAAGTGGTAAAAAAGATCAGTCTATCTTTAAAAAATGGTCAAGTTAAGTTGAAAAAACATTATCTACTCCTACAATCGGGTAAGCGAAACTAGTAATAATCAGTAAATTCAGAGTAACCTTTTGTCGATTCAGTAAGATCAACCAGATCAGTCCAGGATTCGTAACCTTACCTAGAGCACTACATCACATCGGTATTCCAACTTACCAAGGTAACAGAGCTTTCAGCACACTGTTTTGTGTTTTAATTTATAAGTATACTTTTATGCTTATTATTATTATTTTTTTAAACCAAAGGTCAAACACTCTCAGCCAGCAGAAATCTGTAAATAGACTGAATTAGTGATTAGCAAAGGGAACATACACTCATCTTCCATCTTGTGCTGTAATATGGAAAAGATGAGCGAGTAAAAAACACATATAATACCTCCAGAGTATCATCCAATATGGTCAGCAAATTTGAAAACAGTCTTCCGTTTATTCAAAAAGTCTCTTTAGACAATTCCAAAAATTCAGTACCAGTAATATGAGTTGAACCAGTATGAGGTCAGCACATGTACATAGTGTACTCCGACCCCCTTAGTATTACCGCAGACATAGGTCTCCGACATTACATGCTCACTGTTTTTAAGCTTTTTTTTAATTAATTATTTGTGAATTTTTGGATCTATGCAAAGACCATCTATACATACATCAAACAATTGAATAATGCCAGCTAACTTTACCATTTCCAAACGAACATAATGCAGTTGGATCCTCAATCATGCCATTAGACATGCTCAAGTCATATTCTTCCTTAGCCTGATAGGGTCGGACTAATCCCCTCCAAAAAAAATATAGCTTACTGAACTAGTTTTTATATTCCCATTCCACATATTTCATGGATCTTTACAACATAAGTCAAAGAGAACCATAACTTGCATCAATCCCTAATAAAACCAATCTTATAGCTCATCTTACACCCCATACACAAGAAAGGTCAGTATCCAATAAGGTCAACAAATCTGAAAACAGTATCCCGTTTATTCAAAGTCTATTTAGACAATTCCAAAAATTCGGTACCAGTACTATGAGTTGAATCAGTCTGAGGTCAGCACATGTGCATAGTGTACACCGACCTCCTTAGTATTACAGCAGACATAGGTCTCCGACATTACATGCTCACTGTTTTTAGCTTATTTTTAAATATTTGTGAATTTTTCGCTCTATGCAAAGACCAGCTATACATACATTAAACAATTGAATAATCCCAGCTAACTTTTGCATTTCCAAACAAACATAATGAAGTCCTATCCTCAATCATGCTGCTCGAGTCATATTATTCCTTAACCGATAGGGTCAGACTAATCCCCTCCATAAAAGAATATAGCCTACAGAACCAGTTTTTTATTTCCCATTCCACTGATTTCACGGACCCATACAACATACGTCAAAGAGAACCATAACTTGCATCAATCCCTAAGCAAGCCAATCTTTACAGCTCATCTTACACCCCATACACAAAAAAGGTCACTATCCGGAAAATAATTTACTGGTTTTTTTAAAGCTTTCTCAAAACAGTCTCAGCAAAGCTTCACATTATTTATAGAAATTTTGTTTAACCTGTAGATTAGGAGACGAGGAATCTTCCACAATCTCCTTCCCATTCTTTTTCAGGATGATTGAGCACACAGTAGAAAATATCTTCTAACCCACATAGTATAGAATGCACACATGTGAATACAACACGATGCTAAGTGAGTAAGAGTACTCACTTTTTTAAGAGGCATTTATACCTGCTGAAGCAAAGCAGATCCGCCAATGACTCGGACCAGCTATCGCACTAGAGGGCGCCCATACGGGCCAGATACTCCAGGATTATCCCAGCTGAAGATCCGGTTTGATCTAGATCAAGTCGCCCCAACTGCGCTGCTACACTCACCAGACAACTCGACCCTAGCACAGGCAGTGGCGTGTTGCAGGCAGCCCGACACAATAGAGAAGCTTTAAAAAACGCTACTGAGTGTATAGAGAGAGAGAGAGAGAGAGATTTTATTTAATTTAAAGCAAGGTCAAGTCCAATAATACAAAGTCACATTATGCCTACCAACAAAAAAAAATCAATGCGGTCGATACCCGGTTCGAATCACCTTACCGGCTTTTTGTACCTGGCTCAGGTTGATCCCACACACCCCCTTACCAATTCAACAGAACCTTACAATCAGCTTAAGTCATGCAGCCATCCACTAGGGTACAGTATACAGCCAAGATCTTACCATTGTGCGATACACTACATAGCAACAACACTTTTTTTGTGATTACTTATTACTTCCAATTCCGACTCAAAGTCAAAATGTGGGTCTATAAAAGCCAGATGACACTTATACATAAACACGTCCAAGGTAACAGTAAGGAGTAACTGTACTCAAGTAATTTACATATCCGTATATTTTCTCCTCAGGTGTGTTAATCCAAAAAATGGCCTACAATCGAGAACTGGTTTTTTCCATAGCAACAACACACCTTTATCAATCAGGTGACTCTACTCGGAGAGCTACTTTACTACATTATGAAATTCATCTATTCCCGCAATTAGGAACGTCTGTTTCCCAGACTAAATGGTGGTCATATCAGAATCGAGTGACTCGTGTAACCCTTTGGGGTCGCGAGCATTTTAGGAACAATGTTAGATTGGCGATGGTAACTGAGGCTCTGGGCCTAGGGCCACAGTATTATTACATAGAACATTCATTGAAGCCAGGTTTTTCTGAGCGGTTATACCTGCTAGCCCAATTCCTTCCACCTCATAAGATCTTTTTGTATCGTAGTTATGGTCATCTATTAAGAGGATATTTTAACAGTACTCCACGCACCCAGAAGTATGGGTTAGTCTTGGCGACTCGTATCTTGCCTTTAGCAGAGCGTACAAACACCTGATTTTATTGCGATAACTGTTTGTGTGATCATGTAATGGGTGGTTTAAGAGAGATGTAGATGAGGGGCTCCCAAAATACTTATCATCCCTGCTTCTTTTTGTCCCATTTAATAGAAGAGTCAGATGAAAGACCTCATGTTATTTTGTGTGTGTGTGTGTGTGTGTGTGTGTGTGTGAGAGAGAGAGAGAGAGAGAGAGAGAGAGAGAGAGAGTTTCTTGGACACTCTTCACACTTGAGAGTATGAAAATGAGGGAGAAGGGAGCCCAAAATCCAACAAGCCCTTGATTTATTACTAATGCAAACTTGCAACTAGTTTTCAATGCATACCACTTGACCAATGAGATGTAAACACTCGATAATATAGGTCCTGTATGCTCACACACACTTTTCCATGCTTGCTATACTTGAAAAACTTGCCTCCTCCTTCCTTGGACTCTTTTCAGCAAGTGTACACACCACACACACTTGTTAACTTCACATAAAGCGAGTTGTTACTTTGGACATGTGATCTAGCCAAGATTAGAAGGAAGGACTAGAGTCAACTCTCTAAATAAGAAAGCGTTGATCTAACCTTAGACTTTATATTTTCCCTTGCACTTATTAAAAACCATGAAATTTCTCTTTAATTGATTAGTTTGGGTGCAAGACCTTTGCAAAAACCTTCGAGGCTTTATGAAGCTGACCCAGCTACCCGCTAAATTAGGATGAAGTTTGGTAAAAATGAAATTCACCCTTGGGCTTTAAAATTTCACCTCTTGTGCAAAACCTTAGCAAAGTGCTTGGAAGGTACCACCAAGATACTCCCAAAACCTACCAAATTCAGAGTATTTGTGGCAAGTCAAAAATTTACTCTAACGATTATCAGACTTCATACTTGGTATCTAAAGAGTTATTTTAATGACTTGAACTTATCATAGATACTTTCTATATTTAGACTCCTATGATTTCTCTATGTCATCTTCTTTGTCTTGTAACTTTGATCAAGGCTTACTCTAGGATATATTCATCCTTCCTTGATTTGTACCTATGACTGAGATAACTAAATAGTAATCACCCTTGCTCTTTTATGGACTTCTCCTCTTTTGGTTCCAAGCCTTTGATCGGGCTGGTCCATAAGCGCTTAAATCAACTTCCATTGTTCTCTTTTATTTTTCCTGGACTTAAATGGCCAAATTAAGATGAAAAATAATTTTAGAAGATTAGAAATTAATTTTCATGAAATCGCTACTTTGGCAGGTCCGTTAGGTCTTTATCCCGCACCAAACTCTTTTATCCTTCTCGCTCGGACTCCAAAAGGACTTAAATTTGGCTTTCAATTGCAATTGAGTCTCCAAATAGGTTGTCCCAAGAAAGCCACATGCACTCATCTCAAACCTTTCTAGGGTCACTCTCACATGAGCCTCTAGCCCACAAGGGCAGTTCTACACGCATCGGCCTGGTTGCAAAAGACTCAAGAGGGTCTTAAGCCCTCTTCATCCCAAGACCCTTCCCGAAACAAAGAGCATCAGTAAATCTATTGTATCCCTCACAGGATATCAAAGACCTTTCACATTCTAGTTTCCCATTGTATGGTGAATTGGGACCCCCTTGGAGTGAGCCTCAACTACGAGAGTTTCTTTGAAGGAAATTATTTTCTCTCTCCCTCTTACTTATACACATAAAATTTGATTCTTCTTACTTCCAAGCACAACTAAATAAGTATATGCCACCATGAACTTTTAGAGGTGATTGTGCAAGTGTACGGAGTTTAGACATTGGCCTTGGCATAAGACCAAGTGCTAAGATTGCTCCACAGCACACAATGGTGACAATGAGGGAAATGATATATATGCCAAATCTCTTTCCATTAGAAGGAACGGGTGGTGCATGCTTGGGCTCTCAATATATGACTATCACATAAAAGAAAAAATGAAAAAAGGAAAAATTCACTTCAAGGGGAGGAGAATTGGCATTAGCAGGTGCATTAGATCATTTTCATCACCATTTTTTAGCACTACATCTAGTCTTGCTTTCAATGAAGGTGTCAAGAAGCGGCCCGGACATTTGGTAATGGATTATTGGAGATCTAAATAGTGTACTTATTGTGGAAATATGGGGCATCCCTCTTCCAAGTGTAGAAGCAATAGCATCATCCAGAGAGGAGCATTGTAGAAGGGATGCACATGAAGATAGTATCATGTGGCTTGGCAAGGATGGTAATCGCTTGTAGGAAAAATTGGGTGAACCTCAAAACATTTTTTTGAAGTCATCTTTGAGGACAACTCGGTCTGTGTGGACAACCTAGAAACCCAATTTCTGTCTCAAATGCTCTCCAAGAATGTTGACTCCTTGAGGGGTACATTATTGAGAAACTCCCTGTATAAGAGAGTCATTGGCCAAACAGAAAGGAGGCGATCCAAATTGGCTACTTCCAAATGATTAGGAGATTGAAGGGTGGAATCTTGGCACATATAAAAATCCCAAAATTTTAAAGATCAACAAACATCTAAAGCCAAACATTAAAGAGAAAGCTAAGGCTTTCTTTCAGTACAAAGGTATCTTTGCATATGAGCATATTGATTTGAAGGGTGTCGATCTAGAAGTGTGTCACAATTGAATATCATCAAAACCAGATGCCAAACCAGTGAGAGTGAAAAGGTACTATAGAATGATTCCCAATTATGCCAAGAAAGTAAAGGAGGAGACCGACAATCTTTTTAAATCAGGGTTCATTACTAATGGCAAGTAGCGAGTGGTTGTTTCCAATTTTAGTGGTATATACCAAAGAAGAATGGAAAGTTGAGGGTGTGTGTGGATTACCAAAAGCTTAATGCTCATACTATTAAATATCCATTCCACTTCCATCCACTAATATGCTGCTAGATGAGATTGCTAGCCACAAAATGTATAGTTTCATGGATGGTTACAGTGGCTACAATTAGTTTAAAATTGCATTAGAAGATCAAGCAAAAAAGACTTTCATCACTGAATGGGAAGCGTCTATGTATTTGGTAATGCCATTTGTGTTATGTAATGCTCGAACAAACTTTTAAAGATGTATCATGGAGGCTTCAGTGAGTTTTTGCATAAATTTTTGGCTATATTCATGGATGACTTCACAATCTTTCCAATAGAAGAAATGCATGGTTATTTTTGAGATGGTTTTTGAAAGATGCAAAGAGAAGAGAATTTGCTTGAACTTGTTAAGTCTGTGTTTATGGTATGGAAGACCAACTTCTAGGACATATTGTCTCTAGGAATGGTATTGAGATGGTAAAAAACAAGATTAAGTGTGATCAACACGCCAGAGCACCAGCAAACGTATCTAAATTAAGCTCATTTTTTGGGTATGCAATTTCTACAGAAGACTCATTCACATGTTTGAAGCAAAGGCACTTCTCTATATGAGTTAACTTAGAAGAGAAAGAAATTTATTTGGGCCTCAGAATGTGAAGCAAGTTTCCAGTTTTTGAAGGAGGCAATCACTAGGAAGCCAATACTTCGTCAACCACACTGGGATGTTATTATCCATGTTCATGTGGATGCGTCTCGAATGGAAATGGGAGCATTATTGACCCAGCCTGATGGGATGATAAGTACTTGGTCTACTTCACTAGTCATCAGTTTAGTATAGCTAAACAAGATTCTTCCACAATAGAAGTGAGGCACTAAGAATGGTCTTTAGTGCAACAAAGTTTAGACATTATCTATTGGGCAAGCCATTTCAATTTCATGTGGATCATCAAGGTCTTGTATTTCTAATCAACAAAGTCATTATCAAGGGAGATTGATTAGATGGATGATATTCTTGATGGAGTTAGAAATCAACATTTCCATAAGCCAGATAAGACTCACTTTGGTGCTAATTTCTTATCAAGGTGTATGATATCGATGCCAAATGATCCAATAGATGAAAAATTGTTTTAGAATATGTTAGTGCAAGGACGAGATCTAGAATGGCAAGATGTGCACGACTTTCTTCAATATGGGGGATTTCTAGAAGACTAGTCCTAGGCAAATAAGAAGGCCTTGATTTTGAAAATCTAAAGTTCACCATCATAGGAGGGACTTTATACAGATTAGGCATTGATGGGGTTCTTCAAGGTGTGAGCCTATGCAAGGAAGAATGTAGTGATTATAGAAGCTCACAATGGGAGCTCTAAAGGACATCTTTGCACACTGACATCACTTACACGAAAAGTATGCAAGTGGGATTATGGTAGCAGACAAATGATGACTAATGTTATGTATTTCTG
>NC_140931.1:130140779-130162099 GCF_014529385.1 Adiantum capillus-veneris | reverse complement strand
TGACCACTTATTGAGCATTCAATTTTTTTATTATTGAGCAAGTGGGGGAATGAATTTAGGAAGGAGGGCTTTTGGGATTTCTTCTCTCTCACTCTCTCGTTTTGCAAGTTTTGAAGTGTGCAAAGGAAAGTAAAGAAAACTCTCTCTCACTCTCTCTCATGGGAGCTTAAGAGATAGTTTCCATACTCGAGGACCTTGGCTATGGATGCAAATCATGCTAAGTGAAAGCCTCATCTTCTTCATCATCATCTCCTACTACTCTATGATGCTAAGTTATGCTAAGAGCTCGCCGATGGAGTAATCATACACATGGTACATTCTTTTTTTTGAAAAATACTTCTTTTCACCCTTATCTACCTCTTTCTCCATAGGTCCTTTCTCCTCGCTGGGGTGTTTAGGGTTTGGGAAGGAGGGTTACACCATGGAATCTTGAAGTATACCATCTTCTTAATTCAAGAAAGTCTCTGCAAAAGCACAATCATGTATTGTAAAAAAGTTCACTTTTGAGAGAATTATAATACTAGTCCTTTTGGAGGGGGGAGTAAATACGGTCCTCATCATCTTGTTGCTTTTAGTCTCGTAATTCTCTTCAAGTTTATGTGCTTAATTAAATGCTCTAATGTGTGTCAAAATGTGCAATGAAAGTAGCTCGACACAACTTCTCTCTCATCTAAAGAATTCTCTTCAGTGAAATTACACTTGTCATAACTATTTCTATTGTAAATCAAGAAATTACTAGATTCTCTAACATTGGTATCAGAGCCTAGATTTATCTTTTCTTACCTAAGATGAGAGGTCCTTGAGTAATCCATGAAAGGTTGAAGTTGTTCATTGCAATAGGGTAAGTGGGAGTGGGATTTATCATCTCGATTGGCATACCTGCTTATAGGGTATGGGGGACACCATCGATAACTATGGTCTTAATAATGGAGTCTTTTTAGACTTGCCTACACCTTAACCATTATTGAGCTATTAGCCACTCGATAGGAACCGATGCCATCTTAGCACTGTTAAACCCACTCCAGTACTCTTTGCAATCAATAATATTCCTAAACCACGGGCATATTTACTTGAGTTCCAATTTTCAAGGGAAAAGAGGAGCAGTAACCAAAGTCTAGAATTGCCAAGGGAAAGAGCTAAGATACACATTCAAGGAATTTTAATCATGGCTAAACCTAATTAAGAGAATAGGATTAATATCGATGACATGGACTTAGTACATGGTGTAACCACCGATGATGGTTGAAGAATTGTCAACTACCTTGTTGGCAAGCTTCAAGAAGCAATGGGAAACCCTAATTTGCAGGCAGAGGTTCAAAGCCTACTATAAGCTCGTCAAGCTCTTCCCAGTGCCCAAGAAGAGACACTTCCTTATTCTTGGCGAGACATCCAAAAGTCGAAACTCTTTGGGTAATGAAGAGTAAGTGCATGTCAAACCCCACAACAAGATATCAAGGAGAATGCCATGTGGCAAGAGATTTCAAGGGAGAGGTGTGAACGTGACACTCCTCTCACTTTTAAAAGTGATGTAGTCCCAGGAAGACAGGGGTGTTACCATATATGTGGTTGTGATGCATGTAAATACACTTAGGACCGTCGGGGTATTTTTTTCTCACTCGGAGTTTTTTTCCCTCGTGCATTGTATATATGCCCATCATTCTAGGGCTAACTTATCTCTCTATTGTGAATTAACTAATACACTTTCTATTGTGTGCCTTGAGCTTCTTCACCTTCTCCAAGTTGTGTGTGCATCCCTGCAACCCTAATTCTAACAATCGGTATCAGAGCAGGTTGTGTCCTTCCCGGCATAGTCGTCAGTGTTGCTAGCACGCCTGCTCACTTTCTTCAATTTGGGTGAGTTTTGGTGAGCATCAGCAGGTCAATTAATACTTTGAGTAAGCTCGTTGAGCTTGGTTTGCTTAGAATTTGGATTCGAGCTCATTTCGGCCTCCATTTCGACTACAAGCAGTACTATGCATGCAATTTTGTCCGTTTGTGCATAATTTCTGTTAGTGCAATTTTCTATAGAACTAATCCCTTACAATCCTCTTTCAGTTGTGCTATATGGCACGTGTTAGTCTTGCTTTGTTTTTCCTCTTTCTAGGCAGTCTTTACATCAAGTGTAGTCACTCCACCATGGCTCGCAACAACAAAGATGTTTTCAAGATGTTCGTTATTGAGAATAAACTGGATGGGGATAACTACCCAATTTTGGCTAACATGATGACACATTTTCTTGTATCAAAGGGCGTTTGGAATGTTAGTGCGGGGCATTGATGTACATCTGTTTTCTGTGGATACAAGATTTGTTGAGGATGTTGCAAGTTCTTGTGGCAGGTTTGTTGCTACTAGAGTTGTTTCGCCTATGGCTTAGCAGTCTTGTTGGGATGTTCGAGATGCACATGCTCATGCATTGATTGCATGAGCCTGCACATTTGGTTGCATTGATTGTTTTGGTGGTATGTTTGTTGTTGCTAGAGTTGTTTTTCCTATGGCTGAGTAGTATCGTTGGGATGTTAGAGATGTGCAAGCTCATGCATTGATTGCATTATTTGTGAAGTGCACTATTAGTCGTCATATTCACTCGGTTCAATCAACAAAATAGGCTTGGGATGTTCTGGTTGGTCTTTATGCAAGTTGCAATGAGGCTAAAGTTGCATTGCTACGTAAAGAGCTAGAGTCTAAGATTATGCAAGAGGAAGATGATACATTGTTTTAGGGCATAACTACTCCCCTGTTCATGCTCGCAAGCACAACACAGACAACATACTTATCATCCGATGACACGACTAACCCGTAGGTGCATGTAGGCAATCTCGTTAGCTTGTCAGGCTGAGACCAATCTACACATACGCACTTTCATGATGCATCAATCACTAACCCTGGTAGAATGCAACCCACTCTATCCCTAAACGCTCACAACACCGTTTACACTTCCAATGAACTCGGAATCGCATCAAACTTACTAGGCACCATCCTCTCCATAGGATATACTTACCTATAAGTCTAATCTCACCAGATTTGAACCCGAGTTATCTCCATTACAGTCGTGATAGACTCACGTATCATAATCCAAAAGTGGGTGGAACCTAAGTCTATGAATATCTGTGTGTAGCTAATCTTTTTCTCTTTCCATAGAGCACTTGATTGTTGAAAACAGACACTGTTTATGTTACTTACAAGCAAACAAGCTCGATGAAGGATCGATCGCGAACAACTCGAAAATATGAATGCGTGGCGTGGGCGTGTAGCTCTCGGAGAGACTACCGCGATGATGTGGTCACGTCGTGAATCCGGTGAGGGAGAAACGCGTAGCGAAGAGGATAAGACACACTCACTCTCTCTCTCTCTCAGACTCGTACGACACAGGATTAATAATCAAAAAATGTTATCCTCCAAATGGTTCTAAGGTGACCTTTATACTTGAGTCACCTTAGCTCAAAAATGTACATGGGTTCTCTTCCTCATAATTACAAAGTGGAAACAAATATGGGTCCTGACTGACTGATTAATCTTTACATAACCCAGACAAGTGGATCAAAATGATAAGATGTCTTTGACATAAAAATGGGAATTTGATATGCTTTACAAGATGGGCTCATTACAACAGTTGGACAAATGGGGCTCCAACACTCCCCCCCTCCTAATTCATGTCTACCATGACATGATCGTCTTTGTCTTCAGTGTCCTTGTCGTCCTTCTTGGTTGATTTGATGTAGAAACGCATCATATCGCATAGATTCGCTTGCCATTAATGGGCCAAAAATTTTGGACTTGTACATGAAGAAGCCTGTGTACAACGCTTCTTCAAAGGTTTGGAGATGGTAGCTTGGCATAAACATTAGCCGTCTGAAATAGGCATACAATACTGGCTCTGTAGGTGGCCCACTTAGATCGTATGACAGCTCTGAGATGCTTCTTTCAGTATTCATATACTCTGAAGTCCAGCTTTCTGAGAAGACTGTGAGACAGGCCAAAAAGGTTCGAGCTATTTTACATAGCATCTTGCAGGATAGGTCGGGAGAGCCTCCGAATTCTACGATGGCGCCCTAAAGGGTTTTCACCATGTAAGAACCGAATATTCTCTCTCCCTCTGCAGGCCCTGGCAATACTGGATAATTTAGCCATGTCGGATTTCTGCTTTGTAGTGCTTTATGTTGGCTGTAGGTGTATGTTCGGGGAGTTGGGCAAAAAGTTCTGTCATTCCTCAACTCAGGCGGTGTGTTGACTAAGTGGATCAGGTTATTAGGGTGATCCAAAAGCCATTGACGCCTCCACTTTGGCTGGCTGTCTACTATCCTGTTTTGCTGTTCCCGATCCTGTAATTCTCCTTCAAACACTGGCACTTGTTCTTCTTTTGCGAGCTGCCGTTGATGTATCAGAGTTTCGTATTTCAGCAGAGCATAGGGTAACATAGGGGCATTCCATTCCTCTCGTAGCTCTGTTGTTGTTTTGCCTGATGTGGAGAGCCCTTGTAGCATCTCCTTTTCTAGTTGCATTGCCTTGTACCATATCGTCTCTGATTGTTTTTCCATTTGCTCGGCCAGCCTCTGCTCTTCCAATCTCGTGACTGAATCTTCGTCTATTTCTTGGTCTTTGGAGCCAGTTTGATCAGTCTGTGTATTTGGGGCCTCCTGATCATCTGATTCTTCCTCGTAGTCATCTTGACCCCCATATACTTCGGCGAGTCCAGCCAAATCCGTGGCTGCTTACTCCAGGTGCACTCGTACCTGTCCTTGGTGTTGCCTTGCAGTTTGTAGACTTGCGATTTGTGCAGTCATTGTTCTACTATTGATTTGGAGAGCTTGAAATTCCATTTCTTTTTGAGCTGCAGACTCCTCTAACTCTTTTACCCTGATGTGCAAATTTTTATTTTCTTCCCTGAGTGATTTGGAAACAATGCTTTCTATTTCACTATCAGGAGCTGGTCCTTGTTGCTGTTCACTTTGTAAGTCCGAAATTTGCCTTTGTAGTTGATCCTCTGCTCTAAGTGCACTTTCGGCTATCATTAAGCGTTGTTTTCTTTCCAACTCCAACTCCCTCTTCAGTGCAGTCACTTCTTCTTGCGGGTGGACTACCGGTGTTGTTGGTAGCGACGTTTTTTGTTTCTTAGCTCGTTCTATTTCCCTTGCTTGTATATCTGTTACTGCTCTCAAATCTTTGACTTCAGTTTGTAAGTCATCGATGACGACTTGCAAACTTTTGACTGTCTCCAGCGCATCTTGCTTTTCTTTTTCCAACTTATGGATGTGTTCATCTCTGTCACTGACATCTTCAAGGAATACATTGATTGTATCTTCACAAACGGCATTGAAATCTTCAGACTCCTGTAAATTGTCTTTGAGGAGATTTACCGTGCTTTTGAGCCCCAAGATCTCAGCATCTCTGATGCTGATCAATTTTAGAGTGTCATCTCTTTGCTCCTGCAGTCTCATAACTTCTTGATGGGTTTTTTCTAACTTCGTTTTGTTGGACCTGTTCTGATTAGCTAACCATTGACTGTGCAGTCTTGTTCGATTTAGTAGTGTCTCCATTGACTACAAATCTTTATCTATAGTAGCTTCCAGATCAATTTCTTGAGAGGAGAAAGCTTTATCTTTTGTTTGATCCACCTCCTTTTGCTTGCCTTTATCAATTTGTGATATGGTTCCAGTGTTTGGGTGACCATCTGTTCTTTCTTCTTCTTCTTCTTCACTGGGTGGTGTATGAACTCTCTCATCACGATGTGAGCTTTCTGAATGCGAAGGAGAGTCAGCAGGTGGGGTTGATTGCCTCTCACTTGTCTCTGGCCTTGGAGATGGCGGTGGTGTTTCATGATCTCGTGAAGTTGGCCTCAGTTGATCTCTCAAAGTTTGGAGATCCTCCTCTTCTAGTAGCAATTCTGGTTCGTCCCTAGCATTTCTTTCTTGGATGTACCTCTCGAACCAGTCCAACTCAAAAGTTGGGTTGTTTTTATTCTTCATTCTTAGTGTGTAAGTGCTACTAGAAGGTTTCCAAGTGGCGCCTACATCGCCTCGTAGAGATCTCTCGAGAACAAATCCTTCTAGCATTCTTTCCATTTTTGCTACCTTCTGCAACCTGGTGTTGTTTTCCATTTTCGCTTTCCGCTTCTTTAGTCGGACATCTTCCTCTTCAGTTCTTCTTTCTTCTTCCATCTTTTCTTGTGTACTTCTTGTTACTCTTTCCAGCCTGCGTCCTCCAATGGTGTTAATAGAGGCCGGTACTTTCCTTTGTGATCTGTCTTCGATATTCTCTTAATACCAGCCAGTCGTTGTGATGAGGAGCAGGTGGCAACTGATCTGCCGCGCCTATGGCCTGGTATATTACTCTGGTTAGGACTTCTTCTCCTGCAATGTAATTTGGTCTGTCCTGCCGTAGCTTTGTCACTTCTTCAAACAGATATGATGCGTGATCTATATAGAACTCATGTGTCATTCCCATAGCCCATGTCAGTGTGGTTGAGATGCTCCCGTGTGGTGTAGTGTATCTTGGCGGTCTTTTGTTGTAGCTCAACAAACACTGACTGTAGATCTGTGTCAGTTCTCTTACTTCTGGGTTTGCTATGAGTTCGAAAGAAGGTAGTTTGGACTTTTGCAAGTAGACTGTGAGGTTTTTCCTTCTTGCTCTCATGTTGGCTCCTTGATCAGACAATTTCAATGCCTCCTTGACGATCTCTTTGGTGATCTGGATCTCCATCACTTCATTATCCATGCCTGCCACTCTGCAAGTTCCATCTTCTTGGATAGTCTCAATTAGGTGTTGTACCCTCTTGAAATCTATCCCTACTGGTGGTAGTGATACAAAGTTCCACAAGCCAACTTTTTTGAGCCATGACCTTTGCGGTGATCTTTTCAAGTAATTTTCTGCCTCCTTGGGGATCATCACTGTATCCACTAAATTTCTTTTGTCATCCACATATGAATCTTGATAGATCTGAAAGGCTGCTGCCTGTTGCACGTATGCAGGTATCCAGGTGGCCGCTGGCTTTAGTGAATTGGGTAGAAGTGCATAGGGTATTGCACCTTCCTTTGCTAGGTTCTTGCCTTTTCTTTTTCCCGGAGAAGCATCCATGGATCCTGTATTCACAATTAACAGTTAATCTACAAACATAGTACTTCTCTTCTAAATTGATTACCACTTAATCATGCATCTAGATGAGCCTTTTTAATCCCAAGATGAGTTAAGGTAAAATGTTAGCAGATAGACAAGCTCTTTCATTGTGCGACTCTAACGGCTTCAAATTAATGTTGTTGGTGAAGGAGAACAAGTCCAAATGCCTTGAAATTTTGTGTGGTGTATATTCACAGGGTATGTAAGGTCACTCTATAATCCCAAACTGAAAATCAGTTCATTTGCAACTTTTGCCTAGTCTATCGCGATAGACTGGCCATCTTTTGACAAGGGTCCTATTTTGCAGTCGTGCCTCCACCAATTGGTTTCTCATACCTTGCACATGATCTGATCCCAATTCCACCTCAAATGAATGTCAAGTGACCCCTTTTTGGATCAACTCCCATTTTTCACGATTCCTTCCAAGAGATGTTGGTCTATCTCCTTCATTTTGTGTTGTTTTGGGCTCAAACTTAGTGGGTAGTCTTCTTGCATCATGCTGAAGCCAACTGTTAATTCAAATTTTTGGTTAGATGGCCTAGTATCACTTTGCTTAGTCTATCGCGATAGACTGTAACTTAGTGTCATTTTGTCATCTTTTGGATTGGTGGTCCTCTGTCTGCCTTCTCCTAGTTGATGTAAGGTTGCCTGACCTCTCACATGTGAATTTTAAATGTCTGCCCTTGAGATGTCCTGTTCTGACTCTGAGTTGTCGTCATGTCTTTCTCGGCTTGCCATATGAGTCCATCCTGTCACCAAATTTGTTGTACTGCCTTCTTCCCCAAGTCTACTTGTGAAAATTTTGAAAAGTCTTTGCCCCAAATATTGTAGTAGCAAGTCTATCGCGATAGACTAGGTTATTTGGCCAAAAGAGATCCCTTTTGCACTTTGATTTGATAATGGTGGTCAATATTCCTTGTTAGCACCCCTCATGAAGCCAAAATCAAAATTTTACTTGTCTAATTGTAATAGCAAGTCTATCGCGATAGACTGAGTACTTAGTCATTTTTACAAGTTTTTTTTTTATGTTAGTTGACCACAATGGTGTTAATAGGCTCTCCTAGACACACACATCAAGTTTTAATCAATTTAGAAGAGTGTACTCCCTGTTTGCAGCACTTAGCTGGTCCTGGAGTCGAAGTAGACCACTTAGGTGATGGTCGCTGTTCCTTTTGGTCATTGTATGACTCCGGCTATCTTTTATTTCCTTTTGACCTTCCATCAAAGCAGTCAGTTGTTATTTTGGTGTTTACATCACCAAGAACGACCATGTGGACATCTTTCTGGCCTATTGCTGGCATTTGCCCTAGTGGAAGAGCTTTTTCTTGAGTGGACACATTCCATCTCGTAGTTGACCTCTTTTGGATGTACCTTGTTAAATTTGGTATCATTTTGTCACTTGGTCGGCCCGTTAGAGTATCGTGACGCTTTGTGCAGTTTTCGTCAGATAGGGACTTTAGGCTCCGTTTTGACGAACTTTTTCATGGTCTAACCCTTCAGTTGGTTTGTCGAGGTTATTGGTTTACTGTCTATGAGTTTTGGCTCATTTCCGATCACCTTGGTTCAGTTGCCCTTTTGCAGGTCCTGTGAAATTAGGGTTTTCTGGGCGGCTTCCTTCGCGCTTTCCGAGGTCATAGGCTTGATCCCTAAGCTATAGGCATTGTGCCTTTCAATTTTGGTTCCATTTGGTGGCCTCTAGGTCTCCCTAACAACCGGTCTACCGTATGTGTGCACAGGTTGTGATTGTGATGCTGGCGATGTTTTGCGACTAACTGAAGTAAACAACACTTAGAGTCAGTGTTGACGAGCCTACCTTTCATATATGATGTCGATCTGGTGACCGTGCGCGATGGATGAGCTTCTGGAAGTCTCAACTGCTGTAGGGAGCTCTCTCTCTCTCTCTCTCTCTCTCTCTCTCTCTCACAATGGAAAATGACTCAAATGAGAGATTTCTAGCCTAGCCTCTCTATATGTAATCGAGACTCCGACACAAAATTTTCCCATCTTTTACCTGTGGCCATAACTTTTTGCGAGATACGGTTTAGGCTCGCAAATTTCCTGATTTGGACCTCGGTTGCTCCAGTTCTACAATTTTTGTAGATTTCTCTTGTTGGAGGTCCCTTCATGACGGTGGTCATTTTGCCCTGTCACCTTTGCAGTCCCTATTTTTTCTGTGTCTTCTTTACCTTGCTTCGATCAGGCGTCTCTTCTTTTGTGTTTCCATCTAGATTACGGATTTTTTTTCTATAATTTTTGCTAGAAAATGCTAAAATAAAGCAAATAAATTCCAAAATAACCCGAAAATAGCAATTCTAACCTACAAAAATACCAATGAAAAGAAAAACACTTTGTAGCTCACTTTTCTCTCGTCTATGTACATTCTCGCTCATAATCGTCAACCTTGGCCTATTTTTTGCTGTTTTTAGACATTTTTTGGCCAGATTTGACTCTCTTTATAGTCTATACACATCCTTAGGGGCTCATGTATGATGATTTGGTCCCCAATTCTGATTAATTACGAGGGCATATTCTTTTTCCCAAAATCACACAATAAAACGCAAAAATGGTTGAAAATTTGCTCACAAACATTGCACTCTAATATATGACATGAGTCCGCATTTGGAATGCCTCCCCCCCTCCTAGTTGGAGTCCTCCCGGACGACAGGGTATCGTCAAGGGTATGTGCTGTGCATGGGTGTGAACTTGTGCTAATGCAGGCCTTGTAATATAGCCCTATATGCATGTGCAGTCAATGCATGTAGAAAGAATTTATGCGGTGTAAGAGGAAGGTATAAGCGATTCGCTTATTGGCATTTGTCGTTGAGGTTTCCTGTGGTAGCTTGAGTTGGCTGGCAGATTTTCTTTGCAAGGAGAAGTTGTAAATCTTCCGCTCTTTGTTTGATTGTTTTCCACTGGTTTTGAATTGGCGTATGTGGATCCTTTGAAGTCGATATTGTCGTATATTTTGTTGCATTTTCTGGTGGAACATTCTTTCTTTCCCCTTTGATGACTTGGGTCTTATAGATCCTTGTAGTTTTTGTTGTTGATTCTGCTTGTTTCATCGTGTTGTTTGCATGATGTGGCTTGACATTGACAGTTGTAGATAACTGCTCGATGGTCATCTTTGGCCTTTCTACTTGTGTTGTTGGCCCGTTCTGAATTGGTAATTTTGGCCGCCATACCAATATAGTCCGTTGCGTATTCGACCGATTGACTATGGTTCTTTGAAGTTTTGCTGGCTTTTGGTGTTTTGTCTGTTCTTCTGTCCCCATTTTTATAGGAATTAGGCTGTCTTGCCTTATCCAAACTTTGTATTTCCTCTTTTGATGTAATTGTGCCTCGGTCAGGTCTGTACACCATACCCAAACTTGCCTGGTTCCCTGCATGGTTGTTGATTTTTGATAAGACGTTGTTGGACTTGTAAACTCTATTTGTTGTTGGTCATCCTTGCGGTTGTAGTGACTCCTGTTTCCTCCTTGACATGTATTGGTTATATGATAAGAAGGGTTCTGAAAAGTTTTCATTTCGGAACAGTGCTTCATTAGTATCCAAATCAATGAATATCCTGTTAGCTTTCATCCATGACACTGCTAAGATACAAGGCGTTGCTGATCTACTTGGTGGCAATACATGGAATTTTGTAGTGTACGGGTGTGCCTGCACTGTGATTGGTAATATAATAGACCACAACGTGGTCACCTCATCACCCGATGCTACTTTCAACCGGTGTGTCTCTGGGATCGTCCTCATTGGTCCAAGTTTCTGAAAGAGCTCAAAGCTGATGACGCTCATTTTTGCTCCAGTGTCAAGCAATGCATAGATTTCAACTTGTTTTGTGCCTGCATAAGCTTTTATGTAAGGACTACACCACGTATTGTTCAAGTCGTCAATGATGCTATTGTCCTGAGCCCTAAAGTCTGTCATGGTCTTTTCTAATTCGTCATTTTGTATATCCGTTTCTATTGTTCGGAATGTAGGAAGAGGATATTCGTCAGTCATCATTGGGGTGACCATGTTTATTGTCCTCAGAAACTGCTTTCGTTTAGCAATGCGTTGCTTGGCTTCTTGTTGTACCTGGTCCTGAATTCTTTGTTGTTCCTATCTATAGGCCTTTCCATAATGCAATTGAAACAACATTTCCGGTGTTAAAGGTAGATGATATTTTTTTAAACGACATCCACTAATCTAGTTCGGCATTTCTTTTTCATCTAGAGTCGACAGTTTTATTGCTCCGCTGGACGATATTTCTTGGACTAAATAAGGCCCCATTCCCCGTTTTTTTAGCTTTTTGGCATGCTGTTTAAGTGTGTATACTAAGACATAGTCGCCCGTTTTAAAGTCCTTGTTCTTGACATGTTTGTCAAAAAACTCTTTCTGTTGTCTTTTTTTTGCATATATGGTTGCTACAGCATTGAGTCGTAACTCATCTAATTTTTCAAGGTCCTCTAACCGTTCTGACAGTTCATGCCCCGTCCAGTCCAATTGTGTGGCTACCCTTAGTGTGGGAATCAAAAAGTGAATAGGCAATATTGCATTTAACCCATATACCATATTAAATGGTGTAACATTGAGTGTTGTTTTATATGCAACTCGATAAGCACACAATGTCGAATAGAGCATCTGATCCCAATCTGTTCTTGTTTCACTAACCAATTCCGTAAAAAATGTGCACAATATTTTGTTGGTCGCTTCCGCTTGGCCATTGGCTTGTGGATGATAGGGTGCAAATTTGCGATGAATTACCATAAACTCATTTAAGAGATGTTGGATAACTTCATTTACAAAGTGTGTCCCTCTATCACTCACCAGCTCGATTGGAAGGCCATAACGTGTAAACACATATTCATATAAGAATTGTGCCGTGGTTCTAGCGTCTGCTTTCGTTGTGGCTTTTGCTTCCACCCATTTGGTCATGTAATCCGTGGCCACTATGATATATTGTGCTTTTGAACGATACGCTGGTGGAGTGATAGGACCAACAAAGTCCAATCCCCATTTAACGAATTCTCGAGCACTCATCATTGGTCTTAAAGGCATTTCATCTCTTTTAACTAGTATCTTAGTGCGTTGACATTCATCACACCTTTTTACGAATTCTGCTGCATCTCGAATCATGGTCGGCCACCATATACCTGCAACTATAATGATTTTTACGGTTCTCTCTGCTGAAAAATGACCTCCTGCTATGCCTGCATGAGCTTGTTCCAATAATGAAAAGTAGTTATTTTCATGAGGAACTAACCTCAGCTGGTCATCAGTTCCTCTTTTATACAATCGGTCACTAATGAGGGCATACCTAGTCGCTTCGATTTGTAAAGCCTTTTGTCTGGCTTTAGACCAGTCTCCTGGCAGCTCCTTATTAGTCAAATATTCCACAATAGCATGACTCCATGCGAGTGTTACTGTCACTTGGTATAATGTGGCATAATCCACAGTAGTATTGGATGTGCAAAAGTTGCATTTCTTGATGTAATTAGCTACATCGTCTGCCATTCCTGGCCAATACACTCCAAGTCTTCTTAATTGTTCATACATCATTTGATTTCCTCTATGGAATCCCCCTGTTTGTGTATGGGCCTCCTCTAGATACGCTTCGTACTCCTCTGGGCCTCTACACAACCTTAGAATCCCATCGTTTCCATGATGGTATATTCTTCCCGCAAGCATTGTGTAATTTCGTGCTTGTCTAACGTCTTCCACTGTGTTTTCGTCGTCAAGATTCATTCCATATGTCAGTAACGGAATAATTTGCTCTGACCATTTCGGTACCATCTCTATATTAAGCAGGTATGCGTCTGGGAGATCATCATCTACCCCAGTAGCTTTTTCGCCATGTAGTAATCGAGAAAGGTGGTCTGCTCTTTGATGAGTTTTCCTTTCTTAACTACTACCGTAAAATCAAACTCCAGCAACACAATGAACCATCTTACAATTCGTCCCATGTTACAAGGATTGTTTACTAAGTACAAGAGTGCCTGATGATCCAGAAAGAATGTGAATTTGTTCACGAGTAAGTAATGCCGAAATTTCTTTACCGCATATATCATACCCAATCCTTCTCTTTCAGTGGTAGTATAATTCTTTTCTGCACTATTGAGTTGTCTACTAGCATAACTAACTGGAAAGTCTGTATTACCCTCCCCTGGTTGTGCTAATATACAGCCTATTGCAAATACCGAAGCATCTACATGTACATGGAAGATCTTTGACCAATCTAGTGCTTTTAGAATTGGTGCAGATACCAGTGCATCTCTTAGTTTCTGGAATGACTCCTCACATTCATTGGTCCAAATGAAGAGTGTGATTAGACTATACAAGGGTTTTGCTATTACAACGTACATGTAGATAAAACGTCGGTAGTATCCACAATGTCCCATAAATGATTGTACCTCTCGTGCAGTGTTTGGTCTTGGCAATTCTATGATCACCTTTACCTTGTCTTCATCAGTGGTAATTTTATTAGCCGATACTATGTGGCCTAAGATTTTACCTTGTCGTACCATGAATACACACTTTTTTGGGTTGAGGCAAATCCTATACGTTCTGCATTTTTCGAATACCTTTCTAAGATGATCTATATGGTCTTGTCTCAATAGAGAATAGACACACAAGTCATCCATGTAAATATCTAAGAATATTCGCAAGTATTCTTTAAAAGCATGTGTCATTAATCTCTGAAATGTGGTTGGAGCATTGGTCAAGCCAAATGGCATTACCCTAAACGCATATATGCCCCATTCTGTTGCAAACGCTGTTTTGTATTGATCTTCTAGTTTGACCCCCAATTGGTTATAACCAGAGAATCCGTCCATAAAGCTATAGGCTTGCTTGCCTGCTACTCGTTCCAGGACGTGTTCAGTAATAGAAGAGGGTAGTTGTCCCTTATTTTTGTTGCATTTACCTTCTTGAGATTCACACACACTCGTAATTTCCCGTTTTTCTTGGGTACCACCACTATCAGGGACACCCAGTCCGTGTGCTCTATCTCATAAATAAATTCAGCCTCCATAAGTTTGTCTATCTCTTCTTTTATCCTTTTGGCGAATGTCTCATTATACGTGTATGGACGTTGTTTGCTTGGCTTAGCATCAGACTTCAGAGGGATTGAATGTTCACAAATGTTAGGATCCACCCCCTTCAAATCTTTGTACGACCATGCAAATACATCTCGAAATTCCTTAAGTGTTTTGATCAGTAAGTCCTCTTCTTCCCGACCTAGATCTGTGGCAATGTAAGCAGGTCGAGGACTTTCTCCTGACTCTGCTAAGTCTATTTTCTTGGCGTTCTCTGGCCCATCATAGGACTCGTTTGATTTAGGCTCCCTCATTGGTTGCTGAACCACCAATCTTCTTTCCTGAATGGTGTACTTACAATAGTGAGGAGGTACATCTATCTTTTTACTCCCATCACTAGCGTTCGTTCCATCGCTACTTTCCATTTCAGTTGGCCATACATTTTTAATTTTTTGTTTCAACTCATTGTATCTCGTTTTCCGTTCAATTCTCGTCATAATTGGACCACCAGAGACATTCAGTTTTTCTGTTGCAACTCTTTTTTTTGCTTTGCTGGTTTTCTTAGGTTTCAACAGTCTGGACTTAAATCCTGAGTCTTCAACAACCTTAAGAAATCTTCCTGACACTTTATCCTTAGCACAATCAACAACATGAATGTTCATAAGGAAATGTGTCTTACCCCTAAACTCCGGCATGGGTCTCAGCCTGGTTGGTAGACTGATATGGTGTCGTTTACTCTTGTATCTTTTTTTGGCGTCTCTCACTTTGGTTTGGGAAATTGTAGAAGACGTCATTGTCTTGATCTTGATTGTCGTGTCCCTCCGTATTTTTCGACTTCTCGTCATCCGCATTATCCTTGTTTTCACTTTGATCAGAAGATACATAAAATTCTTCTCCCTCCTGCTTGATTTCTTTAATGGGGATGTCCACATAGACCACTATCTTAATCTCAAGTTTTGTTTCTGTTTTATTGATCCTCATATTCTCAGTATCTCCATCGTTCTCGTATTCCTCCACAATTTTGCTCAACATGTAGTATGGTATGATATCGTAGCCATTCTCGTCACAAAATTTGGTGGGAGTGACTTCATTGATGCATACATCCAATGTAGCCAAATTTGAGACCATTCTAGGGGTTCGAGCTTCTCTTCAGGAAAAGGTTCTCGTATATAGGCATCGTCTCCAAGATCCTCTCTAGTGTCCTTTCATTGTGGTCAAATTCACTACATTGAGATGCCCTGCACATCCATATCTCCTTTTTCTTATAGAGCCACGCTGGGACTTCTGATCCACTAATGGTGGCTGAGTCAAATTCTTCCACTGGGGTTCTCGTGACATCATGGTAGCTATGATTTTTCATGTTTACTCATGTAGTAGTTTCAGCATGTCTTAGATACAAATAATCATACCCCCAGTCCTGCACCATTTTGAGTTGCCTCATGAACGGCCTACCAAGGATAATTTCATAGTTTTTCTTCTTGCCAAAATCTACTATGGCAAAGGTATGTTCGTACTCTATGCCACAGGAAGATACCAAAATTGCCTCAAGCAATCCTATAGGCCTTTCTATGTGCCCATCCGACAGTTGCAATTTCATTCTAGTTGTTCGTATTGATGGTTTTCCCCATTTTTCCCATAGCATTTTGGTCGCAATGTCAATGCCAGCTCCGCTATCAAGTATGGCCTTAGACTCTATGCCGTTATACTCAACTGGTAGGGTTGTGTTGTCATCTTCACCCTCACAATACTCTCCGACCTTGTTGAGTGGCACTAGTCTAGTGTTGACTTTCTTCGGTTCTGTGTCATTAAGCTTGGTTTCGAAGAACTGAAGAGGCGTCCTCATACCAAATTTTTCAAGACATTTACCCACTTCCGTCCACATGCTTGGCCTAATTTTTAACAATTCTGCCAATGTGGTTGTACACTTGACTGGAGTGGTCAACAAGTCCGTCAAGATTTTAGTGTCCAATTGATTTGACCCGCCTATTCTTTGAGAAGGTACTCTTCGAATTTCTGACCTTGCCTCATGGTCCCCCATGTATGGTGGCAAAGTTCTGAGTGATGCTGGTCTGCTATCTTCGGATGCAACTGAACCATTATCCCCTTGAAATGATTTAACGTCTAAATCCCATGGAGGCTTATTCAAGTTCAACTCCGAGAAAGGCGCTGACTCAACTGTTTTTGTCTCATATTTTTCTTGAGCTTTTCTCACCATTTCCCATAGCTCTTCAGGCCAATTTTCTTCCACAATAGAGGTATATGGTGGAAAATCTTTCAGTGATTCATCAGTGCTATTAGGCACGTCTCTTGCATCCTCTACATCCGGCAAGGATTTAAGGTTTTCTATCTTGTCAGGTATCCTTTGTTCGGTTTTGTGAGGTGTTTCATTGTTTGGTGGTTTGATTACTCTATCTCCCACTTCCATACATGGAGGCTCCAGTAAAGCTTGTGTAGTTTCAATCAGCTGTTTGCACATCTCTAGTCTCTGTTTTTCTATCTCTGGATATGGATATGTCATCCACCTTTGCTCTAGAGTCTGTCTGTTCTTCAATCTTGCTTCATATGCTTGCAAGATTGCATCTAAGGGTTCATTGATCTTATCTACCAATACCGACCCTTTTGATCTTGCACTTCTTGGTCCCTCCGTTGATTTTAGAGAGTCGGACTCTCTTGCTGTTTAAGTTGCTCTCGAGCTATCGTTAGCTCAACTTCTACATCTTTTTGTTTTCGCTCACGTCTAGCTTTCATTTTTGCTCTTCGTTCTTTCCAAGGATTATCACGACTAACGCTAGACTTGTCAGTCTTGATTTCTTCTTGATTTTAATTGTTACTCTTGGGCTGATTGTCATTTTTCCTTGCTTAGGCTCTCGTCAAGACCTTAACAGGAATTGGAGTTTCGTTTTCTGACCCTCCACTGGAAGGCAGTGCTCCCAGCATATTTAAGGTACTTTTTGCTCCTTTGCTCGGATTTTTAGGGCAATCAGGGATCAAGTGAGTAATTCCACACTCAGTGCAATATGCGTTGACCCTAATGATTTCTTCATGAGGGCAGTCCCTCAGCCAATGGTCTCCACCACACTTGTAGCATGGTCCCTTAGGCTGTTGAGGTGCTCCTGGAGCTCCTCTTTGTTGGTGTGCAATTCTTTGCCCACTCATGCCTCCGTTGGCTATGAACAGCAGTGTTCTTTCATCCAAGCTATATCTTCCTTCCCCCGCTGTCTGTGCAGCAGTTGGTGGTCCTGTATTTCCTATCATGCTCCATGGTTCTGGTGTAGAGGGTTCTTCCGGTGGATAATAGACAGAGTTTGCCGCATATCCATTGGGCTCGTCATAGTATGCATGCATAGGTACCAAAGCCTTCTCATCCAACTCAGTTACTGTGGGTGTGTATCTTATGCCGACTGGTCGTAATCCTGGTAGGGGTGGTTGTTGTCCCAACACTGGTTGTGGTCTTTCTACACCTACAGGTCCTGGTAGGTTGCCTGTCTGATATCTAGGCATCGGTGGGACTTGAGGGGATGTCACCTAAGCTTGCGGAGCATATGGTCGTTCTCTGACATATCCCTTGTTATAATAACACTCCTCCGTCCCATGGTTTGTCCATTTTTGTTCAATCGCACACCATTTTGGTTGTTTAGCTTGTGGTTTGGAATACAAGTTAATCTTTTTAAGCACTTCCTCTACAAGTTGCTCTTGGCTCACCGCTACTTCTCCTTTCGGTGTTGTCTTAGCAGACTTGCTTCCGCTTTGTTGCGAGGAAGAATCATCGTCAAGATCCTTGAACTCACCCTCTTTATAGACTGCACAATTGTCCACAAAGTATAGAGCCTCCTTGGTTAAATCATTCAACGTCGTGCTCCTTTTCATATGTAAGTCCTTTTGGAGATCTGCATTCCTTAGTCCCTGGATAAATATAAGCATAAGTCTGGACTGAATTGGCAGTTCTTCCACGGGGCAGAACTTAACATATCTTTTTAATCGGAGGGTTGCCTTTCGCACAGACTCTCCATCTTTCTGTTTGAATTTATGGATTTGTGAGACTGTGTTATGAGCTATTCCCCTTTGTGAGAATTCTTCGATAAACTCGTCAAACACTTCCTCCATAGACTCAAAGTCTCTTCGCTCCACTGAATCAAACCATGTAGCAGCATCATCCTCTAAGGTTAAACCAAATCCTGCAAATTGGGTAGGAAAGTCTAACACCTCTTCAGCTCTAATTACACGCACAAAGGCTGCTACATGATCTCTCGGATCCCTGCTTCCTGTATATTTCTTGTTTACCCATTTTTGCACTTGAGAAGGTCTAATTCTACGATGGTCTACAAATCTCATCATGGGATCTCCCCGTCCTACTCGATATACTTCCTATGGTCTTTTGTAGTGGCTAGGTTCCTCTCCCAATGGCGCTCCTAAGCCATAATTTCTAACAGTTCTCGCAAGAGATGGTTCATCTCTCCGAACTCGTTCTAGGGGTGGTCTTCTAGGCTCAGTTGACCCCTAAGTCTTTGGCTTACTCTCTCCTTGATACTATGCATAGAGTGGTGGTTCTTGTAAATCCCTTAGCCCTCGTGCGGTTTGATAACCCTCTCGGGTTTGGTCTTGTTCTAATGTAACACTCTGTCGAAGCCATGCCTGCAATGATGGCTGAGTAGCTGGTTGGTCCTGGTAGTTGAACGTCTCTTGTCGGATAGAATGTGAGGTAGCATCATACTCTTCTGAAAAGGGATTTGTCGACTTGCTAGGGGTGTAGTTGGATCTTGGTACTTCGTCGGGGCCATAGGTTGATGCTCTCGGAACTGTTGCCTTTTCAACCTCCTCTGGGAGAATACGTTTGTATTCTCGCCCGTACCTGTCAACAAAAACAATATCCTTCACCATAGCAGTTTCATAAGAGAATAAGTAAAGAACCTTGTCTTTGCTTAATTCATTTGGGTAGGGTTACTTGCATCTAAAGTAAGAGACTATTCCCTCGCTTTCATGCTTATAAATCCCCGCATTCTCACTATAGGTTGGTACCCTGGTTGTTTTCTTATCATACATAAAGAGCGCTCCAGGTCGATCAATGTTAGGAGGCGGTTCTTGGGTTTCTGAAACCATTTTCCCTTTTGCCACGTTATCTCCATATCTGTTGTAATCCTCAAGGTTACTAACTATCAGGTTCCCCTTTTCATCTCGGAATCTGTCTCCATCATCATAGACTCGAATTATCTCTAGTCTCTAAGCCAGTCTTTCTTCAATACAAATACACTTGCGTCCTCGATAGTCAGAATAAACTAAGGCTCCCCTCGAGTTTGTTCCTTCCAAGAAGATTATAGTGAACTTGGTTTCGTTTAAAGGATGTAGGGAGGTGCTCCCCCTGGCATTGGTCCTTCACCTTTGAACCCTCCTAGTTGTTGACTCCCCATCATGAAGAAGGACTTTTCCGACAAAGTGTCAGTATCACTACCCTCTTCAATGATCGGTGCTAATGGGTCTAGTCTCGTCTGAGTTACACTCTCTTCGGTGGACGTGGTGCTTACTTGACTTT
Organism: Adiantum capillus-veneris; assembly: GCF_014529385.1. Classification (NCBI taxonomy): domain Eukaryota; kingdom Viridiplantae; phylum Streptophyta; class Polypodiopsida; order Polypodiales; family Pteridaceae; genus Adiantum; species Adiantum capillus-veneris. The sequence goes on along the minus strand of NC_140931.1, from coordinate 130,142,449 downwards.
TGACACTTTTAGCTCCTGACTTAACAAAGGCTCCCGACCTTAAATACATAAGAATGAAAGCTGTGTTGCAAACTTAAATCTTACCTGGACTCCTTGTGCGGCTTTGTGATGATCTCCTCCTGGGATCTACACAAGTATGGTTAGTCTGTTCACAAGGGTTTTCCTTGAATCACAAAAAATCTTTCGAGTATGTACAGCAACCACTTAGTCAGTCTTCTGGTGGTCCAATTTCAAAAATGAAATGATGACTGGGATATATATGGAGAGTATGTCCTAGCAGTTTAGTCACAAATTGCAAAATATGTCTGAATCACTATTTTCTTAGTCTATCGCGATAGACTGACAATTTGCTCAGTATTAAGTCAATTTAAAATTGTGACTTCACCCTTGAGCTCCAGTTACCCACTATAGCCTATCCCTCATGTTTTATGAATTTTGGACACTTGGGTTGGGTTTTGGTCCCAATTTAGTATTTTAGTCAGAGCCTGATTCTCTATCTGGGCCTTAGATTGACTTTCAGTGATCTAAATGCCTTGAAATTTGGTGTGTATGCTATATAGGCTCTGATAAAGCTCTCCCTCTAGAAAATTTGGAAGAAACGGTCCACAACAGCAGTTTCCCTGGTCTATCGCGATAGACTTGGCATTTTCTCCATTGTTAGCATTTTTCTCAAGTTTTCTCCACAGCTGGTTCAACCTCTCCTTGTGTAGTGCATTGACAAATTTTGGCACTGTTTGGACATATGGTCAAAGCCTTCTTGCCCTTGTCTCTGAATTCAAACTCAAACACCAAATTTGAAGTTTTGTGGTCAAGATGGTGTTCAGTTTCACTCAATTTTTGTGAGTACCCTTGTATTGATATGTTAAATCTGTGGTATAAAGGTTTTTTCCTTGTTGTTAGTCAATCACCACCTTCATCAGTCTATCGCGATAGACTAGGCAGAGAGCAATGGGGATTTCATTTTTTGTCTGTTTTTGGACAGCTGTGTTCTCTGTGCCCATATAAGTCTATCCCCCAAATTTTATGAAGTTTGGACTTATTTTGACCTTGGACTCAAGCACTTCACAAATTTCACTTTTCTCTTGGCAATTCACAACTCAATTGCACTTGAAGTGATGCACATTTGATGACACTTCATCTTAAACTTGTGAATATCAGTCGTACCTCATGACACAGTCAATTTACCCTAGGCTAATGGTTATATCTCTTCTTGGCCTTGTTAGGGTCACTTAGTGCTTTCTTATGAGAATCATCTATTTCTTTTTGTTGGTTTTGGTAGCAATTTTTATGTTTTCTCAAGTGTTGGATCATAAATTTCAATGTCTACTCTTTTCACCCCCTTCAAGGGTATATGGTGTGGGTTTTTCTTTCAAGACAAGCAAACAGCCTTATTGTTTCTTCTTTTTGTTTGTTTTTGCATTTTTACAGCGTTTTTCTACTCTATTTCTACACAAGTATAACATGCACTCAAAACCAAAAACCATAACTCTAGTCATAGACCCTCGGCAAAACACACGCTTCCTCGCTATCCACTAGACCTCGGGATACTCTATCCTGGATCTTGTTCTAAAAGTTTAAGCTCTCTCTACTCGAAACTAAAGTAAGCTAACCATCACACGAGTGACGTAGATCTCCCTACTTAAGGTCTTGTGTCCCCGGCAGCGGCGCCA
>NC_140931.1:130103921-130140579 GCF_014529385.1 Adiantum capillus-veneris | reverse complement strand
TTTCATTTCAATCAAACACAGAGTCTTCTAGGTCTTGTTCTAAGTTTCAGTTTCAGTTTCTTAAGTCTTATTCCTGAGTTTAAGTACTTAATTAAGGATTAGCACCTAGAATCCTCACAAAGCGAAGCACCTGCAATTACTTACAAACTCCAATCTGCATTATTGATTCTTCATGCTGTCAAAAAGACTCACCATGTATAGAAATGTGGTTTTGGACTCAAGAGCCAAATTTTGTCCTTTGCGACTCAATGCATCTGCAACAGGGTTAGCTTTTCCAGGCACATACTCAATCAAACCTCCAAATTGCTCAAAAAATTATGACCACGCGCTTGGCGATCACTCCAATGTGCACTAGGCATAGACTGGAGCCACTTGGGCTTGATGATCTGTGCGTACTGTAAACTCTCTACCATACAAGAAATGCTTCCATGCTTAAGAGAGTGAATGACAGACAAAAGTTCTTTATCATAAACTGAATAATTCTTTTCCGCACTATTGAGCTTCCGGCTAAGGAAAGCTACAAGACGACCATGCTGCTGGAGCACAGCACCTATGGCGACATTGCTCGCATCCGTCCATACCTCAAAGGGATCATCCAAAAAGCAAGGATAAGACACGGAGCTTCCATCACCGCAACCTTGAGAGCTGTGAAAGCCTCAATGGCTGCCCCGGACAAGTCTACGCGCTGACGGCGAGTCTTTACCCCTTTCAAAACATCAATCATAGGTGCAGCAATGCGTGCAAAATTCTCTATGTGCAAACTATATGCTTCACATAAACCAAGAAAAGAACGCACATCATATGCAGTTTTGGGCAAATCCTAATTACAAACCTGTTCCACCTTCGCGGGGTCTAGCTTGACGCCTTCTGCAGAAATGATATAACCCAGATAAGTGACTTCAGTAAGAAAAAATTCAGACTTCTTAGCTGCAATGTACAACTGACACTCATCCAAACGAGTTAATACCCTTTCAACATCCCTTTCATGTTGTTCCCACGATGCAGAAAAAATCAGAATATCATCTAAAAAGATGAACACACATACACCTACCATGTCGCCGAAACGACCTACCATGAGACGATTGAACGTACCCACGGCTCCTGTCAATCCAAAAGGCATAACAATATACTCCCATTGCCCTCGCTCGGTGCGAAAGGTAGTCTTGAAAATGTCGCCTTTGAATACCCGTACCGATGGTATCCACTTTTGAGATCGACCTTGCTGAAAACCTTTGCCCCATTGAGCCTATCCAAGATATACTCAATGTGAGGCATCGGAAACTTGTTCTTGACGGTCATCTTGTTTAATGCCCTGTAATCAACACACAAACGAGACGAACCATCCTTCTTGCGAACGAACAAAATAGGGGCAGCAAAAGGGCTTACACTAGGACGTATGAATCCTCTAGCCACCAACTCCGTGAGTTGTTGCTCTAACTCTTCCTCCTGTGACTTGTTCAAACGGTAGGGAGCCTTACTGACCGGCTGCGCTCTCTCCATAAGCTCGATGCAGTGGTTCTCCGCTGAACGATAAACATCACATCAAGGCACTCCTTCGTGATAAGAGAGTCCATACCAGGAGCGAAGCCAGAAACCTCAAGAGGAGATTTCTGACTAACCTCTAGGCGGGCTCTCTCAACAAGAGAGTGACTAATCACATCATGCATACTGCCTGGATCAAACAATACAACAAAACGCTGTCCTTTTACATGACCATAACACTTCATGAGAGATTCATCAATGTGTGTGTCGGAATCATGAGAAGATGCAGGTTGTGTTGTGACAGAGTTTGTGGTAGTTGCGGGTGCCTTTAATTCTTTAGGTGGGACTGTCTTAGGACAGTTTTTCTTAATGTGACCTTAATGTGACATTGAAAACATCTACCTTCTTTAGCATAAATCACTTGTTCTTCCGACGTGATGTATCCTCCTTTAATTCCTTGAGAAGCTTTTTCATCAAGGGTTAGCTTAGGTTTTGCAGAGTTGCTTTAGATTTACCCTTAGATTCATTGTTAGAGTTCTTTTCCGAGGAATTAGAGGAAGAAGGGCTAGAAGAATTACCATTTTTACCATTTTGTGTGTTCTGAGAATTCTGAGATGTCCTTGAGAAGACTTGTTCTCCTTAGGCTTTCCCTTGTTGTGCTTCATCTCTTGGACGAGAGCGATTGCTACCGCCTTGTTGAGATCCGCGGGGTCAAAGACTTCAACATCAAACTTGATGTATTCGTCTAACCCAAAGAGAAAAGTCTCTTTGCGCTCATCATCCGACTTGCGTTGTTGAGTGCCTAGCTGCAAAACACGGTTAGAAAAAGACATGACTGGCATACCATGTTGCTTGAGATTACGCCAATCCTCTTTCAAGCGTGCAAGGTACTGAGGTGGCATAAACTGCGCCTTGAGCTTGTCTTGGAAATCAGCCAAACTAAAAGAGAGGAGAGTGAAATCGTCGGCTGCCTCTAGGTGCGCGGCTAGCTGTGCCTCTTGCCATGCATGGTACCAATTTATGGCATCACCGGCAAGGTACATAGCTGCCGTCAAAACTTTGCTATTTTCTGTTTTCTTAGTTGTCGCAAAATAAGCATTAAATTGATGCAACCAAGAATGAATCACCGTAGCATCCATCTTACCATCATACTTACTGAAAGTCACTTTTTTGGTGACTGGGTTGTTGGAATCCGCATCGTGGCTTGCACCACGAGAGGAACTCCCATGATCTTTGGGTGGTTCAGTCTTCGAGGCGAGAACTTGGGCAAGCAATTCCTGAGTGCGTAGCTCTCGTCGAGCTTCACACTCGGCCTCCAATGCTACATTTCTTGCTGCCGCTTCTTCCTTCCTCAGTTCTTTTTTTGCGTCGCGTTCGCGTTCTAAAGCAAGGCGCTTGTCTTCCTGTCTATCCATCATGGCCATCATTTGCTTCATCATTGCCTCCATAGGGTCTGGCGTAGATGGCGATGAGGGAGGGTTGGAAAAATCTCCTAGTGGGGAAAATCCTTCGTCGCCTCTCTCATGCTCATCACCTGAATGCGAAGTATCCATGCCGCTTCGGGTGACGACCATGCACTATGATCTTGGGGTCTTAAGCTCGCGAGGAACTTGGTTCTTGAGGGTCTTGAGGTTCTTGAGGGGTTCTTTCGCTTGCAAATCGCGTTGGAGAAGGATCTTCTCTTCACCCGAGTTCTACTCCTTTCTATGGGCGTACCCCTTGGCGGCCTTGCACTCACACCAAGGTTGCTTTTTTCCACCTCACGTCGATTGGCCGGCCGCTAAGTGCACGGTCCGCTCTCAATGAGTGAAAAGAGACACAAGCGGAGGCTGGACAAGCCCTTCTTTCTTGGGATTCCTGTCACTCTTCAACAAAACACGATTAGGAATCTCCACGCCCAAGTAAACTTGGATTCGTGCAATCACAAGAAGCAAAAAAATTATTGTGGTTCTTCCCTTGAGTAATGCAGAACACTTCCAAAGCTCTGATACCAATGTAAGGTTTAGCGAAATGAATGTTGTATTTTCTCAAGATTAGTGATCTTTATTGCTCAAGGTTCCTTTTAGTTCTTTAAGGAAAGAGAGAGCTTTCCGTCTTGTAGAGTGCTGTGGTCACGAACAGAGTGAGTGGATTGTGCGTGCAACTGAATGAGACTGAGAGAAGGAGAGAGAAGAGATACGACACCGAGAGGTTGTAAAACCCTCCTCCGAAGGCCCCACTCTCGTCGGCGAGAGTGGTCTACTTGATTGCACAAAGGTGTACAATGCGTATGCAATGGACTGATGCAATGGGACTATGCCGATGATGACGACGGCGACCTAGGCTGAAATTTGTTACCTTCTTCGTGGCTAAAAAATGACTGTTTTTGTCGGGCTGAATAATGGATGAAAAACGCTGAAGAGATCTAGGATTCTGCTGCGTTTTTTAAGGTACTACTGCCGGCTGAAACACTAAGTATTTGCTGCGGTTCAAGGGCTGAATTGCTGAGAGCAAAACGCTGCTTTTTCCTACACTTAGGCTGCGTTTTTGGAGAAGTTTCTTGGCTGAAAAAACGTTGTGGCAGCAGAGGACTTGTTGCTGAAAATGGCAGTTTTCCAAGTGCTTAATAACTCCTTACCCGGCCTCGGTAGTCTGCTGCAATTTGCTTGATGAAATCGCTGAATTGCTGAGTTTTGCCTGGCGTTAGTAGTGGCCAAAAATGCTGAAGTGACCAGTGGGAAAAACGCTAGGTTTCAATGCTTGCTGGCGATATCTGCATGGGAGGAAATCGCTGGGGCAGCCAGAAGAGTGGGCGATCCCAAGATGAGGATGATGCAGGGGAATGGGCTTCACCAAGCAACTTGGAGAGGGTCTTGCTGAGAGAGGGAGGGAAACACCTGTTGCTTGGTAGCCTACTGTGCTCCTTGGCTCATCTACCAATTTGTGCTAACTTGGTTTGCTTATATATTAACTTACCCAATTTGCCCTCCTGAGTACCCAACAAAAGTCACTTAATAAATAAGTGAAAAATGTTAAAAATAGGGAAAAATGGGATAAAGTCATATGAAAAATCCCCAAACTGACTCTTATGGAATCTAATGGAAATGCTTATGCTTATGCAGTGTGCAACCAGAGGATATGCATCTGAGTGACTGGGCATGCACGGTCTACGAATAGACTCACAAAAGTGCCAGATCACTTCTAATCTAACTTGACTGGACTTTATGGAAACCCTGCTATGGTGTAGCTTGTCTACGGACACATAGGGTTGGGATGTGTCACGCGACAGTACATGTATTGAACGAGAGTCATATTATATGCTGAACAAAACCATACAAGTTACGTAACTGTTTTTGCATCCATTAGAGTTGAAATCTGCTCTGAGTGAAGTGCCCACATGACAATTTATGCAAGAGGGTTCCAAAAGTGGAAAACCTAATCTAATGGACTTGTCCGGACATGCAGACCCTGCAAACACGCTCGTAAAATTGCCGATACTAATCCTAGACATCCCTATCTAGGAAAAAAAGGAAAATTGCTCTCGAAGTTGATGAAGCATGTCCACGTGGCACACAGCCATGTACACGTGACAAGTATGCTGCTCCTTTTATATTGACTGTTGAGGTGCCGCGTCCGGAGTGCCGAAGTCGGGAAAATGTGCGCACATGGGAGTTCTCTGACGATAACTCACAATTTTGTGACCCATTTGACGAACAGACTGGACCGATGCATTCCTCTAACCTAGACCTACATGCACGTCATTTCAGATGCCCACCAAAGTGTAATAACATCTATCAAAACGCTTGTACAAACCATTTATCCAAGAGGGTTTTAAAACTGAAAAACCTAATCTAATGAACTCGTCCAAGTCTTGCAAACACACTCACAAAATTGTTGGTACTAATCCTCCTAGGATTCTAGACGCTCCTATCTAGGGATAAGAACAAAATTGGCTCTGGAAGTCGAGATGAAGCATGTCCACGTGGCGCACAGAGCCATGTACACGTGACATCCCCTCCTACTTAAGGTGAAGTATTGGTACCAAACTCCATGCATGCCATAAGATGGTCTTGAACGAATGGCCTTCTAGATGATGTCTTCCAAGGCTACTTTTGAGAGAGAGGGTCCCGCAGGTGATGTAGAAATGTCCAAAAGACATGGATGGTGATGATACATCTACTCACAACCACTAGATTGCCTCCTAAATGATAAATAAATGATTCCCTTGTTGGTTACCGGCTAGCCTTTGCTGCCCCAACTCGAATGGTGTGAGCCAAACTGCAAACCGGATGGATGTGCGTAGACCAAGTGGCTGGATATGCAAACGTTGATGCCTACGAAGGTTACCACCCAACCTATGCTGCCCCTATACGAGAAGATTGGCGAGAGAAACGCCGAATGGGAAATGAAGCAAGATATATCCTTTGAAATGCCCACAAACCTTGGCAAGTCCTCTATATGATGTCTCATGAAATCACCAAATAACTCCTCAAAGATAGAGGCTCGTCTTGGGGCTTCAACTAGATTGTCGTACGATGGAAGCTCTAGATGAATCCTCATCTCTGCAATGAATGTGGCTGCAAATGTAGGCTCGCGATGCCAATGAACTCCCACGGTGGTTGCCTTGGATTGGAACCCTTAGGCTTCGGATTGATGGCTTTCGATTGCTAAGAAGATGTAGTGTGGACCCGAAGTGCTGCCAAAGATTTGTACAAATCAATGACGATGCAATGCCTCTTCTAAAATGTTGGAATTCTAATAGGCTGATATGGATGGCGCCTTCCTTTGTCGACACAGGCCGCTAACAAATCCTAATTCTCGCAATCAGCATCTTTATGTTTCCAATGCATGTCTTAAATGATGCGATCTATCATGTCGAAGAATTTGACTGCAAATATCCACGCTCAAATTTCTTTATGTCGAGGTGGTTGAGCGCGCACACCAAGTCAACTACCCTCTTGCAAGTGCACCACAACTATAACCCCCAGTATACAATGTTTGCATTTCCTATGCTCAAGGCGCACGGTCCTACAACACATACTCAAGCACCAAAGAGGAAAAAAAACTCAAAGATTAGCGCATTAGTGCAAAAGCTACAAAGCTCTGATACCAATGTCAGATGCAGCGGAATTAAAATGATGAAGATCTAGACTTTACACTTCCACACATCGTTACTTCTTCTCTTGCTCGATTGATGATTCTTTTTAGAGAGAGAGATGTGTAGAGGGACAATCCTCCTCAACGAACTCATGAGGCCCTGCAACCTTACAACCATAGTCACAAGGGACGCATTCCGGGACGGGGGACGGGGCTGAAATGGATTTTTAGTGTAAAAAAGAGAGCGGGACGGCAAGTGGGGACGGAAAAGTGGGGACAGGAAGCCCGAAAAAGGGCGTCCCCTGTTACTATGCTTACAACGGATCATCATAGAGATCATAGTGATTAGTGATCTCTCCACCCATCAAATATCTAACGAGACCAACTATGATGGTCTAGACTAGGTTGTGAGACAGAGAGGGGGCCAACAAGGCCATGTAGAAATAGTGGTTTAGTAAACTCAACAAAGAGTTTCTTGTAGCATACACAAAAGATACATAAATTGCTCGCTTTTACAGCATTAGAATTATATGACAAAAACTTTGGGAGGCTAGGTTTCCATACAGATAAACTTTGTCACAGACGTTTCATTGCAAGGCATTTCACCAGCAGAATTAGACATTTCAGCCGTTTTGGCCCTTTCACGCTTCAGACCTATTGAAATGCATTTTGAGGTGATGCTGCTTTAAATACAACTCGTCTGTTCTCCTAGCTATTTAATATATGTCCATAACACCCACCTTAAAATTTCTGTAGACCCATCTAGCAGCCATAAAAGGTGTTACATTTGAATGATCAACAAAGCATAAATAATTGCATGTCTCGACGAACATTATGAATGACAGATCAGATCATCCATACATTATGCATGTATGCACAACGGAGGTCCTAATGTAATGTATGCATGACATTTAGTACATTAACCTAGTTCGCATGTTTCCCGGAGGCAAGAGGATAAGTAGGTTAAGAGTATGTTATCATAATAAATGTCTAACATGAATTGATTATGACATTCCATACATGAAAAAATATAGCTCAGTACATAAAACTCAAACAGATATCTTCATGCTTTGAAAGGAGCTGAAATCTTGAAATATCCTTCAAACATTAGAAAATCTCCACTCCAAGGTTGCTAAGGGCAGAATTTGAACCAGACTTTACAGACTATGACAAATGATGGATAGAGTAACAACAGGTGTGCAAAGTAACAATGATGGAAAACCAGCTTCAATCAAAAAAATAGGTTGTATGCCATTACGATGAACACAGAATTGTTGTAAACTCAACAGAAGATGACATACAGGGCCACCGGAACAATACCTAGTTTTTAACCTCGCATTTGAGAAAACATTAAAAAACTGACACGTTGAAGAAAGACTAGAAGAACTTACGTGGAGTGTAGTATTTAGCAAATGACTCCATTAACTGCTCCACATGAGAGCGTTGAGTTTGAGCCTCCTCCACTAATCTTATCATCCTTGCTACAGCGGAATCTTCAGCCAAGGCCGAAGTTTCAACACAGATATATCCTAACAAAATCCCCAGGAAATTCAGTGGGAAGAAATAGCAGGAACGTTTGAAACTCCTACAGAAACCAGTTTTCTAGCTAAAATTGATTGTTACATACCATCACGAAGTCATTATGCATGCATCCATCCATACATATAATGCATGATGCAGGTAGGCACGCACGTATCTGTATGTATGTACTTCATATGTGACATATGTGTTTACATACATTAATATATAGAAATGTACACACACCCTAGCATGCCTACATACACATATATGTATATCTGTATATGTGTAAACACATACATACACAAATGCATGTGTACACTACACACGTGTGTGCATGTGCACGTGCGTACGTGTACATATGTTGAGGAGCACAAACGTTTGAACTTGAAATTTCTGAATTAATAGCATCACAGCTTAATCATCATCGACTTCAACCTCCATAAAAAGTGATACTAAATTCATAGAGACAAAAAAATGCAATCTCCTTTTACACTCCTTCCACAGAAGCAGCACCTGTCATATTGATGGTACCAGCCCAAACACGAGTACCAGCCTCCTTCTCTACAGGCAGTGACTCTCCAGTTAAGCTGCTTTCATCTACAGCACTCCTCCCAGATACTACAGTGCCATCAATAGGTATTGACTCTCCAGCTTTCACAGCAAGCCTTGTCCCAACTTTGACCTCCGAGACGTTTACCCTTGCACCAGTTTCTGCAAGGATTGCACTCTGGGGGGCTAAACTTGCCACAGAAGATATCGCTAATCGTGCCTGAACATTGACTTTAAAGTCATGATAAGCGAAGAAAGATTTTTCACTAATTTTGATCAATGCACCACAGGCATGCACTAAAAAACAACACTTGAAAGAATAGAGAAATACCCTGTCCGATGACCTTGACTCAAGCCATTCCGCAAGAGCGAAGAGAAACACGATCAGACCAGCTTCTAGGTAGTCACCAAGGGCAATAGAACCAGCAACTACAAAATTCGAGCAGAACAGTGATTTGATATTCAGCTTGTAAAAAGCTTGAATGCATCGGTGTTCCTCTGGAGCCAATAAAATCACTTGCCTGCAATTATCATCAATATATTGATGTCCAGAATACAACGCCGCAGGGCTCTGAAACTTTTCAAAATGATTGGTGGGGCACCCACTGCCACAGCCCCAAGAGCAACCCATTTCAACGGGTAAAATGCATACTGAAACAATGCAATAAGGACAAAAAACCCAGAGGCAAACGTGTAAGGAGAAGGCCATTTGCGTGCAGCCTTCCACTCCCCTGTAACATGGATGCTGGCTTCCAGGTGTGCATTATTCAGCAATTTGACTGCAATTCAGCAGCAAGCAAACACTTGTATTTTTAATGATGGTAGAATAAAATTGAATATTGTTAGATTCCAACATAAGAGGTCAGGTAGCAAGTATGAAAGAATACATGGGATAAACTGTACCTAGTCTGGCCGGGGGAGTGGCAAAAGCATCGTGTTGCACCGTTACTAATCTAGCCGCAACATTCACATAGACTTCTTGCACTCCTGGGGCAGGCTCCAAAATCTTCTTGACCAAAGGGACTTCAGCAGGACAGCAAATTCCAAAAACATCAATTGCAGTCTTTTGCAGTTTAATTGGTTCAGCATCATTTTCTATATTTATGCTGACATCTGGTTCTTTCAACAAAGGTTGCATTGCATCAAAGACATGCCCTGAAGAATTCTCAGCTGACACAAGTTCGTCAGCTGCATTGGAAGGAAGTGATCTTGTTCTACTATCTGAGGCACCCATTTGCGGAGCCTCGAATTTGAATAAGGCAAAAGAACTAGTCTCCCGGTTCTTAGCTGTTTGATGATGTGGTTCTCCAATCTTTATGAGCCGCCCATGCTCCAACATTTCGCTATCATTTCCAAGAGCATGGCTGACAGCAAATGAACCATCGCTTAACGGAACTAGCCAGTCCAAGTGATCGCCATGTCTGATCTGCTCATGACCACAACCCTCCTTGTGCACGTGCAGCTCTCCTTTTACCTCATTGCGATGCAAGAAGTCTTGACTGTAGCTTTCATCAAGAACCTTAAAACATGAATCTGGAAATTCCCATGGAAATGGACCAAGACCACAACCTGCTGCTTCCATGCACTGAATTACAACAACAAATGTAACGTTAGAGACATAGTTAATATGCATGTCAGAAGAAAAGTTGGGCTAAAATCAGCAGAACTTTCGCATGAATGGACATAAGAGCAATACTGCTTCCAAGAAAATGTCTTCAACGAGTTCGCCATGGTGAAGATGAGCATGAAAGCGACCATTGTTTGGCTTGCAAAATTGCTTGAATTTTTGGTCCTGTATACTCTGACCATGATCGATAAAGCATAATTCAGAGACGTCCACCTCTTGCTGAGGAGGCACAAGGAAACATGACATCTGGTTGCCATGGCGCAACAGAAAATGGCTTGCTTTATTGTGTTGATAAGGCTGCAGGAAGACGAAATGGGCACAAGTTAGACTTGATATATTTGCTCGATAAAGTTGTATGAAACTCATGATTTTGTTGGGTACTGACTAGCTATGATATTTGCCACGGCCACAAGAGGATATTACAAATTGCAATGCCTGTTGCAACAAGTTAAGAAGGAAAGGAGAGAAGCGCCTTTTCTCTATTCCACATGAGCAGCGTCTAGCTCGTAAACAGGTTTGTGTGAGTGCGCACGCAAGTGTATGTGCGTGCGTGTGTGTGTGTGGGGGGGGGGGGGGGGGGGGGGGGGGTGGCGGGGGGAGACGGAGGCGCTTACCATTGGCGATGGTGAGCCGTCCTCCATTGGCGAACTGATCAGAAGGGGCTCTGCGCAAGCGGATGGAGACTCTTCCATGAAATTTAAATTGAAAATAGGTCCATGTCTTAAACTAAAGAAATTAGTAAGTTGACCCGCATTAAACGGCGCATCATAATCTTCCTAAGAGCCGAGTCCCGCTGCAGATCCAGTCGTTAGAGAGAGAGAGAGAGAGAGAGAGAGAGAGAGAGAGAGAGAGAGTTGTGTGCCCCCCCTCGATGCACCTTTGTCGCCCTCCCTTGTCCTGCTCCTCTTCTCTCCGCCAACAAACTGGCATGTGCACAACATACTGACACACATGTTCTTTCTTACCTGGCAGCTTCTAAAAGGAAGTAAGGACCTGGAATCTTTTTGGATTCCCTTGCCAATTGCCCCTCCCCCCCCCAAACCGCCTCTCCTCCAATGTCCCCCTCCAGCCCCATCCTTGCTTGCACCTAGCTCTAACCCCTTTTTCCTCGAGTGCTAACACCACTAGGATATGGAGCAAGTTTTTAGTTGAGAGAGAGAGTTTATGGTCTGGCTACAACAACACCAAGAGCAGCTGAATAGAGCAGTGCCACACTCCAGTGTCACACAACAGCGACGTCAGTGAGAGATACAGAGAGCTCAGCGCCACAATCGTACCAAGCCTCAACGAGCCATGGAGTGTCTCGACTCACACAATTGCAATAACCCATGCGCACAGAGAAAGGGCCTCTCTGCTTAGAATACTCTAGACACCGCTACCATGCCATGCGTTGATGGAGCTGCCAATGTGTGTGTATGTTAGAGAGAGAAAGAGAGAGACAGACAGATGGGAGACATATAGTCAGCTACATGGAGAGCATGTGTACAGACACTTGTGTGAGAGAGAGAGAAAGAGGTAGAGAGCGACACCTAGAGAGATGTAAACTGAGAGAGAGAATTAAAAGATAGATTTGTGCTTGGTTGAAGTGAATGTGGAGAGCACTTAAACCTTGTGAACTTTTAGTAATGCTACTAATCACCCAGACTTGTTAATTGAGGAATGCAAGGTGTGGCTAATAATTTCTTTTTTCAACAAACCACTTTGAAGTTAAGCATAGTAGGTTTCTACGATCCAAGTTCTAGGGTTGCAAGGGAGCTTCCCTACTGCTCCTCTGGAGCCTCAAAGAATCGATGGGCAGGGAGGACTCGGTCATCCTATGTGGCCGGTTGGAGTTTCGGCATGGGATGATGGTGCGGTCGCGGTGCTTGGTGGGGTAACTCTCACAGTGAAGCTGGGTTCCCCTTGGAGCAAGGACCCGATAGCTTTAGCCGATACTGTGGGCTTCACCCGATGCCCTCCCCCTCTCTTTTTGGTTGTAGTGGAGGCCACCCCTCCATGGCCCTATGGGCTGAAAATGCAGCCTGGTTGTTCTCATGTTGTTCCCCCCTCGGAGCACTGGCAGGGTGTCTCTTCCTGGTGGCATGCCAAGCCAATTTTGCTTTGTTGGCTGAGGGTGCATGACTCACCCACAATAGCTTGGTGGTTTTTGTTTTGGTGTTTTCTCATAGGCAATTCGGGGTCGTTTGTTGTGGTCCTTTTTTGGCTCGTGGTGTTAGCGGGTCGTTGCGAGACGGACGACTATAGCATAGCTACCTGGCACTAACATAATGTCAATACTCATGGAAGCAACTTGGATGGGGCACACTGACTCTTTGAGGGTGTCAACCTCAATAAGTGAACTTGCAAAACGACATCATCTAATGCACTAGCAAACCTATCACTCTCAAACTTGCCAATTGTCTATGTCCTATATCACCGCACTAAGTTTCATGCCATTTTGGCACGCAAACGAAGTCCAAATGCTGCAAAACTTTAGGAGGAGTTCTAAGACACCTAAGGGCACAATCCTACCAAGTTTGGTCGCATTCCGATGAGGTAATAGAATCACAATTTATCATGATCAAGGTCATGAAACCTCCAACAGAACATACGAAAAGGATTGCCCTATGGCCTAGGAACACTCTCCTATTGTCGAAACGTCAAAAAACAACTATTAATGCACTCAAAACAATCGATTTAGCTCGGTAACACATTGTCGCAAACAACAACAGAATTGACACTGATTACACTTGAATGAGAGAGCAATAGCCAAGGAAATCAAAATGTGATTAACAGAGCTCAAGATATGATGATTACAAGGTGCGTGAGAGTAGTCGTTCTCAGTCGTACACTCAAACTCAAAAATCTTCAAAGATGATAATGTCCCTTTCCGACTTACAAAAATAAACTTTATACCAAGGGCTTCTTCGCCAATGGCCGGCTTTACAAGGCTTTAACCAAATGATAGACTTTACAACTCAGATTTGCATAGACAGACTCATCAAATATATGATTAAAATCAGAGGGCTTTCTCATAATTAGAAGGCTTCTTTGAAAAATAATGATGGATATTCAAAATTTTAGAGCTCATGAAGAAGGGGTCGATTAGGAGGGCACCCATCTGGTTCGACTTCCAAAATTCCCCCCTTCCTAGTCTTTGCATACCCTTGTGCAAACTCTGTCCTGGTCTGCATCTTTGTCGTCAATTGTCATGTTGTCCTTGTTCCTAGCTTTGGTAGCTGCTTTTTTTCATTGTGATTGTAGGAATTGATAGTAATGCAGTGTGTGCTCTCTAATGTTTGGGTGAGGAGCCTGAACTTTTTAGCCCTTGCTTCAATTTCCACTTTTGATGCTAAATCCTTAAAGGGATTATTCAATAGTGTGCTTTGATAGGCTACATGGCGGGCAGACAAATTTTTGGTCATGGGTTGAAAATTGTATAGTCAATCTCAAAGAACCCCGTCATGAACGCCTTCTCAAATGTCTACATGTATTGAGAGGGTAGGAACATGACCCAAGTGTACATCCCCTTGATCACATCATGGCTTGGAATTTATGTTTTCTAGGTTCTAGCACAAGCCTCTAGTTCCTTCCAGGAACACTTGCCACGGGTGTTCCGTCGATTCAATGTCTTCAAACGTTGTGATGTAGGTTATGAGAATTCTTGAAATCTTCACCAGCATTTGATATAAAAAATTTGGGACATCTCTCATCTGAGTGATGATCCCTTGTAAGGTGTTCACCATGTACTTTTCTAAGGTAGCGAAGTTGTTTGCCGGCTTGGTGGGGACATGATAATTCAACACTACAGGCTGTTTGCTTCGCCATGTATGGAAGCTATCCCAGGATTTCATCCTACACCTTTGCAATCCATTACTTTATCTCATCCCAAGCATCTCTTGTCGTGTCTTAAGGGGCTTCAAAATTGTGTAAACTGCCTGAGTAGAAGTGCTTGGCAGTTCTACTGGAGGTGGGTCTACCCATGTGTGCTCTATTTTTTATGTGATTGGTGTAATAGTAGGCACTACTGTTTGAGCTTGAATGTCACTCATTGCCATGTCTTTCTTTTGTAGCTCTAAGGCATGTGCTACTCTCTGGGCATCTAATTATTCCTGTGGTGCGGCCAGTTGCTCCTGAAGCTGCTTGATTTCTTCATCCTTTTGGGATTGGATAGATCTATGTCCTGCAGTCAGGGCCTCTCGATCATATTTTTCTTTTGAAGTAGTTGCTGGAGTCGATGAAGTTGAATATGGGGTTGGTGTGTCTTGCATTGCTAGAAGCCGTGTGAGTTCTTCACTACACCATAAGATTCTCCAAGCTCATATCCTTTTGCCGTTCTCTTTCAAGCGCCTCTTCCAACCGTTGTTGATTCTCTTGTAGTTGGTTGTTTACTTCATTGTAATTCTGAGCTTCTTGATAATAGTAAGCGAAATCTTTCCTTTCTTTTTCTAGCTCAGCCTGTGAATGTGCTTGTCTGCTTAGGAGCTCCTGAATCTCCATTTATAGTAGCTTGATCATTTATTCCTCTCACTTTCAATACTTCCTCTTTTGCATCTGCTAGGTCCATCTCTCGCAGGCTACTAATAGCCTTTTGACATTGGAATTGTAGCTTTATACGCTCTAGATATACTTCAATGTCAAACGACTAGATGAGTTTACCTCCGGAGACCTTTGATAATTTCTCTTGTACGTGGAGACACCGGTTTCGGTTCTCTTTCTGAAGTGTTTGGTTTGCGCAAGGTGTCAGCTTCTAGATCTTTGACTTTTGGCACTTGATTAGGCTTCTCTTGCTCTTGTTTTTTATCAGTTCGGGGAGCCTGCTCCGTCCTTCCAGAATCTTTCACTTGGCTGTGTTCTTGTATCTCTATAGGAATTTGTTGTTGAGAGGTTGCGGTTTCCTTACTTGCCTTTGTCTCTTTGTCCTCATTGACTTGCTACTCCGAAGGTGGCGGTTTTTGACCATTGTTTTGCATCTCAATTGCACCTTGTGACTCTTTAAAAGGAGGAGTGGTTGGTTTGGTGGAGAGCGGTGGCACAATTTTTGAGTGGAGTTCAAGAGGCTCCACCCCCGTCTCCTCCCTTGGTGGCTCCTTGTCATCCATTTCTTTGCTATTAAACCTAGAGGAATCATCCAAAGATTCAAGTTCACTAATGTTTGTTTCCATCTCTTCGCTATCAGATGTCCATCTTCGAGAACTTTGTCATCTTGTTTCTTTGTTATATGCACAATAGAGGGTACTACCACTGGTCGGACAACATGCTTTGACTTGTGCTTCCAATTGAGACTCTACTTATAGCAATTAGTCTATCATTCCAAGTGCTTGATAGGCAATCCTAGTCAGCACTAGCCCTCCGTTCATGTAAGTCTGTTCCGCTCACTCCTCTTGAGGTTTGCGTCGACTACGTTTTTTAGAATAGAAGTAACGAACCACCCTTTGCTTTGAAAGCCCCATGGCCATTACTATTGCAATGTGCAGATTAGGCTCTATGTACCTTGGCGGCTTTTAGACTTTGAGATGTTGGGATATCAACTGTAGTGGTAATTCCGTCTCAGAATAGACCAGATCCTTGTAGGTGAATTTGTGACCTTGCTGCTTGATGAATGCTTTGTCATTATTTGTGGCCTTTGTCTTGAGCGACGGGTTATGGTTTCTTGATGGTAGATGTAAAGCTTGGTTGATCAGATAAGAGCTGATCCAAACCTTGTAGGTGAATTTGTGACCTTGCTGCTTGATGAATGCTTTGTCATTATCTGTGGCCTTTGTCTTGAGCAACGGGTTATGGTTTCTTGATGGTAGATGTAAAGCTCGTTGATCAGATAAGACGTTATCCAAACCTTTACTATCCCTCCATCTTTGCCTTTATCTGTGGCCATTGTCTTGAGCAACGGTTTATGGTTTCTTGATGGTACATGTAAAGCTTGGTTGATCAGATAAGAGGTGATCCAAACCTTTACTATCTCTCCATCTTTGTAGGTCAAGGTGGCCTCACTATTATATAAATTGAGCTCATCAGCTCATGTGCTCTCTAAAAATCTGATCCCCATGGCTGAAGTCTGAAGAAAGTGTCCATCTGGAGACACGTGGACATTTCAATAACTTCTTGTTGTTGCTGGTGCAACATTCATAGCTCCTTTGGGAAAATAGTGGTTTTCACCTTGTGCCATCCGCAGCCTCAAATCATCCAATAAAGACATTTGCTAGTATTTTTGCCAGCTCCTCTTCAGATATGTAGGCTTTCTCATTTGATGATATCTCCACCACCTGGAAGGGGGGAGCTTCTCACTGCTTCCTTGGTCGTCTATAAGGCATTCTGTCAATAGATTTGCATGTAATTAGTTCCAGAAGTTGGTTAAAAAGTTGTCGAGAAAGTCGAAAAAACACAAATTTGACAATAAAGTGAAAAATGAGCATAGCTTATCAAGTCCAAATTTGACCAAACTTCACCAGTGCATCTAGGACAACTACATGCACTAGGTTATGAGGTTACAAGTCAATTTTGACTCGGGGGTCATGGATCACGATCCATGTTGGAACACTTATTGAACTTATGATGATACTCTCTGGTAAAGCATGGTTTGGTGATGCTATGGTCAACTTCCTTTTGAATTTGGATCATTGGTTGCCATTTTTTGAAAAAAAAATCTTAGAATTAGAAACTTTTGCAATTTTGGCAAGGGTTTTGAAGTTCAATTTTCATTCATCGTGAATTGGATTCCTAGAATTTTGAGCCACATATGATGGTTCGGTAGCTTTGTTGGTGCTAGCCAAAAATGGACTATCCTCATTAGCATAAGCTACGCCCTCAATTCTCTCACATGGGTGTCTGTAGGCTCCTCATAGTAAGCTGCTGGTGGCAACATTGGCTAACTTATGAGTGACTCGATTGGCTATTCGTACCACACAATGGCCTTGTTGTCATGAGGAAAAGGTGGTTGTTTTCTCAACACAGGTTGCAGTTGTCTCCTCCTTGTGTTGCGTTATTGGGTCCAATATGGTACCTCGGAGGTGGTGGCATCGTTGCACCATTGGAGGTCCACATGGTCTTTCCCTCACATAATTTCGGTTATAAAATCATTCATTAGTATTGTGATTGGTGTATTTCTACTTGATGGCACACCACTTCAACACTCGTGGAGCAATGACTGCTTGTAGCTATTATGGCCTCATATTGGGATTATGTCGGTCCATTTGATTCATTATGTGGATCACCTCTTCGATGATGATTCACATTTTGTGTGATTGGAGTAGGAGCACTACGTTTTGTAGTTGACTCGTTGGCTATAGAAGAGGCATTGCTAGTGTTTGTTTCTACGTCCTCAATTACCTCCCCATATGTCTTGTAGCTATTGACTAGATACAACGCTTACCTAGTGACTTGTTCAAATGTGGTGCATGCTTTCAGGTGTAAGTCCTTTTTTAGAGTTTCGTTTCTAAGACCTTCTATAAAGAGAGCCGATAAGCACTCATCCTGTGGTAACTCTCGCAATGGACATCTTTCGATGTATTGCTTGAAGCGAAGTGAAGCTTCTTTCACCTTTTCATTTTCCTTTTGTTTAAAAGCATAGATTTGTGAAACCGTGTTGTGCTTGATTCCCCTCTTAAAGAATTCCTCGGCAAACTCTAGCAAGAGTTGATCAATATTCAAGAAATATCTAGTGTTTAGTGGTTGGAACCACCATCCCTTCCAATGTCAACCCAAAGCCTTGATACTGCATATGGAAATCCGTGACTTTTTCTCTCCTTAAGACTTGCTTAAATATGGAAACATGTGTGTATGGATCTCTCGATCCGCTATACTTCTTCGGCACACATTTAGCTACTTGAAAAGGTTGCATTTTTTGAGTTTCTACTACCATTCTCATCATTCTAGGTTCTCCTACCATTTCACCTCTCATCTCATACCACTGATAGGTACTCTCGATGGAGTTTGGTCAGTTACCCTTTCCTTTGGTCATGCTTCTCTACCCCCGGTTCTAATATCAGGAAATCTTGTGCTAAAAATCGTGTCTAGAATATCACTACCTTGATGTGTGGACATAGGAACCCTTGAAGTTAAGTATCCCATCGATCGTGGCTTAGAAACATATGGTCGGCTAAAAGAATCTTCTACTCGTTTTCTCAAAGGTCTCACGCTCGTTTGTTTTCGGCCGTGTTGTTTCTGAGACAGTAGGTCTGTGCATGCTAGGGGTAACATAGTGTTGATGGAGTGGTCCCCCAAAGTATGTATATCCCTCAAGCCCGTTACGGCTCACCGCCGAATATCTTCGACCATACTTTTCTTCTACGTATCTCTCTCCACTTCATACATAAATACATACAAGCATTTTTGCTCCGTTAACTCCCTCACATTGGGCTCGTCACACCGGTAATAGAGAATTTGCTCTCCGTTATCATGCTTATATAAACCCACATGTGTATTGTCGTTGCTAACGTGAGTAGCCACATGTGTATTGTCAGTGCTGATGTGAGTAGCCACATTTACTTGTCTAAGCCTGGCATTAGGAATGTCTAGCTCTGGCAGCTTCTCCTCAGGCTCTACATGAACCTTTTTCTTTGTGCTTGTTAATCCCCATGTATCCATAATAAAGGGATTATGCACAACTACAGACATGTACTATGAGCTTGAGCTCACTAGGTCTCTCTTCTATTTTAACGCAATAACGATCCATACCATCTCTGTAAATCTTGGCACCCTGCTCATTTTCAAACTGTAAGTGAAAAGGTTTCATGGTTGGTGCTGAATGAGATGGTCCAACTCCCATTTTGGGGTCCTCCTTGAAACTCACATTTTTGAATCCCTCAACCATATAGGTATGAGATCTCTCCAAGTGAACTTGTGGAACGACATCATCTAATGCACTAGCAAGCCTATCACTCTCAAACCTAGCAAATTGCTTATGTCCTATGTCACCACACCAGGTCATCATGCTATTTTGGCACTCAAACAAAGTCCAAATGCTATGAAACTTTAGGAGGAGGTCTAAGACACCTAAGGGCACAATCCTAACAAGTTTGGTATCATTTTGATGAGGTACCTAAATCACAATCCATCATGATCAAGGTCCTAAAAACTCCAACAAAACATACAGAAGGATCACCCCAAGAACACTCTCTTATGGTCAAAACCTCAAAAAACAACCATTAATTCACTTAAAATAGACAATTTATCTTGCTAACACATTATCACAAACCACAACAGAATTGACACTGATTACACTTGAATGAAAAAGAAGTAGACAAGGAACATGCTGCAAGTTTTGAGATCAAAATGTGATTACCAGAGCTCAAGATATGACGATTACAAGGCATGTAAGAATAGCTGCTCTCAGGCGTACGCTTGAACTCAAAAACCTTCAAAGATGATAATGTCCCTTTCTCACTTACAAAGATAAACTTTATACCTAGGGATTCTTGGCCAATGGCTAGCTTTACAAGGCTCATACCAAATGAACTTTACAACTCAGATTTGTGTAGACAGACTCATGAAATATTTGATTAAGATAAGAGGCTTTCTCATAATTACAAGGCTTCTCACAAAAATAATGATGGCTATTCAAAATTTTAGAGCTCATGAAGAAGGGGTCAACTAGTAGGGCACCCGTCTGGTTTGACTGCCAACACCTAGTCCTCCTGAGGCAAGGCGACTACTGGTGGCAGTAGTGAAGCTTTGGTGGCAACTCGGGGGGTCCTGTGTGACAGGTGATGGGGAGTTGGCTCCTGCCCCTTTGTTGGATTTCTTGATCGTGTCGATTCTGCATGAAGGGCATGTTGGGTTGGGATGTGAGATTGCTCATCATCGTGGCATCCTCCTTGCAAGTATCTGGGCTTGGTTGGTGATATTTTGGTGCTTGCTACTTGATTTGTATAAGGGTTTGGGGGCTCCTTGTAAAACCCTATGGTCGCTTCTGTACTATTGGTCTTACTTGTGGTGATGTGTGTGTGGGATCCTATGATGCCATGGATCGTTTAGAGCATGGCTTATGATGTAATTTTTTGAGTTTAATGATTCATATACTACTGTCACAATTGTAAGTTCTGCAAAAAAAAGGTTTCTAGTTGTTTTCGACAAGCATGGAGGACCTTATAGATCTTAAAATCTCTTTCTTTTGTCATACTCACAATTGTGTGTGGAAAAAATTAAATTTGTAAAACATAGTGTCATTACAAGTTCCTCACAACAATCACTGTGCAGGACCATCCACGAAAAGAATTACAACATTTCCAAGAAAAGCCACTAAGGGCAATAAAAGCTATCATAGACAAAAGGTGCGGCAAAGATTGCCAGTTTAGCATGACATTGTTGTAGAGTTTTTTTGTTTAGGCAACACCAATTATTAGGCCATTCCATGAGTGGTTGGTGACCACTGTCATTAGTTTGATTTTGGTAATAATTGAGGACACTTACTTTTTAACTCAAGGTATGTAAAGAAAATGGATATTTGAATAATTGTGGTTTATTTGGATTATATTTTATTGACAATGAAATGAAGATTATATAATTTTTATGGTCAGATGATATGGTGATGTGGATCAACAGATCAATGTGTCACATTGGACGCTTTGAGGATGGCTTAAAGTATTTATGCAGACGGCATGCACCGATTATTATAGAGCAATAATACTTTTGATGTAAGTAGAGTTTATGGATAGTTCCTATTTGGAAGCAAAGTGCATTGTATCTATTTGATATGGTCTTTTCATCTATATATTAAATATGTATAGAAGGAAGAGTATTGCTTTGTGGGGGGGTGGGGGGAGATTGTACTCAGTGCTCATGTCACTCATCTTCTCTTCTTATCCTCTCCCTCGCTTGCATGCATAGCACTCAAGTTTTTGAGATGCACATGTCTTCTAGCTCTCTCTCTCTCTCTCTCTCTCTCTCTCTCTCTCTCTCTCTCTCTCTCTCTCTCTCTCGCGTGATTTGTGCTTTTCTAGTTATTTTGATGGGCATCATGCTTTTGACTGTTGTAGAGGCAATCAACTTAAACTGAGCCACCTCCACATGGGGGATACTTTTTGCGAGCACTTTTTGGAATCAAGCAAGTAGATTCTAAAAATATTCCCTCTCCTTCTTTCAGTATTTTTGTGTGTGTGTGTGTGTGTGTGTGTGTGTGTGTGTGTGTGTGCTGTTTGCAATAAAGTGGGGTTTTGACCCTCTGCATTATATAAAATCCACCATAGGTCCATGTACAAAAGATATGGAATTTTTTTTGAAAGAGAATGAGATCATGGGGGAAAATCCCAAAACAAACCATAAGATAAATAGGGATAAAGATACTCTAATCAAGTAGTAAAATGTAACCATTTGGATTGTGATAAGCCTAGCTCTGTCCACCATAGCTGGTGTAGTAAAAACCACAAAGTCCAGCGTTGTGAGGAATATTTTTTTGGTGAGCACCTTTTTGAAATCTGTCGAGAAGATTCCAAAGAGATTCGTTTCCTCTCTCAATCATCCATAGTTGAGGATCTTCTCCTTATTTCTCTCTCTTGAGACTCCCTCGGCCTCGTCCTCTCTCTCTCTCTCTCTCTCTCTCTCTCTCTCTCTCTCTCTCTCTCTCTCTCTCACACACACACACACACACACACACATGGAGTACTCGTACTGGTACTACTACTACTGATACTGATATGGCTATACTGCTATACTAGACTGGTA
Organism: Adiantum capillus-veneris; assembly: GCF_014529385.1. Taxonomy (NCBI): domain Eukaryota; kingdom Viridiplantae; phylum Streptophyta; class Polypodiopsida; order Polypodiales; family Pteridaceae; genus Adiantum; species Adiantum capillus-veneris. The sequence continues at coordinate 130,118,687 of NC_140931.1, read as the reverse complement.
ATACTGGTGTTGTACTGGTACTGTATATACTGGTACTGGTACTTGTACTTACTAGTACTACAAGACTATACTGATACTAATATTGACACTATGCACTATTGGTACTGATATTGCTATACTAGTACTAGTAATACTGGAGTTGTATTGGTACTGTATATACTGGTACTGGTACTAGTACGCATGCCACACACACACACACACACACACACATATGGCTGTGTACAGCGTGTTGCTATTTCCCTAGTATATTTATGTTCGGACTGTTGGCTTGGGGTACCTTAGTGAATAACTCGTTTAAATTCACAACATAATTTTTTTTGTAATGTAGTACCTTGATGGTACCTAACCCTTAGATACTAAATGGGTTATGGGCGGGTTACCCAGCTATGTAAATGAAGTCATCTTCTGCTTAATAGAGAGGTGGATCCCTCATGAAAGGTCTTCGATATTGCGCTCTTAAGTACTCTCTCTCTCTCTCTCTCTCTCTCTCTCTCTCTCTCTCTCTCTCTCTCTCTCTCTCTCTCTCTCTCAATCCCCTCTTTCTCTCTCTGTACATGGCGGCGCTGTTACACCATCTCTCCCCCTCTTAAAGCCGCGCCCGCCATACGGCTAGAAAGGAAGGTGGCCACTTGCTCCAAACCCTATAAAAAGGTGAGTTTTACATGCTCACTTAGCATTGGTGGTGTGTGTATTTGGGAGAAGTGTTTGTACATTAGGACTGTGAGGATTTTACTTGCAAAAGTGTAGTGTTAAGTGTCAAATCCATGGCAAATGGTAAGGATAAGCAGGCTATTGTGGAGTTAGCTGCTCCAACTCAATCTTAGGTGACTTTTGGCATTGAAATGGACTGTTGTCCAAATTGTTTGATGGTTGTGAGTATTCCTCATGCATATGCCGGTAGAGGCACTTGAATAGCTTCTTCTGTTGAACTTTATTTCATAAGAGCTTGTAAAGCACAAGGGGCTTCCTATGGTTTTTTTCCCCTTGTAAATGATTTCATCTCTGAATATATGATTAGCTTGACCTTTCTTATTATTTATCTTTGAAAGCAATCTAGTTGGGTGACATCCATAGCATGTGGGATACCCATGCATCACCTAAATATGGTACCAATACTAACTAAATGTTGTGTTGTTTCCATGGGCGCAGGTGAGGGTTACCTTCTCAACTATAGTTTTCAAAGTTCCTTGGCTAGAAGATGCGGACTATTATATCTTCTTGCTCTTGATTTTAGCACTTGTGTATAAAGATTGTTCTGTACTATGAATGGGAATTATACCTCCTTTCATTGACATAGTTTCTAGCGTCTTTTGTGATCTGAAAGGATTCTTTGATGTATTTATTATAGTGTTATTGAAACACATACACACACAATTGTTTCCTTGGCAAACACACTTCAATCAAACATCCATCATTTTAAAATCTCCCTCTTTTTTTTGCCTCTTTCATGTCATACAAGCTCATAATTTGACTCGGATCATTGCACACGCGCGCACGGACACACACACACACACTCTTTCAAACATCATAATCTATGTTGAGAGGATAATGCTACAACCAAGGATATTCTCTATCTCACTCATGTACATTCATACACATGTACTCTCTCTCTCTCTCTCTCTCTCTCTCTCTCTCTCTCTCTCTCTCTCTCTCTCTCTCTCTCTCTCTGAATTTTTCCCTTGACAAACACACCTCGATGATCGAACATCCATCATTCACAAATCTCCCTCTTTTTCTTCTCTCTCCTCTGTATCTCTCTCACATATTTCTTTTCTTGGTGAGCACACATATATCAAGGAACAAAACACACTCTAAACATTAAACACATACACACTCTTTCAAATATTTAACACAACACGATCACAGATTGTGATCTCTCTCTCTCTCTCTCTCTCTCTCTCTCTCTCTCTCTCTCTCTCTCTCTTTCACACACATACACACAAGGACAAGTATGTGCCTAAATCATTTTGCACCAAGATTAATCCTAACAAGTGGAGAGATAGAATGATATTAAACTAAGATAATTCAAAACGACTTTGCGAGTGGTCCAATATCAAAACAATCCAAATCAACTTCACCAGATTCAAAACATGGTGGAATAGGTGTCACAAAATTATCCAAACATGGGGCTTTTTGATCTAGGTTGGGATTGTGCGTTCACGGCTAAGAGCATTTTAGACATCAACTTTGCCTAGCACATGCTTATGTATGAACATGTTTTCATTTTGGCTCAATCCAAGAACTCTAAAGAGAATGAAGTACAAGTACTTACAAGCCAAATAAGGTTTCTTCTTGGTCTCTATGTTAGTGAAATCAGGTTATGTGCAATAGGGCTCATCCTTGATGTGCACCTCAGACACCCCCACGTGTCGTCTCATGCATGAGACTCCACTTTGAAGACTTCATGTACATTGTCTATAATGGATTTCTCCTCAATCACCTTAGCATTTAAACAAAGAGCCAAACCAATTTTCTTTGTTGTCTCATGTGAACTAGAAGTATGAAATTTGACTCTTATGCCATTTCTTAGTATTGAACCACTACTACATACTTTTGTTGAAGCGGTAGAGGAGTCATCTCCACCCCTGGGAGGAGTCTGCATTGGTGTTGCAACCATTTGTTCTTTTCCAATTGACTCCACTTGAAATCCTTCGTCAAGAAATATCTCAAGTTCTTCATCTGTAAGATTTGTTCCAAGATCAACTAGCCAAACTGTTGGTGGAGGAGATGGTCTTGGGATCTATATTATGATCCACCACACAACAATGAATAACATGGTTGGTACAGAACCAAAACCATTACATGAGTAGACCATTTGGATTTTTTCTATACCCCTCAAAAGAAGGTGCAGGAGTCCCTTTACTACATGCACCTATATTTTGTCCATATCTTTTCCCAGCACTGGGGGTGCCACTACATGTTACACGGCTATTGATTGGAGTTCTTCTAATTGCCCACATAGCTTTATTGACCTTTTGTTCCAAAACACAAACCTTTGCCTTGTCTTTAGAATTATCACTCCCATCTACTGTCCCTGAGTCCTCCCTGAAAATGATCTTCCTAGGCCTTCCACGTGATGTGCGGTCACATGTTTTTGCATTGTACTCTGGTCGATGTGTCAATTCATCCTCAACATCAATCACAATCAATGGTCCTCGCTTTTGCCAAACGGTTTCTTTGTCTCCTTCAAGATGAGCACGAGCCTTGTACATGGGTGTTCTAGATGTAGCCTCATTTTCTACTCTTATCACTTGTGTTGGACTAGAGGAAACTCTCTCCTTGAGTCTCTCTAATGAAGGACCCTTTCCAATATGTATAGCTTGAGAGTAAGAAAGTGCCTTCGTGCTTTCTAGTGTTGCATTTGCCAATTTTGAAGTACATGCATCATACAATGAGATTTTTTTTGGGAATCCCTCGCCTTTAAGCCATCTTCCATGCTTACTCTCGATCAAGTTGGTTCTTGGAGTGTTAGCCCCATTGCTACTTATCTCTACTGCTGTCATGATGCTCCCTCAATGTGCAATACACATCTCCCATCAACTCAACCAAGAGTCCATTGCGAGATGTTTTCTTCCATGCAATTTCCATTGTGCCACCATTGTCGAAGGAGACAAGACTCTGCTATAGTTGCCTCTCTAAAGGGGGCTAAACGCCACTTTTTGCACATGTCTTTGTGAGTGCCTTCAACCACCACCATGAACTTTGTAGAGATAAATTTTTCCACAACATAAAACTCCTCTCCTATGTGATTGTTTATTTTCTCTAGTGGCACTGTTAATTGTTGGCTCTCAACCATGACAATGGTATGTAGAGCACTAAATGTTTGTAGTGCAACATGCTCTTGTAGATATCTCCCATTGGTAAAGCATTTCAATGGTAACATTGGTTAAGGACATTTTATATTAATCCTAATATTTATTAGTATTATTCAATATTTTTAAAAAATCCACATTAAATTATTTCAAAAAAATTGTATTCCATTACCTGAGAGAGTTCTTTTGGACGCATAATGTCGTTGCTCAACAACACTATAAAAAAGAAATTGGAACATCTAACGCATAAAAAATAGTCCCATCCATGTTACAAAAAAGATCTTGCGTGTTAAAAACCAAGAAGAAACCATTACAAAGGTAGCATTTGCCAACCAAGGAGAGCAGAGAGTACCTTTTGAATGAAGATGATTACAAGGCAAACTATGATTTGGCGATGAAAGAGACTGAGAACTTTTTTGTGTGTAAGGGATTGGAGATAGCGATCTTAGCCAATCCCGAGAATGGAGTGGAGTTTTTTTGAACATGCATTTAGTTTGTGGGTTGGGGAGATAAGGGTTGCAAAATGATCCCCTTTAGAGTGTTCGAGGTTGCATGGGTGCACATTAATCTTGTGAAGTAAGTGTTATTTGCTTTTGAATGCACTATTTTTTTTTAAATTGTCAAAGATGGTGTCCAATGATACATTGCAAAAAATTTGCTTGGTTGATAGTGACCAAAGGCATCTATTCCGAGAAGCCATTCTTGCAGTGGTTGAAAATGCATGTTTATTGGTGGTAGCTAAAAAGGTGAGCGTAGTAACATTAGAGTACGGGATCATATCTAGTATTACAACATTACTAATGCTTGGAGTGTAGGGGTGTTTTGAGCTTGGCGGAGAAGATGGAGGCAGAGAACTCCACAATGAAGAAGTCACACGTACACGCCACATGCAATTGTGGCCTGTCTCTTGGTGAGGCAATGCAGTCTATTTGACAAGATAACTTTGGCAAGGATTTTGTGATGTAGAATCCAACCATACGAGCCACAAACAACATAGAGGAGCATCTGCATTTTGCATGAACTGTTTGAGGCTTGCTACACAAGTATTGAACTATAAAGTTTTATTAGGATGTATGATTCAAATTGTGTGTTTTGAATAATGGAGTTGTTCCTCTTGTAATTTGTAGATGGCGGTTGGGTGCCCTTAGGTCAAGTCTTTGTAGTCCATACCCCGAGCATCCTAGCCACACGTGGGTATAGTTTGAGAGAGAGGAGAGTGGGATCTATCCCAACAATTGGATATACAAGCTCCATGATAAGGATACATGGAGAGATCTCCATGGTTCTTGGACTATGTGGATGGTGAGTTTCCCGAAAACAAATTCTCTCCATGGTTCTTGGACTATGTGGATGGCAAGTTCCCCAAAAACAAAGCCGAAGAATACAACAGTAAGTTATGTTTTTCTTATACAACTATCATGGTTTGGTTTGGTATAGTGTCCTCACTATTTTTTTTGGATTTGCAGCATTACACACGGAGGCTAGGGAAAGGGAAAAAGAGGAAATGTCACCATCAATCAACCTCCATCGATGCCATTCCCCTAGCATGGCCAAGGGAAGTCCAAGCCCAAAAACCATAGCAGATGGACCTACACAAGGTAAGAAGAGAGAACAACTAGTCATCGAAGAATTTGAGGAGTTTTTGGAAGAGCTTCAGAGTGAAAGGAGCGAGCAACAAGGTGGCGAGCCAGATTATGAGCAGGGTGATTTCGAGAGGCACTTGGAATCATGGAGGTCTAGTCCATCTTAGTGGTTTGAAATCTTGGGGTTTGATGCAAACCATATCCGTCGCTACTGGCAAAGCAAGGGCAGCCACCCACTTTCGGCGAGGCCATTTGCTTTCTTTCTAGTAGGTAAAAAATGCAACCACAAACCAATGTTTTTTTTAATAAATTTAATGGTTCTTAACATTGGATTAAATTTTGGATGTGGTGCAATTTCGGCTCACTCTAACGAAAAAATGGTAGAAATTGTGAGTGTCGGAGTGGTTCCCATATATCTTGTAGTACTTGTTGAGATAGACCATCTACGAAAGGCGTTGGTGGATCCAAAATTCAATCTTGAATATTGATTACTTCTAAGAACTTATTCTCTATGAAATGGCACATCAAAACTTGGTACTTGTTGTTCTTACTATAGTTTAATTTTTTATGAGGATCGTGTTGGGGATGTTTAACTATCCTTGGTTTGAAGTCAAGTTAATTGAAGAAGTTTTATCTTCAAGTGAGATTTTCTCAAATATTATATTTTATTTGAAAAGTGTTTGAAGGACATGGTGTGAATAGTCTTGGAAGTAAAGTCACCAAGGGTTCTTTATAAATTGCCAAAGAATCACTACTTTCATTCATTTGCAAGTTTCTATATGTTTTTTTTACACAAGTTACTCCTTTAGTCTTCTCACATTCTCACATTTACCATGCCGAGGAGAAACCACAGACAATGTGATCAATGTGGGCCACCCACACAACGCGGGCATGGCCCTCAACATGGTCCCCCCCCCCTTGTTGATCCCATCAACAATGTGCATGCTAATGACATTCTTAACATTGTTGATGCGGTGAATAATATATTCACAGCAGAAAGTGCATGCAGCTACACGGAGGCTTTCCACGCAGTCAATGAGGCCACAATGTCCCTGCTCAATGCCATGTATCAGCTTGCTTTAAATGCACATTCAACCGCACTCGACATTGAGCAAGTTGTCATTATTGCCACCCGACAATGCAATCATGTTTTGAGGGGGACATGGTTATTGCACCCCACAAGAGTGTGCAGTGTTCGAGCGACACGTGGAGACTTGGGTAGAATTATGGATGACATACATTGTTGTGTAAGGTCAAGTGAATGGAGCGACCAATGACAACAATACAACACTAGCAATGAGGACAACTAGATTCCCCATTGTAAGCTAGTGTTAGAGCAATAAGTATGTGAACCCATATGAGTTTCTTGAACTATTTTGCTTTGCTCCATATCTATCTCATTGTAGTTGTTGTTTTAAGATGTGTACTTTCAACCATTTTAATATTACTCTATATGGGTTTGTTATTGCATCTTTTCAATGTTGTTCATCCATTGATTTTTGAGAGGACAAAGTCAATTGTGGATTGTAAACCTTGAAATTGGCTTGTTGCAAATGATTTGTGTGCATGTATCATTGTCTGATTGATGACTAATCTTGTTGCACGACATATATTGTGATTTTTGAAAAGAGTGTGCGTGCTCTAATCCGGGTATATTTTTTGTTCGTGTATACGAGTTGGATTTATCAGGACAAAATTTGGATTGGATTATCTTAGATTGTAAACCCTTAGAATTGGATTGTTGAGTCGGGTGTATGCCTGCATGTGCGTGTGGCCCGCGTGTGGTGATCAAGCTTGTATATGAGTGTATGAGTGTACATGAGAGAGGCAAAAAAAAAGAGATCTCTAAATGATGGATGTTTGATCGAGGTGTGTTCGCCAAGAAATAAATTCAATGTGTGTGTGTGTGTGAGAGAGAGAGAGAGAGAGAGAGAGAGAGAGAGAGAGAGAGAGAGAGAGAGAGAGAGAGAGAGAGAGAGAGAGAGAAGAAGAAGAAGAAGAAGAAGAAGGAGGAGGAGGAGGAGAAGAAGGAGAAGAAGAAGAAGAAGAATAGGAGAGAAGAGAATTTTAACATCGTAGGAAACTATCATAAGAGACCTTAAAGATCTATCCGAGAAGCTGAGTTGAACTCAAGACCTGTTATTCAAGAGGGAAATGGCATAACCAATCTACCAAATTTGGATGATAGAAATGTTATACCATTTTCCTCTCTTTTTAGTGCCCCCTCCCCCCCCGCAACACACACACACGCACCTGTGTGTGTGTGTGATGGGTTCGAAGGCAATAAGCTCAAGGTGGCTTAAAGGTGAAGGCAGCCATAGCTCAGACAGTTAGAGAGAGAAGACTACACACCTTTTGAAAAGTGGACTCAACACACAAAAAGCTAGTAATACTTTTACCATAGGGTATATACAGCATAGCTTGGGCTTTATTTATGAATAAAGCTGGAGTGGGTATCCGGCTCATAACTCTCCATGTAGCCCTTCTTAGAAGCTTACAACTCATAGGACAAATGACAATAGCAAAGAATATGCACATCTAGAGGTGTTTCCCATAGTCGCTGAAGAAGAACATGCCTATCTCAACAATCCTCCCCTTAGGCATGGACTATACTGAAGCAAGCTGGGTCGAGACTCAATGCAACACAGGCAAGCAATCACACAGACTGGGGTAGTCACACAGACTATGGCAGTCACACAGATTAAATCATGGTCTTAAACAGACATGGTGTCACACAGACTCAAGGATTCCTCCCCTTCAACATGCTCTCAACATGAAAGGCAAAGGATAACCATATCTATAACTGTCAATGTCTACTCTTAGTAGCACCTCCCCTCACTCCTAGTCATCTTCATCATTTGATATGATTTGTTGCTGCCACCGCTGCAGCCTGTGCATATTTTGTTGACGATAGCTTCACCTTTGGTTCTCTTCTTGACAATGACATTTAGCATACATAACATTGTGTGAATGATGTCACCACAAGGGATTCTTTCGAGGAAGGTCTTACCTCCCGAAATAACTGGGGCAGTGTCTAGTCCTCTCACATCTCTTGTATATAGTTTTGGTAGACATAATGAAAGGCAAGGCTTTGTTATCATGCCTTGAGTGTAGGAGAAAATAAAATGCATAATAAAACGAGAAGTATGCAATGCTTTTGTACATATGCAAAATATGCTTGTGCAATGCTTTCGAAACGATTGAGACTTGAGAAAATGTGCAAAGTCAAAAGGTTTCAAAAAACTTTGAAGCTCGATTGTGTGCCTTGAGTGGAAGCTTTTAGCCGTGCGTACTTTGAGAATTAGAGTTTGTAATTTTTGAATGCCCAATGCAAGGCTGTGCAATTTGTAGGTGGGTCTGAGAGCGACTTGCCATCAAGTTCACGGGTTGAACACGGGGTTGATTATGTTGGCTACAAGGGTGGGGATATCGTTGTATTATGATGAGGCACGTGAGATTGGACGAGCTGTGAGTGGGTATGAGGGCTTATTTATCATAAAAGGTTACAATGCATTAAAAAAAAATGAAAGCTTGCAAAATTTGTCGATTGCAAAACAAGCAAAAGCCGTCCAAGGGGCAATGAGAGTATCTTGGAGCTATTCAATGATCAGAAACTGCAAGAGGGGGCGCCTTCATGCTGTGATTGCATCCACGAGGTCCGATTGGAGGAAACCATCGTCGATCAACAACGTGTGTGTGTGTGTGTGTGTGTTGTGTGTGTGTGTGTGTGTGTGTGTGTGTGTGTGTATGTGTGTGTATCAAAATAATGCTGCAGTAGAGCTTCGAATTGCATTGGTTTGCATTTGTCTAAGCTAGCACTACGGTAACTTAAGACTAAGGGTTGCCCTTCTTGTTGAATGTTTGCCGTAGCCTATGAGTTTCTTGTCTAGCTCGCTTTTACTGTAGCATGATGCACTATTTTCAGCTTTGCTTGTAGCTTTAATTAGGAGCTCCTTCAATCTTTCTTGCCAATTCAGTTTTATAGCGCTATAAGATGCCGACTCTAGTGTGCTCCCGGGATTGCTCTCAAATTGTTTGCTCCGCCCTCTCACACTAGAGATACGGGTACTTGGTTTTGCAGCCTTCGTTTGCACTCAGTGCTACCCTCAATTTCTTGATGGAGAGCTCCCAAGCCTTCAAGGCTCTCTTAGTGTTTTTTTGCTCATGGGTTGTAGCTTGATTTCTTGCTACAACTACACACTCTCCCGTTCGGTATTTGTTGGCTTTATTGGCCACCGATTGCTCCTCAGATTGGTTGATTTTCCACGAGTTTCCCCCAACCTGCAAAGCTCAAGAGCTCTCTGCTTTACTGCTTTTGATGAAGTGCCGAGATCTACCTTACTTTGAGCTAGTAGCTCTGCTCGCTACTGCTCGACACTCTCCTTGGTACAATTCCTTTGCTCTCCTACTAGTTGCCGATTGCCATGCCCGATTGGCTGATTTTGTGTAATTAAGGGGCTTGGTTAGTAGCCTTAATTGCCTTCAAAACAAGTGTGTGCTTGATGCAAATTGGACAAATGGGTATTCTAAGGATTGTGTGCGGTATTGCTAAGCTAATGGCGGTGCTAACCGGCTCTGATACCAGTTGATGGGTTTGAAGGCAATAAGCTCAAGGTGGCTTGAAGGTGAAGGCAACCACAACTCAGACAGTTAGAGAGAGAAGACTACACACCTTTTGAAAAGTGCACTCAATATACAAAAAGCTAGACTTAATATTTTTAGCATAGGGTATATACAGCATAGCTTGGGCTTTATTTATGCATAAGCTAGAGTGGCTATCTTGCTGATAACTCTCCAGGTAGTCCTTCTTAGAAGCTTACAACTCATAGGACAAATGCCAATAGCAAAGAATATGCATATGTAGAGGTGTTTCCCATAGTCACTGAAGAAGAATATGCCTATCTCAACAGTGTGTGTCCTAAAAACTAATATCTAACCAACCCAAATGATTTTCTCATATTAAACTGATCACTTAATGTGGGAGAATAAACGGGAACAAGGTTTAAGATATAGACATGTGCTTATAGATCTATCTCAACACGGGGCCAATGGTAAAGGAGCCCAAATGAGAGGGTCTATCAAAGAGCAAGGCTAACCAATGGAGCATAAGACCTTAGGGTTAGCTTCATTGAAGACCTCCAATAATGTGTGTAAAAGTCCTTTGACCTTAGGTATGACCTTAGGTAAGCTAGGGCTGAGCTTGAGGCGCGGGAACCTGACCCAGCTCGAGGTGCTTGTCTTGCTTGTCATGGTTGATGACTAAGGTGCTTGTGGTGCTTGATGATTGAGGTGCTTGAGATGCTTGAGGTGCTTGACATGCTTGAGATGTTAGGGTTGCACTTGAGGTGAGAACCCAACCCAAGCTTAAAGTGCTTAAGGGCCAAGCTTGTGGTGGGAACTGGGCCTATGCACGAGGGGTTGAGGTGTCAAAAAGTCAAAGATTCAATCCCTACAAGGAGGGGGCGAGCCCTACATGAGGGGGGATGAGAGAGAACACCCACACACTCACACAAGGCATGCATGGTACAAAGAAAGCAAAAGGGACACTTGTCAAGTTCCTCCTCATGTTGCCCTCATTGTGTGCCTGAAGCCTATTGGTTGGCCACCCAAGGGGTCCAATGATAATTTAGGGGATTTAATTAATTGATTTTGCATTTATCAAGTCCTCTCTCTCAAAGGGGAAAGGGGGACACTTGTCTCAAGGCTACCCTTGCTGCTTGTAATGCCTCCTGCTTGGCTAGGCCTGGAGGGGTCCAATGAGCTTCAAGCATGAGCTACAAGGGGGGGTCGACCCAAGCAAGCTAGGGGGTTGCTTAGGGGGTATAATCACCCACACACACTCACAAACACTCTCATTGTGTGCTATGCAAAGTGCAAGAGCTCCCTCTCCTAGCGATCTTATCCAATCCCGAGAATGGAGTGGAGTTTTTTTGAACATGCATTTAGTTTGTGGGTTGGGGAGATAAGGGTTGCAAAATGATCCCCTTTAGAGTGTTCGAGGTTGCATGGGTGCACATTAATCTTGTGAGTGAAGTAAGTGTTATTTGCTTTTGAATGCACTATTTTTTTTTAAATTGTCAAAGATGGTGTCCAATGATACATTGCAAAAAATGTCGCTTGGTTGATAGTGACCAAAGGCATCTATTCCGAGAAGCCATTCTTGCAGTGGTTGAAGATGCATGTTTATTGGTGGTAGCTAAAAAGGTGAGCGTAGTAACATTAGAGTACGGGATCATATCTAGTATTACAACATTACTAATGCTTGGAGTGTAGGGGTGTTTTGAGCTTGGCGGAGAAGATGGAGGCAGAGAACTCCACAATGAAGAAGTCACACGTACACGCCACATGCAATTGTGGCCTGTCTCTTGGTGAGGCAATGCAGTCTATTTGACACAATATCTTCCTTAAAGCTGACACAATATCTTCCTTGCTTGTTAATCCTTGCCTGAGACAAAGGCCGCAATATCCTAAAACGCTTTCGGCCCATTTATCACCAAAACTATGGATTGCTACCTCTCTGTTTACAAGAATACATTTGTGGGCATTTAGGGCTATAGGAAACTGCCAAAACAGAGCTTAGCGCTCTACACTTCTACATCTTTGTTGATGCATAGTCCGTATACTTGTTGTGGATGACCCTAATCATCTTTTCATTGAAGCTTGGGAGCTAATGTCACAGGGCGGTGTCCTTTGAGTCACCCTCCATGTGAGATCCACCTTTCTGTTGGGCAAACTGATCAATCTCCAAAGCGAACTGCAAAGAAACAATGTCGGATTATGATTCTAAGAAACAACAATTAGAATTGAAAAGAATGAAGTACTTACTAGTGTCGCATCAGTGCGCGCAAGGGTTCTTGTTGGTTATGTCAATTGTGCCAAGATCAGTGCACTCCGAGCACATGAAATGTTTGTGGGGAGCGAAGCTACTCTCGGGAACACTCTCCTAGAAATCTTTCTCCTCATCAATGGTTTGTAGAGCTACCGCCACGAGGGAATCCATGGAATTATGTCCCTCTGGCAAGGCTAACGTGTTGATGAGGGGAGCAGAGGAGTAGTCCACTTAGAACTCGGCCTTTTGACTTGGGTTCTCTATATCACGAACCCCAACATATATTGCAAGAACAAAGAGGGCTTTGTATTGATGCATTTCAAGAGAGTGGGTAATGTCGTCAAAGAAGAGAAATTCTTGACCATCCACTATAATTAAATGCAGGGTGCGCAAGAGCAACCATTAGGATCTCATCTTCGACATCCTCCCCTTCCAGGTCTTGGTCAACATCTTTTGTTAAGTATGGAGCCTGATTTACCCTTGTAATTTTTTGTGGTAAAAGCTCACATTTGTAAGGCCCCCATTATGAGGAGAAGTCATCGTGCGTGAAGGAAAATCACTCAACGGAAACCAAAATTTTCACGGCCAAGAATCAGGGGCAACTTTAGGGGCCTCAGGGGCGGAAGCCTCCGAGACTTTTTTTTCCCTCGCCGGAATATTATGGCCGGACGGCGGCCGAAAAGTGGTCGGAAAACAACCGTCGGTTGGCCGGTGTGGCCGGTAGTCAATGGCCGGTGGCCGGTGGTCGGAAGTCAATGGCCGGTGGCCGGTGGCCGAATTCAAAAGCGGACTTGTCTTCTCAAGGGCGGCCACACATGGGCGGATTGGAGGGTCCGATTTGGACTTATTCGCACAAGGGCGGCTACACATGGCTGCATCTCATAAGAGAGGGCAGCCCTTTTGGCCTATAAAAGGAGGCCATTTCTACACACATTTCAGAGTGTGAAGTTGATGCAACAAGGTGAGTGTAAGGTGGTGAGAGTGAAGCAAGGTGGGAGCTCCAGTAAGGGTATAATCCCTTTGTAAACTACTTCTTGTTTTGAAGTACTAAAGCCATTGAGTGGCTGCTTTCCCGTGGACGTAGCCCACATTGGGTGAACCACGTATATCATGTGTACTCTCTCTCTCTCTCTCTCTCTCTACTCTATAATCTCGTGTATGTAAATCTGTCTCTCTCCATTAAGTAATCTACTCAATTATCTATTTAGCTACGTCTTATTTCCTAACAACTGGTATCAGAGCAAGGTTTGTTCGTAGCTAAGTTATCTCAAGGAAAGGATTCCTTGAATTGAGTGGGAGTTATGGCGGAGGAAGGGAAGCTCAAGATTGAGAAGTTCAACGGCAAAAACTACCAACATTGGAAGATGCAGATTGAAGACTATCTCTACCAGAAGGACCTCTATTTGCCACTAGACGGTCTTGCAAAGAAGCCCGCAACGATGGCAGATGAAGCATGGATTGTCCTTGATCGAAAGGCACTGGGAACAATCCGGTTAAGCTTAGCGTCAACGGTGGCCTTCAATGTTTCGGAGATGAAGACCACGGAGGACGTGATGAAGTCACTTGACGATTTCTACTAGAAACCATCGGCATCCAATAAGGTATTTCTTATGAAGCGCTTGTTCAATCTAAAGATGGCAGATAATGGTTCAGTTGCAGAACACCTGTTGAGCCAGCAGAGGATCACACCCACATTTTTGCTCACACTCATCATTTTGTAACCATTGATTGTAATAAATGTCTTTCCGACATTAATTTTGATTTGAGCCATTCATTAAGTAACGGGACTCAATTGAGTTTCCAGCTTGTAATCCCGAAGTAATTTCACTTGCTGATGTAATTAGTTAGAGATGTTCTCACCTCCAAGGCTGAGGTATATAAGCCAAAGTTTTTGTAACCTAAGGGGAGATTATTAATCAAAGTGAGTTTTTTTTTGGAGCGCCGTGACTGTGTCTGAGAGAGAGAGAGAGTGAGAGTCTTATCTACTTGCTACGCGAGCTACGGAGCCGCCATTGGAGAAGCGACACCGCCATTGTGTTAGCAACGGCAAGAGCTACGCACAGATACCAAGAGTGCGGGCTATCGGCTTCTATGTGTGGTAAGTTCCTACGAGCTTCGGTGTGAGTTTTCTTCCAACTCATGTGTCGGAATGGAGCGTGCAGCATATCTATAGAACCACAACGAGTAGAGCTACACATTAGTACCATCGGGGTCAAGTTTCGATCACCTATATTTTTCGGCTTGTCTTCATACGCGTTTACCGCACGGAGTGGTTATAGGTTGATTTTGCAGTTCAAGTCTTTAGGGTGTTGTTCTTACCTAGTGTATAGACTTCCCCTTGAGTTTGAGATCGATTCAATGATTCTAGATCCTGTTTCGTATAGCATTCGTTCGTAGTAAGGATTTCAGTCACTTGCGTATTTTAGAACTTAGATTTGATTTCCTTAGTAGTGATTGTCATTAGAAGGTCGAGTAGGTGATTTGACACCCACCTAGTTGTTTCCATGCGCCTGCGGGTCAAGCTCCGTCCTTGTCTGACAAT
>NC_140931.1:129803565-130103721 GCF_014529385.1 Adiantum capillus-veneris | reverse complement strand
TATTCCTCCATGTGCATGTTCTAGAATCAGCAGGTATTCACTTTCACTTGCAAGAATTCTAAGTTGACTGTCCTTTCTCGCTTGTAGAGTTGATTTCAATTAAATTAAAGTCTCGAGCCTCCAACTCTATAGCCCTTTGTTGTGCTTTTGTTGTGTTTTCAGGAAATGTCCTTCTTGTTAAGAAATCAATGACATATTGACTCCATGCAGGTGCAATGGTTACCTGAAACAATGTCGAGTGATCCACCACGGTCGTTTGGCACTACATATAATATATTTGTTAACATAAGCATGTGTGTCAGCATAAATAGTTGGCCAAATATACTCCTAAGTGTTTCAATCTTTGTGTGTGTTTTTATTGTTGAACAATGAAATGCACAGTTTGGCTTGATGTGTGCTTCCTCAAGATAACACTCGAATTCCTCTGGATTTATACATAAATGTAGAACTTTGTCCGAGCCTAAATGGTAATTCGTCCTGCAATCAATTGAAAGTTTTTTGTTTGTCGAAATGTATGTTGTGTGGATCCTTCTTCCTTTTTATCAATCTACCTCCAACGAAAGAATGCTAACAATTTTCTTAGACCATTTGGGTATCATTTCAATATTGAAAAGATAAGCATCATGTATGTCATCATCAATTCCTTCAGGAGATTCCCTGTTGTGTAGCCTTGAAAGATGATCCGCTCGTAGATGCATTTTACCTTTTTTTACTACCATTGTGAAGTCAAACTCTAGCAATATAATAAACGAGCACAATTCTCCCAGTATTGCATGGTTTATTTACTAGATACAGAAGAGCTTGATGATCTGTGAAGAACACAAATTTGTGCAAGCAGATAATGCCAAAATTTCTTTACAGCATATATCATTCCTAATCCCTCTCTTTCAGTGGTGGTGTAGTTCTTTTCTGCACTATTTAGCTGTCGGCTCGCATAACAAACTGGGAAATCCATTTTTCCGTCTCTCGATTGAGCCAGAATACTCCCAATTGCGTATGCAGAGGCATTGTGAACATGAAATATCTTTTCCCAATCTGGTGCTTTAAGTACAAGTGTTGATACAAGGTTTTCCTTAAGCTTTTTGAATGAAATTTTACACTCCTCATTCCAGTCGAAACTGACTAATAAGAGATATAGTGGTTGTGCAATGACCTCATACATATATATGAATCTTCGATAATATTCGTAGTGTCCCATGAAAGATTGTACTTGTTTGGCATTAGTAGGCATGGGCAAGTCTACTATGACTCTAATTTTGTCTAGGTCAGTAGTTATGCCATTTCTTGAGACAATATGTCCTAAGATGCAGCCTTGCCTTACCATAAAAATGCACTTTTCCGGGTTGAGACAGATTCGATATGTTCTGCACTTCTCAAATACCTTTTGTAAATGGTCGATGTGTTCTTCTCAAATAAGAGAGTGGACACAGAGATCATCCATATATATTTCTAAGAATATTCATAGGTATTCTTTGAATGCATGAGTCATTAACCTTTGGAAGGTGGCTAGGGCATTGGTTGGGTCAAAAGGCATAACTCTATACGCATATATGCCCCATTCTATGGAAAATGCGGTTTTGTGTTGATCCTCTATTGCAATTGCCAATTGGTTGTACCCCGAAAACCCATCCAAAAATGAATAGGTATGTTTTCTTGCTACCCTCTCAAGCACATGTTCTGTGATTGGCAAGGGATAATTATCCCTTATTGTTGCTACGTTTACCTTTTTGAGATTCACACACACACATACGCAACTTTCCGTTCTTTTTGGGGACAACCACAATGAGTGACACCCAATCTGTATGCTCGATTTCATAGATGAATTTGGCATCCTTCAGCTTGTTAATATCTTCTTTGATTCGTTTAGCAAATGTGTCATTATATGTGTAAGGACACTGTTTGCTTGGTTTGACATCTGACTTTAACGGAATTGTATGTTGGAATATCGATGGATCAACTCCCTTGAGGTCTTTGTAAGACCATGCAAACACATCTTTATACTTCTTGAGAAGCTGTGTTAGCATTTCTTCTTCTTCAGGCCCTAAATCACTTGCTATATAGACAAGATGAGGCTCTTCGCCTGGCACAGCGACGTCAATTTGTTTTGCATTTTTTGGTCCATCGTAAGATTCTTGTTTTATTATTTCCCTTATTGGTGGTGTCATTATGATTTTTCTATTTTTCGATAGTGGGACGGTACATCCATGTTTTCTTTTTCTGAATCTTCCTTACCTTCACTTTCTACCTCAGTAGTCCATACCTCTCATAACGTCCGTTTAAGTTCTTGGTATTTCTTTTTACGCTCCATTTTGGTCCACTCTAGATCTTTTATCTTTTCACGTTTTGATTGTTGAGATTTTCTTGAATTTGTTTCCATTTTAGTTTTCCATGCTTGTTTTATGTCCTCATGTGTCCTTTTCCCTTTGAACTCTTGAGAATCTCCCTGATATTTTGTCTTTTACACAATCCTCTGCCTTGACTAGCATTAGATAGTGCGTTTTGTCTTTTATCCTGGGCATTGGGTTTTCTCTAACCTTGTTTTCTTCTCTTTTTTTCTATAGCGTTCCTAGCGTCTAGGGTGTTGATTTGCAAAATCATAAAACTTGATATCTGCGGTTGTTTCCCTACTCTCACTTGAGCTGTCTGAACACTCATTATCTGCATCATTACTTAATTCCAGAGGTGTAGAGGAGTCATAAAACTCTTCTTGTTCTGGTGAGTCTACATTCTCATCTCCTATTGGTACAAGGTTTACCATGTAATAGGGTAGCACATCATAGCCATCCTTATCACAAAATTTTGTTGTTGGGCTATCTGTAATGGCACAGACGTCCAACGTTGCTAGTATATGTTACCATTCCATAGGTTCTAATGCATCTTTGGGAAAAGGTTGCGAAATATAATCCTTGTCTTCAATATCTCTTTGTAAGATGCATTCCTCTCTTTTCAAGCTCCCACAATGTGAAGCTCTACACATCCATAGCTCTTTTTTCTGCCCTAACCATGCTGGGAGTTCGGACCCTGCCACCATAGCCGAATCAAACTCTTCCACTTGTTTCTGGTTCACATCTTTGTACCTATGGTCGTTTAGGTATATTTTGGTTGTATTCTCCCCACGCCTAAGGTATATGTGGTCATAATTCCAAACTTGTACCATCTTTAGTTGTCTCATGAATGGTCTTCCAAGATGATCTCGTAATTGTTATTTTTGCCGAAATCAACTATTGCAAATGTATGCTCATACTAGATTCCGCAAGAGGTGACAATTACTTTTTCTAAAAGTCCTAGAGGCTTTTCCATGAACCCATCTGCCAGTTGTAATTTCATTCTGGTTGCTCTCAAAGCCGGTTTTCCCCATTTTTTCCTGATTTCTTTTGTGGTGATAGAGACTCCTGCTCCACTGTCGAGAATAGCCTTGGATACTACTCCCTAGAATTCTACTGGTAGTGTGGTATTTCCATCTTCTCCTTCACAATATTCTCCAACCTTGTTTAAAGGTACATGCCTAGTGTTCAGTTGAGGCTAGTCCAATTCTCTGATCCCTTCTTGAATTCTTGAGGTAGGGTCTTTTACTCCAAAGTTTTCTAAGCATTTGCCTACTGTGGTCCACATGTTTGGTCGTAATTTCAGGAGTTCAGCTAATGTGATTGTACATGCCACCGGGGTGGACAGTAACTCAATCAACCCTTGTGAATCCATTACTCTGTTGGGAGAAAGTCTTTGAGATGGGATTGCTCTCACTTCAGATTTAGCTTCATACTCCCCTAGGTAAGAGGGTAGAGTTTCTAGTGAGTCAGGTTGGTTGTGCCCCGAGCTAATTGACCCCTAATCCCCCTCTTGTGAATGCATATCAAAGCTCATTTGTGATCTTGCCTCAAATTATTCAATGGGAGGTGAGATCTCATTTTTCTCCTTCTCAGCGCGATTTAGCTGGTGGTTTACCCTGTTAGCTTCATTTGCTTCCCTGATTTGCTTCCACAGGTCATCTAGACTGTCACACTCTTTATCCATCCCCGGCGATGTTTTAGGTTGGAAACCATCAAATGTCTCATCAGTTGTATTTGGCACTATGATAGGTTCCTTCTTAGACTCTGAGGAAGTCGTGAGTCCCTCTATTGTGTCCGCTTGTTTCTCTAGATTTGGTGTGATAGGGGTTGGAGCTGGCACTTCGTGCCAACTTGCAGGTTTACTAAGTGGGTTTTCTATCAAAGATTGGGTTGTTTCAATCATCTTCCAACACATTTCCAACCTCTATTTTTCTAGTTCCGCATATGGATAAGTCATCCATTATTGCTCTTGGTTTTGGTTTTTTTTTAGTCTAGCTTTGTATGCTTTTAAAAGTGCGTCAAGCTGATCATTTACTTTTTCTATCATTACTGATCCTCCTGATCCTGCACTTTTGGGTTCCACTATTTCCTTGGGCCCTATGGTTGCAGCAATGTGTGAACTTAAACTAGTTAGATCCTGTAATCGCTCCAATCTATCCTTTGTGTGTTTTAGCTCCTCGAATAGAGCCGTTTTCTTTGTTCCTTCTTCGCTTTCATACGAGCCTTTCTAGCTTTCCAAGTGTTTCATTGATTTTTCATTTTTGCACTAGGGGCATCGGTCTTTGGCTCTTCAATTATGGGTTTGTTTGTCCTTCTTTGAGCTTGTACCTGTGTGAATACGTGAATAGGTATTACTGTTTCATTTTCTGACCCCCCACTGGATGGCACTGCTTCCAGCATGTTTAAAGTAGTTTTTGCTCCTTTGCTCGGGTTCTTAGGGCAATCAGGAATCAAGTGAGTAATTCCACACTCGGTGCAATACGCATTGACTCTATTGATTTCATTGTGAGGACAGTCCCTTAGCTAATGATCTCTGCCACACTTGTAGCAGGGTCTCTTAGGCTGTTGAGGTGCTCCTTGAGCTCCTCTCTGTTGGTAAGCATGCCTCTACCCACCCATGCCTCCGTTGGATATGAACAACAGTGTTCGTTCATCCAAGCTGTATCTTACTTCTCCTGCAGCCTGCACAGCTGTTGGTGGTCCCGTACTTCCAATCATGCTCCAAGGTTCTTGTGTCTTAGGTTCTTCCGGTGGATAATAGTCAGGATTTGCTGCATATCCATTGGGATCTTTGTAATATGCATGCATGGGTACCAAAGCCTTCTCTTCTGGATCGTTTATCATTGGTGCATACCTTATGCCAATCGTTCTTACTCCTTGTAGGGGTGGTTGTTGCCCCAATATTGGTTGTGGTCTTTCAACTGGTAGGTTACCCGCTAGATACCTAGGCATCGGTGGGATTTGAGGAGATGCTACTTGAGCTTGGAGAGCATAAGGTCGCTCTCTCACATATCCCTTGTTATAATAACATTCCTCCATCACATGGGTTGTCCTTTTTTTTTCATTTGCACACCACTTTGGCTACTTAGCCTGAGGCTTGGCATACATATTACTTTTTTTTAGCACTTCTTCCACCAGCTGCTCCTAGCTTACAGCTACTTCTCCTTTCTGTGCTGACTTAGTGGACTTGCTTCCACTTTGTTGTGAGGATGAATCGTCATCAAGATCCTTGAATTCACCCTCCTTGTAGACTGCACAATTGTCTACAAGGTAAAGAGCTTCCTTAGTTAACTCATTTAACGTTGTGCTCCTCTTCATATGTAAGTCCTTCTGGAGATCTGCGTTTCTCAGTCCTTGAATAAATATAAGAATAAGTATGGAATGTGTTGGTAGCTCTTCCATAGGGCAGAACTTCACATATCTCTTTAGTCGTAGGGCTGCCTTTCGCACGGATTCTCCTTTCTTCTGTTTGAATTTATGGATTTGTGAGACTGTATTATGAGCTATTCCCCTTTGTGAGAATTACTCAATGAACTCGTCAAAAACCTCCTCCATAGACTCAAAGTCTCTACGCTCCACAGAATCAAACCAAGTGGCTGCATCCTCTTCTAGGGTAAGTCCAAACCCTGCAAATTGAGTAGAAAAATCCAAAACCTCTTCAACTCTAATTACACGCACGAAGGCTGCTCCATGATCCCTAGGATCTCTGTTTCCCGAGTATTTCTTGTTTACCCATTTTTGCACCTGAGAAGGTATAATTCTACGATGGTCTACAAATCTCATCATTGGCTCTCCTCGTCCTCCTCGATATGCCTCTTTTGGCCTTTGGTAGTGGGAGGGTTCGTCTCCTAGAGGTTCTCCTAAGCCATAATTTCTGACGGTTCTTGCAAGAGGTGGTTCATCTCTCCGAAGTCAGTCTCTTTGTTCTCATTCTATGGGTTGTCTTCCGGGCTGTGCCGACTCTTGAGTTTTTGGCTTACTCTCGCCTTGGTAATGTGAATGGAGTGGTGGTTCTTGTAAATCTCTTAGCCCTCGTGTGGCTGGATAACCACCTCTGTTTAGGTCTTGTTTGAATGTTGCATTTTGTTGAAGCCATGCCTGCAATGATGGATGGGTTTCCTGCTGGTTCTGATAATTGAAAGTCTGCTGCCGGTTAGAATGTGATGTTGCGTTGTACTCTTTTGAAAATGGATTTGTAGACTTGCTAGGGGTATAGGTGGACCTTGGTACTTCTTCGGGGGCATATGTTGATGTTTTTGGAATTGTTGTCTTATCTACCTCCTCTAGCAAAATTTGTTTGTATTCTTGCCCGTACCTGTCAACAAAAATGATATCCTTCCCCATAGCAATTTCATAGGAGAACAAGTAAAGAACCTTTTCATCGCTCAATTCATTTGGGTAGGGTTCTTTGCATCAAAAATAAGAGACTACTCCCTCGCTCTCATGCTTGTAGATTCCCACATTCACATTATAGGTAGAGACTCTGGTTGTTTTTTTATCATACATAAAATGAGCTCCAGGTCGATCAATTTTAGCAGTCGGATCTTGAGTTTTTGAGACCATTTTTCTTTTTGCCACATTATCTCCATACCTTTTGTAATCCTCAGGGTTCCTAACTATCAGATAGTGGTTCCCCTTTTCATCTCAGAATCTATCTCCATCATCATAGAGTTGAATTATCTCCAGTCTCTGAGAAGGCCGTTCCTCTGTACAAATACACTTGCGTCTCCGATAGAGTCAGAATAAACTAGGGCTCCCCGAGAGTCTGTTCCTTCTAAGAAGATTATAGTGAACTTGGCCTTGTTCAAAGGGTTCTCGGAGGTACTTCCTCCTAGCATTGGTCCCTCACCGGAGAAGCCTCCTGGCTATTGACTACCCATCATGAAGAAGGACTTGTCTGATGAAGTGTCAGTATCACTACCTTCCTCAATGATTGGGGCTAATGGATCTAGCCTTGCCTGAGTTACACTCTCCTCAGTGTATACTAAGCTACTCTGATCATATGCCACTTTTTGGTCTCTCGAAATGTGTCTTCCTGACCTTAAATTCATCAAACTTAGCAATGCAATTTATCACAAATCCAACCACTCACCTGGAAAGGCATCAGTTTCTGCACAACTTCTTGCTTTGCCTGCTGAATATACATGTACACAAGCGTTTAATTTCGGCAAGGGATCAATTTCTGCACAACTTCTTGCTTTGCCTGCTGAATATACATGTACACAAGCGTTTAATTTTGACAATTGAATCAAAGAATTTAACCACTAGAGGTGGTCTTAGTAATGATTGGTATAACTGGAGTGTTAATTCCTACCACTACTATACTCTATACTCTTTTGATGTTCTTGATTAGGTCCACTAATCTTGAACTGTACACCACCTACGTGTTTGTCAGTTTACAGGTAACATCTTAATTCTCGTCTTTGCTCTGTAAATAAGTAAAACAAAGTCCAATTTTATTTCTGAAAGAAGTTCTGGAACCCTTAAGTCAGCTAGAGCCTCCTTGTATGTCCTCAATTTAATATTGTTCTAAAAATGACCCTGTAGACATCCTACGTGTAGGATGTCTTTTTGCTCTGTTTCAGATAAAATTTGCACTATAGCTTTCCCTTGATGTGATGAGCTCACAGCTGTTCTCACTTTTTGATTTGGAAACCTATAATCTGGTCAACTGATCAAAAATCTGTTCCAGAAGCCCAATGTCCGTTCTGATGAATTCACCCATCAAATTAACTCCAAATTGGATCAAACTTGACTAGGAGGTTTGTCCAAGGCTATATGAGAGCCTGGTATGTCTCAAATATAATTTTGGCCTTGTAATCATGCATTAGACATACTACACGTAGGATGTCTTTTGCATCAGAATTTAACCCACTTGGCCCACAGCTTTTTCCTTGATGTGTTGAGCTCCCTGGTGTGTTTAGATTTGTGTTTGAATGTCAAAAGACCCCTAATTTAGCTATCCTAGCCTTTTTTCTGTCAAAAATGATAAATCTGCTTAAACCCCAATTTTCTCACCCAATTGAGATAAAACCTTTTACATGCACTCAATAATTCATGTAGATCATGCACATGAAGACATCCTATGGTTCTGGTCTCAAAATTATGCTTTGGCACAATTTGGGTAGGATGTCTGGCAATTTCTGTCTTTTGGCCAGAATCTGTCAAGATATGGTCAATCTTCCACTTTCTAGGTGAAAATAGGGTAAAACCTACCTTCTAAACACTCTGGTTAACTCAGATTTTCTCTCCCAGTGGGCTTCCCTGTAGATCTCTCAGCAATAATCACAAAAACTTTTGGACTTCAATTCAGCTTCTAAACACAATTTACCGTCTTTTATAGTTCTTCGATGAGCCTAACAAAAAATATAACATGCATGAAGTGCTCCAGATCATAAATCATGATGTTTTACTTACCCTACTCCTACTCATCATGTGAGATGGTGATTTTGGTGTCTCGGTTGCTTCCTGGCCTCCCACGGACTCTCAAGCTATCTTCTCACCGCATCTACCACTCCAACTCCTACTCTCCACTCCACAACCTAACTCCTATCTAACACTACCTAAGACGGATGATCCAGGCCAGCCATATCCTCCCTAGTCTCCTCCTAAGACCTAGAGATTCCACCACCCTCTGATCCTATCTAAATGTAAAATAAGACTCTGGCAAGCCAGAGAATCCCTATACTCAAGGACTAGTCTCGGTCACCTACCTAGGGTTTTCGTCCTCGTAGCGGCACCAATGTTAGCAGATACGTCGAGACGGACGTCAGCACAGCGAGAACTCACCTAACAAGAATTGTCAGCTAAGGACGAAGCTCGACCCACAGGTACGTGGAAGAAACATTGGGTTTCAACAACCTACACTCGATCGACCATTGACTACTTTCTACAGAGGTATCTACCCAGTGTCTAAGTTACAGCCTACTATTGTGCACAGGAGGAGATTTCCTAAAACGCTTCCATGAGCCAAATACCCATTAGACATTCTCAAAACGCTATGAAACTTGAGGGATATCCTATTAACACCAATAGGCCACTCTCCTTAAGGCCTGTGTTTGCGGGTCGCCGTGACAGACGTCCATAGCATAACTCTCAAGCATCAACATAAAATTATCGATACAGGGGAAGCGACTCGGATGAAGCATGGAAACTTACTAGGATGTCAACCCTAATGAAGTGAACTCAAAGAGATGCAATTACTAACTCTACAAGCAAATCAATCGCACTAAAACCAAGTAATCTGCCTATGTCCTTCTACACAACTCTACAGTCATCACGCCCATTCACCATGCAGATCATATCGAAATCGCACGAAACTTGAAGGGAAGCTACAAGGGACTATCAGGAACATATCCTACCACTGTCATAGCATTCTGGGGAGGTACATCGTCCCAAAGTACGCAAAAACAATAAACGAATGATCCTAAAGGGTCGTTTTTGGGTCCCTAAAGCCTCTCCTAGGGTCAAAACAACATAAAATACGCATATAAACACTCAAAACAATGATTTAAGGCCTAAACGGATGCGTTTGAAACCTTCACCGAATCTTGAATGCTTACACTTGAATGAAAGAGCAGAGTAAGAGGAACACAATGCAAGAAACAAAACTGAATTTGGATTATCGTAGCCACAGAAGCGATGATTACAAGTTGGAGCAAAGAGGTAGCTCTCTGTGCGTAATGCAATAGTCACTTATCTTCAAAAAATAATCTCCCTTTTCACACTAACCTTAGTGTATTATATACCTAGGGCTTTCTAAAGTGGCCGGCGGACAACTTCTCATGGACCTTTACATACATCATTGGAAAAATTACATCTTTGACTTGGACTTGACATAGACGATTGACATTATGCTTTTACAGGGTTTGATGTATTAAACATTGGAAAAATAATGTGACCATATCAAAACTTTGGTCGGATGACCCAACGGGCGCCTTGGCTAGGTGGGCACTTGTATGTTGTTATCACCTCCAAACACTCCCCACTTCCTAGCTCGTGTCGTCCCTTGACACGACCATTTGTAGTCTGGTCTTCTTGTTGATGAGACTCCCCCCTTCCTTGATTGAGTTATATCTGGCATGTTTTGCTTGTTCAAATGGGGTGCCCATTTTCCTTTGATTGATGAACATGTGTTCTTTGTGATATGCATGTTGTGGACGAGGCATTTGTGCATGTTGTTGCACATCCTGCTTTACCTTTCCATTTGTGCAGTTGGTCGATGATTCCTGCTTCTTTGGATACTTTGCGTCCTGGTGCAGTTGACTTTTTATTGAAGCTCGTATCTCAAAATGTTTGAGACTTTGACATGTGTGCTCTGACATCTCCAATTTGATTTTCGTTGCCACTTTGTCAATAGAGCTTTGTTGGTATCTTTGAAGATAAGAGCTGCTCTTGTCGAAGCGTAGTTGAGAACAATGTGGCCCCACTTTATCTCTTTGAAGATCGTGTAACAAATTCTTTATTGGTTTCATTTGATGGAAGGAATAGATACAATAGAATAGTGATGGGTGTTTCTAAATTAGGGTCTAGAACCTGAATGACCAAAGGGGAAAATCCAGTGGAAAAAAATGCCTTTGGTATACGCTCTTATTGGGGTTGAACACTTGGAAGTTGAGTACATGTTCATGCAAGGTGAGTGCTTGGGAGAAATAAAGTAAGAGTGCGTAATGCAAGTGTCAATTATGGGACACTCTATATGCACACAAGAGTTCTTTTAAGAAAATCATGTGGTGTGAAAAATGAGTTGTTGGGTGCTTCAAGGAACAAATGTAGCACATGTGATATCCAAGGACATCTCAATAGCTTTCACATTTCCAAGAAGGGTTTTTGATGTTGAAGCTTCTCCACTCATTACTCACTATGCATAGTGCGTGAGTGTCTTTTGGACTCTCTTCTTCACTTTACCAAACTTAAAATACATAGACTTGGACTCTTATGCTCACCTATACCAGCATGAGTGACACAACATAAATATGCTCAACTCCTCCACCTTGAGCAGTAACTAGAATAGCTAAGACTCTTAGACCATAGAGAATATTACTTGAATCTTTGGGACTAATGCCTTGCTCATTTAGTGGCTCAACTGCCCGACTCTTGACTTTTATGCCATGTATTTTTAATGGCGACTTGGACTTACCTGTTCATGACCTGAAACCCAATGCCATAAGTTCTTGAGATTAAGGCCTCTATCATTGCTTTGGTCTTTGGATGCCACCATATTTTTAAGTAAGTTGGCATACTTTGACTCCTCTAGCTTCTTTTGTTGCATGGGATGTTCCGTAAGGAGGCCGCATTGTTGTACCTTTACTTTTTCTTCTTTGTGTGGAGCCTGAGTTTTCAACAGTGGTTTTGGGACCCACTTTGTTCTTGCTTCATGAGTTGCTCCCTTGACTTGATGGACACTAGGCTTTTGTATCCATACTTGTCTATTACCATTGTAAAAGCCTTGCTTTTGTAGTAGAAGACGAGGGATCCATTTTGAGGTTGTTTCTCCCTTGGTTGTGCTTAGTCTCCATTGGCTCTTTGTTGTTGTTGATTGTCTTTGTGTGGGGTCCTTTGCTACTTGGTTGGTCTTAGTGGCTCTAGGTTGAGCAACTACTTTGGGTAACCATATTTGGGTGTTACCTTCATAGAATCCTTGTGCTTCAAGTAGCTTGACGGGCACCATTCTATTCTTTGTCTTCATTTGGCCTTGTTGGGTAGCTTGATAAATCTCTGACTTTGGTACCCATATTTGTTGTATTGTTTGCTTCTTTGAATCTCTTTTCTTTTGCTTCTTCTTTCTCCTAGTTGAGTTGGTTGTCTTGCGTTGAATGCTTGGCTTGTTCTTTGTGGGGTTTCTTTGTAAGGGTAAGAAGTTCCATGCCGTTACCTTGGGCTTTTTGGCCCAAACATCATTTGAGGCCACCCACCCTATCGCCTTTTGTTGTTGAGATTGTTCTTGAGAGTGTATCCAAATTGGATCTTTGACTTTAATGTGTTCCTTGGATACCAACACCTGCTTGACATTTCTTTGCTTCTTTTGGAGACTTTGCTGCGATAGAGATTTAGGTTGCAAAACCTTTTGTTTAGGGATCCATTGCATTGTTGAAGCTTTCGTTCTTGATGTAGAGGCTTTGCTTGAGCTTTGATGTGGGCTTGTCGAAGGTAAAACTGACTTGCGAGGATGATCTTCTTCAATGTTTAGTTTGGCCTTAGCTTTTTCTGTTGCAGATGGTTGTGTCTTTTTTGTTGATGTCTCTTGGACCGTCTTTGTTGTTGTTGATGATGCTTTTTGTTGTTGCCCGAAGAAGATATTCTTCCAACTCTTTGTTAGGACTAGACTTTATTTGATGTGATGTGAGTCAACTATGTTGAAGTTGTCTTTGAACTCCCCATGACTCAACTTGAGTATTGCCTCCGCTATGCCAAAACTTGGGATTGGTGTTTTGGCACTAGTGTATACTCTTTCCTCCACTTCTTTAATTGTCGGCTTTCCCATCATTATCCAAGTGCCATATGCCATTATATTCTTAGTAGCATAAGGATCAATTGCGGCCGAACATGTAACCTTGAGCCCTTTTTGTCCGCATAAATTGACTTTGATCAATGTGGGATATTTTTCATCTTTGGCTCCTTCCTCATTCTTCCTTTGAAGTTTGTAGAACATCTGTTGATGTGGAGCTTTGCACATATGACTCTTCCTGTACTTTCAACTCTGCATCATTTGAAGTTAGTTTCTTTGGAGTAGATGTTGTTGACTCTTCAAGTATGTCAATGATGAAATCTCCACATGGTTGTATTGCTCTCCTAGTTTGTGTTTGTGCAGCATCCTCCATGACATAGCTATTTGTCCCTCTATCTTCATTCTCACAAATCTCATTAGCATTTCTCAGCACTTTCAACATAAAACATGAAACTAGGTCATAGCCTCCTTCATCACAAAACATGGTTAGTAAATCTCTATAGCTATGGTCTTTTATGCTTATTTTTGTGGTGATATTTTTATGTCTGAAGTAGATATAGTCATAGCCCCAATCTTGAACCATCTTAAGTTGACGCATGAAAGGTCTTCCTAAAATGATATCAAAATTGTTCCCTTTTCCAAAATATACTATTGCAAATGTATGTTCATATTCAATTCCACAAGAAGTCACAATAATTTGCTCTAGGATACCCAAAGGTTTTTCCGTGTATCCATCTGCAAGTTGCAGCTTCATTCTAGTTTTCCCAAGCGTTGGTCTACCCCATTTTTCCCAAATGTCTTTTGTGGCTATGGGTACTCCAGCCCCACTATCAAGTATAGCCAATGTTTTAACTGCTTTGTATTCCATAGGTAAGGTGGTGTTTCCTTCTTCTCCTTCGCAATATTCCCCCACCTTGTTTATTGGCACAGGTTTAGCATTTGCACTTTCTTGTTGAGTTTTGTTTGATTGTTCATTTGAGGGTAGATCTTGAAGAGGTATCTTTAATCCCATCTTCCCCAAATTGTTGCCTACTTCATCCTATACATGTGGTCTAATCTTAAGCAGTTCAGATAGAGTAATGGTGCACTGTATTGGAGCTGACATCAGCTCTCGCATACTCTTTGTATCCATCATCTTGGATATGGCTTTCCTCTCAAATGGAACCACTCTAGTCTCTGAGTCTGCCTCATGGTCTCCTATGTATGAGGGTAAGGTCTTCAAAGACTCTGGTTTGCTTTCAATTGAAACTTTTGTCCCTGCATCTCCATTTAGAGATTGAATGTCTCCCTGATAGACTTCATGCCCTGTATTGACCTCAGTTATGGGTGTAGATTGGAAAGTCGCGCTTCCATCTTTTGCACTTCTAATTGCTTCCCACAATTCATTTGGCCATGGCTCATCTATCTCTGGGATAGGTGCCACAAATTGTGATCTTGACCTTGCATCATTAGTGGTGTTGGCCACTACTTGATCATCTAGTTGAATTTCTAGGTTGCTGGTTTCTTGTGTTGTGGTCTTTGCTTGCACATCCTTTTGTGATTCTATCTCAATGTTTCTTTGAGTTAATGTTTCAACAAACTTTCAAATCCAACACTTTTTGGTTTTGTTTCTGGAGGTGGAATTGGTGCTTCAAGATCCATCATTGCCTGTGCAGTTTTTACCAATTCCTTACACATTTTCAACCTCTAAGTCTCTACCTCAGCATGAGGATATTTCATTGCTCGTTGCTCTAGGGTTTGGTTGGGTTTCAATCTAGCCTCATATGCTTCCAATGCAGCATCTAATGGCTCTAGGACTTTGTCTACCAACACAGATCCTCTAGAAGATGCCTTCCTTGGTTTCTTATCGCTCACCACCGTTTTGTTTTCCTGTTCTTTTTTTAACTTCTCCTTTGTCTCTTGTAATTATGTTTGTAGTGCAGTTTGATTTGTAATTGTTTTTTATTTAACTTTGTCTCTTTTGGATTTCCAAGATTTTCTCCCAGTCCTCACTGACACACTAGTTGTTTCCCCTTGTTTGGGTTGTTGATCTTTCTCCTCGTTAGCTTGGTCCTCAGCATTTTCTTTTGCTTGGGCTCTAGTCACTACCTTCACAGGAATTTTGGGTTCTGCCTCTGATCCACTTGGAGAAGGTAACACTCCCACAAAATTCATTGTTTTTTTCCCCTATTTGTTTGGGTGTTTTGGACAATTAGGAACAACGTGTGTAATGGCACACTCCAAACAATATCCAATTATCTCTACACTAGCATAATTCTTGTCCCAATGATTACCTCCACACTTGTAGCATGGTCCATCTTGTTGAGTCACTGGTGGCACAATTGATGGTTGTTCTTGCTTAGCCAGAATGGTCTCTGGTCTATGCTCTTGATTGGCTATAAACATCAGAGTGTCCTCATTCAATGAATAGAGTTTTCTCATAGGTTCTTGCCCTAGCCAAGGTTGTGATACCTCAGCTCTTTGTAAATCCCTTGATACATTCCTATTTTGAAATAATGGATGATTTGGTAATGGCATTTGTTTTTCTATTTGATGTCCAAATAGTATCCCCCTCGTGTGGGTTTGATTATAGTAGCACTCACTCATCTCATGATTGGTCCATTTTTGCTCAATGGCACACCATTTTATTCGTTGTGCTACTTGCGTTGCTAGCTCATATACGTTGGTCATTAATTGATACATAACCACTTGCCTTGTGTTGGTTTCACTAGATGCTAAAGGAGCATTATCCATAGTGATCTTTGTATCACCAATTTCCTCGCCATTGGCTTTACAATTGTCAGCTAGGTATAACGCTTCTCTCGTGACTTGTTCAAAGGAAGTACATCCTTTTAAGTGCAAATCTTTCTTGAGAGTTTCATTTTTCAAACCCTCTATGAAGAGAATTGGTAATCTTTCATCTTGTGGTAACTCGCGTTCCGGACATCTCTCTATATATTGTTTGAAGCGTAGAGATGCTTCCTTCACTCTCTCATCTTCTTTTTGCTTGAATGCATAGATTTGGGACACTTTGTTATGCTTGATTCCCCTTTTAGAGAACTCCACAAAAAATTCTTGCAATAGTTGTTTAACGTTTGAGAAGGCATTTTTGTCCAACGGTTGGAACCAATTCAATGCTATCCCTTCCAAGGTTAAGCCAAATCCCTCATACTGTGTATGAAAATAAAATACTTGTTCGGCTCTTAACACTTGTTTGAACAAGGATGCATGTTCGTATGGATCCCTTAATCCATCATACTTCTTCTTGACACATTTTGGCAATTGATATGGTCTCATTGGTTCTGGTTCAACCCTGTATCATAGCGTGTTGGGGTCTCTCACAAAGACATCCCTCGTTCCTTCTTCTCGTCTTGGAGCAAATCCTGGTGGAATCCCCTTTGAGACATGTTTTGGAAATGTTGATGGATTTGTAAGTCTAATTGGTGGTCTCGTGGTTCCACTCAATGAGGTAGGAGCTACACTCCCGTGAATAGCTATTTTGGATGTTTGAGGTCCATTTGATCCCATAGTTTCAATGTTAGCTTCTTGTAAATCAGTCTCAAAAAACCCTGGTATGCTTACACTCGGTTGAAAGTAGTAAGTAGAGATTGGAGTACCCATGTATGTATATCTTTCTAGCTCAAATGGGCTGATAAGTTTGTACTCTCGTCCATACTTATGTACCATTAGAACTTGCACTCCCTGATCATCTGTGTATGTGAAGGCATAGAGGTTCTTATAGTCTGTCAACTCTTCAATGATGGAATTTAAACATCTATAGAAGTTGTTTTGATCCCCAATAGGTAACCTATAAAGGCCATCATAAGTATAATCCGTTAGAACTCTCGTGGCTTCATTAGTTTTGATGAACCTCACGTTGGGTTTGTTGATTAGAGGATGCTTCTCCTCTAAGTCTCCAGCAATTTCCACTTTTGCTCTTCCAAACTCCCGCATTTTAGTTGATTGGTTTGGCTTCCAGTGAGCTACAGGATCACTTGACAAATATCCATGAGCCATGCCTTGAGGTTTGGCTTGATATGATTGATAAGCCTCATGGTCTTGTCTCAACCCTCTTGTTATAGGTGTTGCAGTATTTCTAGTTGTTTGTGTAGGTGGCATAGCTCTGAGTTGAGTGGGAAACCCTAATGATGGATGATTTCTCATGTTTAATCCTCACTAAATACTCTCAAGATGGTCCTTGATAAGAACACCTTGGCTTAGTGCACACAATCCCTTTTTGCCCTTGGTTAAGTCTCTAAAAAGTCAGGAATTTGTGACTTGTTTGGTCTCTGAAAATTGGTTCTGGGTACCCTAAAAGTTTGGAATTAAGAAACCTAGAAAAATTTAGCTCTTATTTAAAAAAATGACAAATACTAAAGCGTGTGAAACGACCGCATAAGATTAGCGAGAATTGATGGGTGTTAAAAAAATGTTGGTAATGATAGGGGAAATAACAACCAACGTGTTTCGCTCTTAAGAGCTCATCAGTGGTGGTGTTGGTAAGATGTGTTTGTAAGGGAGGGGGAGGAGGTAGGGTTTTTATAAAGGGCTTGGTTAAGATTTTTGAGGGCTAATTTCTTTTTTGAAAAGAGTGGAATTTAAGGCTGAGTACCAGGGAACATGGAGTGGAAAGGTTTTCAAGACTAAGTACTGGGGTACAAGGAGGAGTTAAGGGGAGTTAAGGTGATTTAGGTGCAGGTCAAAATCCAAGGTACCAGTGTACAAATTTGAGAGTAGGATTTATTGGAAATGCAAGAGCCTGGTGGGGTAGAAATGTGCATAAGGGGCTTCTTCAAGTAAGAAGAGTATGTAAAAATTAAAGTGGTTCAAACTGAGCTTTATGAGGGTGGCATAAAAAGGGTCCAAAGGTAACTCTAGGGGAGAGGGGTAAGGAATCAAGTGTTGTTAACAGTTTGAGTTACAAGGGGTAAATTATAAGAGGAAAGATGGAAGGAAAACTGACAAACTGGGAGATTTTTTAGCTATAATGGGTAGAGTGTGGGAGAAAATACGGCAGGAAAGATGAAAAATGAAAGTGCTTTTAAGAGACTAAAAAAGTAGACCAGAGGGATTGGGGTGGTGTAGAAGGCATACAGAGAAAACTTGTGGGGTGAAAATTTTGTATCAAGGTGGGTGTAAACTATGTACCAAAAGGCTATGAATGTTGGGCCCGGAGGTCCAACAGATGGTGGGTCTAGGGAGGTGGGAAAGTTCGGCATCGAGTAGGCAAGCTTTAGCAATGGGATTGCTAATACATTGGGCAGGTAGCATTTTTCTAGTGGTGGGTGTGAAGGGAATTTTGAGCACAGTGGGTGGATTTTTTGTTATTTCGTGTGAGGGTAGGAGGAGTGAGGTGCGATTGAGGTAAGAGACTTTGACAAAAAAATTTAGGAGAAAATTAGCCGGGTAGCCCTTAGCTCGAAGGCGTAGATAAAAAAGGTTACGAAGGTGGAGGTATCCCTTCAAGGTTGATTCCTGAATAATATACCTTTTGAGTTCTGAGATGATGAAGGCAACCTTTTGATGGGTGGGGTGCTAAGAGATCCAAGGGATGTAGTTGTAGGCATTCAAAGGTTTTTGATAGCAGTGGGAGTCCAAGAGGCTAGATGAGGTGAAGCGGGCAGCTTTAAAGAATTCGATGTCAAGGATAAATATGGCACGGGTATGGGAGATGGTACTAGAGATTTTAATGTGTTCTTGAAGAGGTTTACCGTAAGAGTTTACGAGACCGGTAAGGGTACTACGGGGTCCTTTTCATAATCCAAAAGCATCATCAACATAGCGCTTAAAATAGAGGAGGTTGGGGTTGAGTAAGAGGGGGCAAGAGGTTTCCAAGTGACAAAGGAAGAGACAAGCATATACTACGGCAAAGTTTGAGCCCATGGCGGTGCCTTTGGTTTGTTTCCAAAGTTTTCCTTTGAAGGTGATGTAATGATATGATAAGATAAGGGAGGCAAGGGAGAGGACAAAATGGGATTTGTGAGGGTCAAAAAAATGAGAGATGGTAGATTTGAGAGTGGTGAGGCCTTGAGGAATGGGGATGCTAGGGTATAGGGCTTCTACGTCAAAAGTAAAAAGGAGGGTGTTAGGTGGAAGGGGAAGTTTGTCCAAGTCTTGGATTAGGGTGAGGGATCTTTGTAGGTGTTGTTTTTGGCAGAGGAGGATTGGATAGAGCTGCAAATGGAGCCAAATAGAGGCTTTCTCAAAGAGGTAGCCTTTATAGGAACATATAGGTCGAGAGACAATTGATGGTTTATGCAGTTTAGGGATGAAATAGATAGGACAAGGTTTAGGTGGTTTGTTAAGAGGGGAGAGGATAAAGTTTCGTTCAATGGAGGGGAGGACGGAGAAGCGGAGTGTGATAGATGAAAGAAGGGAAGATAAGAAGGCAAAAGGAATGTTAAGGCAAGGCTCATAGGTGGAGCGGTCATTGAGATGTGAGAGGGCATCCTTCTCATACCAATCTAATGGTAGGATAACATCACCAAGGTTTTTGTCGGCAGGTTTTATGATTATTGAAGGGTCCCGGGAGAGGCTAGATAAAGCTTCAATGACAAAACGGGGTCGCTTTGAGAAGGGAAAATTGCAAGCATTAAAAATGAGGTTAAATTTATGCCAGTTAGAATTTGGTTAAGGTTGGGATTTAAAATAGGTGGTTTCCAAAGGGGGTTAGTTTCCTTGAAAGGGGAAGGGGAGGAAGGTTTTAGGTCTTTGAAAAAGAACTTGAGGTTGAGATTTCTTGATAGATTGTAGTGTGAGTTGAGGAGTAAGAGAGGGGAAGGATTTAGAGGGGGAGGGATGTATTTTAATCCGAAGGCCAAGCATCACTTTTCGGGGGGAGAGAGAGAGAGAGAGAGAGAGAGAGAGAGAGAGAGAGAGAGAGAGGTGCCAAATTGTGGATTTTAAAGTTAGAGATGTCGTGTTCCAAAGTTGAGACTTGGTATTTGCTAGAGAGCATGAGTTTGTAGCTTTGTGGATTAGTGAGTGGGAGCCACATCTTTCTTCTTGTTCTTCCTTTGTGAAATGGGAGCTTGGGAGTGGTTTTTGAGATCCATATATATGGTAGGAGGGGGGGTTTAGATAAGTAGAGGTGTACCCAAGTGTATGGGTGGTGGCATTACAGGGGTGATTCTTATGGTGTGGGTGCGGGTAAGGGTGGTTTTTTTGTGGTGAAAAAGAAGAGGGGGAACCATGGGAGATGGGTATAGGATTGAGGGTTTTAAGAGGGTACATAGGATAGGAGGGGGTGTTAGGGGAAGGAGAAAATTTAGGTTTTTTAGATAAGGGGAATGTTTTTTCAAGGGTGGGTTTGGAGGATGGTTGAAGAGTCCGTTTATTGAAGGTTGCATAGGAGGGTTGGGGATGGGGGTGGCGGTGTGTAAGGGGGGGGAAGGGATGTTCTTGGAGGTAGAAAGGGTTTTTTAGGATATGGGTGGGTGGATTTTTTGGGGGGTGGTGAGAGCAGCTTAGGTGGGGAGGCGGGAGGGGAGGCTTGATACTTGGGGGGTAATGAATGGAATTTTTCCTTGACGACTTGTTCAACAACTTCTTTGATGGTTTGTTCCTTGGGGAGTGAGAGCAATTTTTCTTCAATGTTGTTAATGGTCTTCTTGCGGGCAAGTTTAGCTGCATCCTCTTTTGTGGTGGCAAGGAGTGCATTTACAACATGGGTTTGAATATCCAAGAGGAACCTTTGGAGGGATACAGTTTTCCATTGTTGTAGCTTGAGGCCCCAATCATGCTTGGAGACTAAGGGGATAGAAACTTCGAGGAGCTTAAGAAGGAGATCATTGAGCCGTTCTTCTACTAAAGCATGATAACCATCTAGGTAGGTTTGTAGATTATTAATGAGGATGGTTTGTGCTTGTACAAGAGCTTTTGTGTAA
This sequence comes from Adiantum capillus-veneris, assembly GCF_014529385.1. Lineage (NCBI taxonomy): Eukaryota > Viridiplantae > Streptophyta > Polypodiopsida > Polypodiales > Pteridaceae > Adiantum > Adiantum capillus-veneris. Next base: position 130,083,082 of record NC_140931.1, on the reverse strand, counting down.
TCTAGTTGATATCTTATGGTAAGAGAGGTAAACTTAGCATTGAGCAGGGCTTGAGCTTGTGTATCCTCTAGGGATAGTTTGGGTGGATTCATGCATAAGCTATTGGGTGCTCTTTGATTACTAAGGAGGTCTTTCAGGTAATTAAGGAAGATTTTAGCTTTACCAATTTTACCATAAATCTTCTTATATTCCAGAAGAGAGTTGGAAATAATCACCTCAAAGTCCCAAGGTTGCTTGAGATGTGGAAGCACTTCTTCATTGGTATGGGAGTCGGTCGAGGGTAGGCCAACATGTTGAAGGGTTGAAAGCTTGCCGGCTTGGAGTGGATTGGTCGAAGGTAGAGAAGGGGTGCTTTCATTATGGTTTAGTTCCCGGCTTTCTTTTGCGAGCACCGAAGAGAAATCAAAGGATTCCTCTGGAAGTTGCTCCAATTCTTCCGTGATGTTCTCATAGGGGTTGGTTGTAGCGTTCTCCTTATTTATCAAAATTGGAGTTGGGGTGGTTGGGTGAGAGGCCGCAATCTTCGCTCTAGCATACGCGGCGGCCGAGATGAACCCGGGGAGTGAAGGGCCAATAGCCACCGAGTAAGCGGGATCCAAAGCGAGGTTGGCTTGCGCTTGTAGTGGAGCCGGGATGTTGGTATCCATTGCAATAGAGCGGGTAATCCAACGTTTATAGGACGTCCGAATGTAGGGTGTCCGAAAGAGGAGGTTTCAGGGGTTGGTGGGGAAGGGGGAAAGAAAAGAAAGAAGTAATTTGTGTAGCGTTTTTGTGCAGCAGTGCTGGGCTAATAGCCAAGGTTAAGTTTAATTGTAAATTGGGCAGTGTGAGAAGGGCGCAGGTAAGGTGGTAGAGCAGAAGGCGGGGATTTGCTCTTCATTGGTAGGCTAGGGGTGGGAGGTTTTAAAAAAAATGTTTGAAGTGGCTAGATCAAAAGCTTAAAACAGAGTCGATAAAGCTTGAAACAGAGTCGATGGGGACTGTGTCGTGCATTAGGCAGTTACTGTAGGTGAAGCAAGAGTTGAGGCTGCACTGTGGGGCGAGCAGGGTGGGGTTGTCGCAGGCAAAAATCCGCAGAAGGATATAAGCCACAGCTCCGGCTAAAGTGGGAGAGAGAGCGCGTGCATTAGGCGTCTACACACGAATGGTTTGAGGCTGAACTGCAGTGGGTGATGCAAGCATAGCGTTGATGGAGTATAGGCGCGTCTACACAAGAATGGTTTTGTGTGGAATTGAAGATTAGCTGTAGGGCAAGCAGGGTGGGTTCGTCGCAGGCAAAAACGGCACAGAAGGAAGTAAACCAAAGCGTTATAGATATGGAAGCCATAAGGTGAGCAGGTTGGGCAGCAATGTAGCTATGAAGGTCATAGCCAAGGTCGAGCTAAGGCAATTAAGGGGAATTAAGGCAATTAATAAGGGTGTGGATATATGAAGAGAAACTATGGTTTATTCGGAAGCTTGGTTTAAAAAGGAAAAGCAAGGGAAGCGATAAGGGTGTGGGTGTATAGAAGTTGTAATGGTGTAACGGTGCAAGGTCTTCAAGGGAAGCAAAAGCTTGGGAGGAAAGAAGAGGCGAAAGCCATAGGTAAGTAAAGGGGAGGATGTTAAGAGCGGTTGTGTGGGGATGGCGGGTCGTGCAACGCTTATGATGTTCAAAAATCAAACTTATTTTAAAAAAATGACAAATACTCAAGCGTGCAAAACGACCGCATAAGATTAGCGAGAGTTGATGGGTGTTAAAAAGGTTGGTAATGATAGGGGAAATACCACCAAACGCGTTTCGCTCTTAAGAGCTCATCAGTGGTGGTGTTGGTAAGATGTGTTTGTAAGGGAGGGGGAGGAGGTAGGGTTTTTATAACGGGTGCTTGGTTAATATTTTTTGAGGGCCAACAAAATTTTGAAAAGAGTGGAATTTAAGTCTGAGTACTAGGGCGTGTGTTATTGCCCGCAAGCTTTCTTCCTAGCTATACCTGACTCAATTTGGAGTTGCCTATCAAAAGCTAGAGCACTTTTAGTGAACTGCACTTGAAACAACACTCAAAACAGTCTCAGGACCAGAACACAGGAACTTTGGCTTGTATCTTGGCCTCCCGAAGGTATTTTTAGCTCAAAACTTGAGATTTGGGATGTCCTCAAGTATGTCTACAAACTTATGAAGTCAAATACCCTCACTATGGATAGGTACACCGATCGCGATCGTTGACCCCATGTCACAGATTTGGAAGATTTTTGCATAGTAGCTAGCCCTTGATGTCTTGATACCAAGTGTCTTTGTATTTTTGAATTTGGAGATGTTTTGACCAATGAAAACACAAATCCAGGTGGTTTTGCGGTTATTGGCCTGTTGTGTAACTGGGACTTTTGACCACTTTCTTTTGCTTTTTTGACCTTACTCCTTTTGGAAAATATGTTGCACTAGATGTTAGCTACCTACTCATAAATTTTCAATCCAGGGTCACTGGGTACACCGATCGCGATCGTAGTTTCAGCTCCTTTTTGCATGAAATTTTAGGAGTTGATAGACATGGGTATGATTAATCTATTCCCAAACCCACTTTGCATTTGGATCACAAAAACTTGAATTCTCTCAAAATTTTGGCCTAAAGGATCAATGATCAGTGTTTTCCCTATTTGACAACTATCTTTTGGTTTTTTGACCCTAGTTCTTTTGAGAAAGTTGTTTGTCTAGTTATCAGCTACCTACTCACCAAATCTCAACTCAAAATGTCACTATGGTACACCGATCGCGATCGTAGTACCAGCTTCTTTTCAGGTGAAACTTGTGGATATGGTATACAATGATGTGCACAGTCTACTCCCCAAATCTTTTTGAATTTGGACATTAAAAAGTCAAGTTTTTACCAGATCTTGGTCTGCTGCAATGGTTTTCGAACTGTCTACTGTTTTTGGCTATTTTGGTGACTTTGTTTTTTGAATTTTGACATCTCCTGGTATCTTATATAACCTAGGTGTATGTGGGTCAAATCTGTGTCAGATCTGGGACTGAAGTACACCGATCGTGATCGTTGGATGAAACTTCACCAGCTTGTTCACTAGGCTATTTTAAGACTACTTGCCAGACACTTTTGTATTTGGACTCAAAAAAGTCAAGAATTTACAGTTTCTTGGTTTGAAGTGCCTGATTCTCCAATTTTATCAGGTTTGATTGATTTTGATGTTAGATTTGGGATTTGAGAGATACCTAGGCTTGTCCTATGCACAGGCTATCCCTCTGCATGGTTTCTTCCTAGTTTTAATGTGTTTTGGTCTACTGAAAGTCAATTTCTATGCCAGTTTAGCAGTTTTTGACTTGGATCTGTATTCAATGGTTATGTAATGGAATTGGCCTATTTAATTTAGGAGTAGCGGTTAATGAGAGTACTTTTGAGAAATGACATTGTGAGCATAGCCGGTGAACATAATTGAAGATAGCAACATAATCATAACAATTAGTTAACTTGGCATGAACAATACTTTTGCAAGAGAGAGAATTTAGAGAACATGACAACAGTTGAGGACCGGATTTATGTGGAGCCGGTCCCCCCTCCAATAGGCATTTGTATTATGATTTCTCCCATTAAAAGAGAGACTTGTTACAATACAATCTTTGTGTTCCTTGTGACCTAGGTGATGCAATGAAGATGGAAAGATTCATGCATCACAAACATAACATAAACTTGAAGAAAGCTTTAACTATCCAAAGCCTCGGTCCCAAGACCTCAAACACCTTCGAAGGTGGAGAGAGCTAGCAGGGAATGAGGGTAGGGAAGAGGAAGAAGAAACATTTCGTAGGAGAAAGAATTAGTTCCTCACTTATCATAACTCTTGTTGCTAGTATACATAATAACATAGTAATGAAGAAGAAGGAGATGGCAAGCTTAAGCATTGAAGCATGGCTCTTGGTTGGATTTTCACTCCATATCCAAGAGTGTTGGTGTAGGCTCAGCTCTTGCACTTTGCATAGCACACAATGAGAGTGTTTGTGAGTGTGTGTGTGTGTGTGTGTGTGTGTGTGTGTGTGTGTGTGTGTGTGTGTGTGTGTGTGTGTGTGTGAGTATACCCCCTAGCTTGCTTGCCTCGACCCCCCCTTGTAGCTCATGCTTGAAGCTCATTGGACCCCTCCAGGCCTAGCCAATCACAAGCAGGAGGCATTACAAGCATCAAGGGTAGCTTTGAGACAAGTGTCCCCCTTTATCCTTTGATAGAGAGGGCTAGATAAATGCTAAATCAATTAATTAAATCTCCTAAATTATTATTGTACCCCTTGGGTGGCCAACCAATAGGCTTCAGGCACACCATGAGGGCAACATGAGGAGGAACTTGACAAGTGTCCCTTTTGCTTTCTTTGTACCATGCATGCCTTGTGTGAGTGTGTGGGTGTTCTCTCTCATCCCCCCTCATGTAGGGCTAGCCCCCTCCTTGTAGGGATTGAATCTTTGACTTTTTGACACCTCAAGCCCCTCATGCATAGGCCCAGTTCCCACCACAAGCTTGGCTCATATGCACTTGGGCTAGGTTCTCACCTCAAGTGCAACCCTAGCATCTCAAGCATGTCAAGCACCTCAAGCATCTCAATAATTAAGCACCTCAAGCATCTCAATCATCAAGCACCTCAAGCACCTTAGTCATCAAGCATGACAAGCAGGACAAGCACCTCGAGCAGGGTCGGGTTCCCGCATCTTAAGCTCAACCCTAGCTTACCTAAGTTCAAAGGCCTTTTACACACATTATTGGAGGTCTTCAATGAAGCTAACCCTAAGGTCTTATGCTCCATTTGTTAGCCTTGCTCTTTGATAGACCATATCTCATTTGGGCCCCTTTACCATTGGCCCCGTGTTGAGATAGATCTATAAGCACATGTCTATATCTTAACACTTGTTCCCATTTATTCTCCCACATTAAGTGATCAATTTAATATGAAAAAATCATTTGGGTTGGTTAGATATTAGATATTAGATTTTATGACATTACCTCTCTCTTGAAATCATAGTCGTCCTCGACTATGAGGTAGAAGAGGTAAAGCCTTAGTCATTAGTCAATTTTACTTAGCGGGTAGAGGATCCATTTTTACCCTACGACATCTTTCCAAGATCGATGACTAATCCATTTGGTGCTTGGGAGACATAGTTGCCGCAAGCATGTCTGCTCTTTAGTTCATTTCATTCTCCCAAAGTAGAGTGACAAATTCTACTTGGTGTTTGAGAGACGTCGTCATCACAAACATGATTCTAAGCATGCATACTAGTTAAATTTGTGCACAATTAAAAAGCGGACTGGTCTTATAAGACAAAAACATGAGTCATTTAAACGAAATTTGTACATTTTCTTACTCTAATGTAGCATTGTAAGCATTGACAAGGTTCATACTATCCTTAAGTTGTATTCCTTACATCCATCTAGCATCTTCAAAAGGATAATTTTTGAACTTAATAAGATACCGTCAGATAATCTTACCATGTCGTAGTACCTTGTCTTCATGCCGAAGAACAGCTTCGGGTTGTAGCACCTCTTCTTGGTCTTCAACTTCGGGAGGGTCTTCAATAATTGGTTCAGTTGGTGGCTCTCCTTTGTACGGCTTAAGTAGGCTTACATGAAAGGCATTGTGTATGAGCCAATGGTTGGGAAACTTGAGTTGATAAGCCGTCTCATTTATGGGCTTCAAGATTTGGAAAGGACCATAGTATCTTTTTGCTAGTTTAACATAATACTTTTGATGGCCCGTAGGATTTTTGCCCGTCGTTTGCCTTAATCGAGCCTTAGGAAACTTGAGTAAGACCCAATCATTTTCTTTGAACTTTAAGGCTCTTCTGTGCTTATCAGCAACAGCTTTTTGCCTTTGTTGAGAGATGGATATAGCCTCCCTAATCTTTTGAAAATATTCTTGTAGGTCACGGCTATACTCATCGGCGGCAAAGATCTTCCCATGTACTTTGAGTAGCAAGGGACTTTTAGGTCTTCCCTCAATGATCTCAAAAGGTGCTTTTCCCGTAGAATTATGTAGAGTATTATTGTAGGCATACTCTACAAGAGGTAAGTACTTTTCCCATTGTGAGCGTTGATCTACTTCGGTAACATAAGTCTTGAGTAGATCAAGTATCGTAAGATTGGCTATCTCACTTTGGCCATCCGTTTATGGGTGATAGGCCGAAGAGAAATTCAATCTTGTTCCTAGATTTTCAAAGAGACCTTTCCAGAAATTACTAGTCATTTTAGGATCTCTATCTGACACGATGGATGTGGGTAATCCATGGTGCTTGAAAATCTGAGATATGAAGAGAGTTGCCATTTGATGTGCCTTAATAGTCTTTTTGACAGGAATAAAATTTGCTTGCTTGCTAAACCTGTCAACTATTGTCCATATTCCTGTATTCCCATGGATAGACTTGGGTAATCCAAAGATGAAATCCATGGATATACTCTCCCATGGTGAATTTGGGATAGGCAATGGTTGAAGTAATCCAAGTTGCTTCCCTCTATCATACTTGGTCGTTTGGCATACTACACATTTTGAAAAATACTCTTGTATGTCCACTTTCATGGTAGGTCAATAGAAGTATGTCTCTACTCCTCGGAGAGTAGGTTGAATACCTCTATGCCCCGCATATGGAGGAGCATGGGATTCATACATAACTTTCTCACGAAGGGAATGGGTAACACATAGCCTATTGCCGTCGAGAAGATAACCATCCTGCAAGGTGAATGGTTCCTCTTTCTTCCCCAAAGCAAGGGCTGACATTATGTCTGTAAAGTCGGGGTCAGTAGCATACTCATCTATCATAGAGGATAGGTCATTGTGAGTAGCTATAGACACCGCATTAACTTTGGGTCGTCGTGAAAGTGCATCGGCCACTTGATTGATGAAGAAGTCTTCTTTGTCGACATAGCTTTGGACATGAAGCCTCAACTTCCCAATCAAGGGAGTAATGGAGGCTTGTTGTCCCTTGAAAGCTGCATCAGCCACTACTATATCTCCCATCTCAAAAGCTTGAATGCCCAACTTGGTGGCCAACTCCATTGATATGAATTTTAGAGTAGAGCCAGGGTCAAACAAGATGAAGGCATCATGCTCTCTTACCTTTCCCCAAGCATAGGAAAGTGATGATCCTTTGCAATGAGCATCCTTTTTTGGAGCTTCGATGGTGGAAGCCCTAGGAGTCTCATTGCGAATATTCTTCTCGGGGCAAGAACGGTAGCCATGTCCTTGCTCCCCACACTTGAAACACTTATGGTCCTTGCGAAAAGCTTCAAGCTCTTCAGGAGAGAGTTTGTTTTTACCTTTGTAAACTCCCTTCTCCTTGGACCGATTGTTGTTGTTGTTGGAATTGACTTGGGAAGTATTTTGAACATTGGTTTTCCCCTTTGCATCATTTTTGTCTTTTTTTTCCATGAGCTTGACATTACGTCTAGCCCCTTGATGGAAAATGATGCATGAAGAAACCATGGTGTGATGGATTACTTCGCTAATAGTACCAAGCCTTAGAGAGTTGATGTATTCGGCCATCTCTTCAGGTAATCCCGCACAGAATTGCTGCCTTTGCTCGGCAAAGTCTATCTTTTGAAAGACAGTAGCCTTGAGATGTAAATCCCAAAACTTGTCTACATATTTGTGGATAGACTCATGGGAGAGGAGCTTCAAGCTGCGCCATTCAGTAAGCACTTTGTCCTTTGCATCTCTTGCAAGGAATTGCTTCATGATGGAAACTCGTACAGTTTTCCATGTCTTTGGGGCTTCACCATTGCCACGAAGGCTAGCCCACCATTGACGAGCTGATTTTTGGAAGTGCATAGCTACATGGAGGAGCTTGGAGGACTCTGTGAAGCCCTCATCTCCAAAGGCCGCATCAAATTGCTGGATGAAGGCCAACACTTTGTCGGTAGCATCGAAGGTGCCATCATAGGTGAGAAAAGAGATACTCTTACCTCCCTCCTTGAATTTCTTTAGCTTCTGTGACCTTCGCCATGCAGGAAATGATTTGCGATGTCCTCCCCTCTTGTATTCTCTAGGAGAATAACCATAACTTTTGTCAGAAGAGGAGGAAGGTCAAGAAGAAGGAGAAGAGGGTGACCTCTTCCTAACCCTTTTCTTCCTTTGTTTCCTCTCTTGCCTTTCAGAGTGATGAGGAGAAGAACTATGTGTTGATCTTTTCCTCTTGGGAGGAGTGGGCGATCGTCTAGACTGCCATCTTCGTGGCACCACATCTTCAGAGGAACTTAAACTTTCATTGCTTTCTTGCTCTTTGGATTCCTCCTCTCGAATGGGAGAGAGTCTTCTTTTGGGGGTCTCTTCAAGAGGCCTCCTAAGCTGTCTCTCCTCTTGGAGAGGAAGGGAAATTCCATAAGCACGAAGTTGTTGAGTAACTTCAGCTTGCAAAGCAGGGTTGCCCATATCTTGCTGCAACCTAGTGACGAGATAATTCACAAACATGGGAGCATCATCATTAGCACCTTCATGTGCAAAATCAAAGCTATCAATGTTCATTCTACTCTCTTGATTATTGTCAGCCATGTTAACAAAATTTACGTATGTACTTAGTGTATGCTTTGGCAATTCAAAACCTTAGTAGCCACTCCTCTTAGCCTTTGAAAATCGGCTCTTAAGTATCTACACCCACGGCTCGAAGTGGTTAATTATAGAGAGTAGAAGAGTAGGTCTAACATAGCAAAGTTGCCAAGGGCTAGCTCCTTTTGGACTCCTTATGGCTCAATAATGGTAAAGCTGTAGGAAATTCTAAAAAGTCTCCATTATTAAGTCCAAAGCTCCCGAGGTGTGCACCATCCCCCACATAGTGGGCTCAACAAAACCGATAATAGATCCCAATTCCACTTACCCTAATATAATTAACAACGTCAACCATTTATAGGCTACTTAAGGACCTCTCTTCTTAAGCAAGAAAAGAGAAACCAAATGCTCTGATACCAATGTAATGTAATTGGCCTATTTAATTTAAGAGTAGCGGAAATTAATGAGAGTACTTTTGAGAAATGACTTTGTGAGCATAGGGGGTGAACATAATTGAAGATAGCAACATAATCGTAGCATGGCTCTTGGTTGGATTTGCACTCCATATCCAAGAATGTTGGTGTAGGCTCTCAACCTCAACTTGCTTGGAGAAGGAGAGGGAGCTCTTGCACTTTGCATAGCAAACAATGAGAGTTTTTGTGAGTGTGTGTGTGTGTGTGTGAGTATACCCCCTAGCTTGCTTGCGTCGCCCCCCCCTTGTAGCTCATGCTTGAAGCTCATTGGACCCCTCCAGGCCTAGCCAATCACAAGCAGAAGGCATTACAAGCAGCAAGGGTAGCCTTGAGACAAGTGTCCCCCTTTCCCCTTTGAGAGAGAGGGCTAGATAAATGCTAAATCAATTAGTTAAATCTCCTAAATTATTATTGGACCCCTTAGGTAGCCAACCAATAGGCTTCAGGCACACCATGAGGGCAACATGAGGAGGAACTTGACAAGTGTCCCTTTTGCTTTCTTTGTGCCATGCATGCCTTGTGTGAGTGTGTGGGTGTTCCCTTTCATCCCCCCTCATGTAGGGCTCGCCCTCTCCTTGTAGGGATTGAATATTTGACTTTTTGACACCTCAAGCCCCTCATGCATAGGCCCAGTTCCCACCACAAGCTTGGCTCATAAGCACTTTAAGCTTGGGCTGGGTTCTTACCTCAAGTGCAACCTTAGCACCTCAAGCATCTCAATAATTAAGCACCTCAAGCATCTCAAGCACCTCAATCATCAAGCACCTCAATCATCAAGCACCTCAATCATCAAGCACCTTAGTCATCAATCAGGACAAGCACCTCGAGTTGCGTCGGGTTCCCGCGCCTCAAGCTCAGCCCTAGCTTACCTAAGGTCAAAGGCTTTTTACACACATTATTGGAGGTCTTCAATGAATCTAACCCTAAGGTCTTATGCTCCATTTGTTAGCCTTGCTCTTTGATAGACCATCTCTCATTTGGGCCCCTTTACCATTGGCCCCGTGTTGAGATAGATCTATAAGCACATGTCTATATCTTAACACTTGTTCCCATTTATTCTCCCACATTAAGTGATCAATTTAATATGAGAAAATCATTTGGGTTGGTTAGATATTAGATATTAGATTTTATGACAGGTTTTGATGAGTTTTTTGTGGTTTTTGAACCTAGGTCCTTTAGACTTTTATGTTTGTATACCCTTGAAGAGTCTACTCATCAAATCTGGTACAAATCTGAGGTCTAGGTACACCGATCGCGATCGTAGTTCTGAGCCCAAATTCAACCAAATTTGGCATGCTTGTAGACACTGATGTTTTAAGGCTATCCCCCAAGTCTTTTTGCATTTGGATCACCAAAAGTCAAGATTTTACAGTTTCTGGGTCTGTCACGCTAGTTTTATTGAAGTGGCACGATTTCCTTGATTTTTGATGTTTTTGGGTGTGGTTGCTTTAGACAAACTTGTTTAGAATCTTATCAAGAAGGCACATGTCAAATCTTGTACAATTCTGATACTGAGGTACACCGATCGCGATCGTAGTACCATAGACAAATCTAATGAAATTTTACATGCTCTCTCTGACAAGTATTTCCCACTGTTTGGTGCTACCACTTTGTGATTTAAATCAATTTCAGATCTGTTTGGTCAGATTTTCTAATTTGAGAGACTTATGACCCTTTTGCCAAAGTTATGGTTTATGGTGTTTTTGACTCTATCTTTTGCCCCAAATCTGACTGGAATGTGATCTACTTATCCTACTCCTAAGTACAAAAATGAAAGAACATAAGAATGAATCAAACAAAATAAACAGGATAAAAAATGGATGATGGATTAGTACTCAATCAATACAAAGAAATTTGAAGAGAAAAAATGCTTAAAGCAACCTCACTCACAAGTCACTATATCTCTCAAGACTAGATCTAACCAGTCCACCGACCCTAAACTCCACTAAGCACTAAACCCCTGTCTAGATGCTTCACTGAAATCCAAATGGAATGGAATTATCTTTTGGAACAATAAGAAAACTCTGAATACGCACTCGGTCACTCATCACCTAAGATTCATTCCCTAGGAATGGCGCCAATGTTTGCGGGTCGCCGCGACGGATGTCCATAGCATAGCTCTCAAGCATCAACATAAAATTATCGATACAGGGGAAGTGACTCGGATAAGGCATGGAAACTCACTAGGATGTCAACCCTAATGAAGTGAACTCAAAGAGATGCAATTACTAACTCTACAAGAAAATCAATCGCACTAAAATCAAGTAATGTGCCTATGTCCGTCCTTCTACACAGCTCTACAGTCATCACGCTCGTTCACCATGCAAATCATATCGGAATCGCACGAAACTTCAGGAACATATCCTACCACTGTCATAACATTCTGGGGAGGTACATAGATCGCAATCGTTTGTCCCAAAGTACGCAAAAACAGTAACACATGACCCTAAAGGGTCGTTTTTGGGTCCCTAAAGCCTCTCCTAGGGTCAAAACAACATGAAATACGCATATAAACACTCAAAACAATGATTTAAGGCCTAAATGGATGCATTTGAAACCTTCACCAAATCTTGAATTCTTACACTTGAATGAAAGAGTAAGATCAGGAACACAATGCAAGAAACAAAACTGAATTTGGATTACCGTAGCCACAAAAGCGATGATTACAAGTTGGAGCAAAGAGGTAGCTCTCCGTGCGTAACGCAATAGTCACTTATCTTCAAAAAATAATCTCCCTTTTCACACTAACCTTAGTCTATTATATACCTAGGGCTTTCTAAAGTGGCCGGCGGACAACTTCTCATGGACCTTTACATACATCATTGGAAAAATTACATCTTTGACTTAGACTTGACATAGACAATTGACATTAGGCTTTTACACGGTTTGATGTATTAAACATCGAAAAAATAATGTGACTACATCAAAACTTTGACCGGCTGACCCAACGGGCGCCTTGGCGAGGTGGGCACTTGTATGTTGTTATCACCTCCAAATAGTCCGTGACCCAAAACCCTACCCAAAAACACCCGGTGCAAAATCACCTAGGATGTTTGACAAGTTTTTGCAGGTCAACGTTTTTGAAAACTAAGGTGCCTAATGTGTAGCTCTACTCAATACGAATGCGTGGATATGTTGAAATGCAAAAACAGACACCGTTTGCTTACCGAATCCCTAGAAATAGCATGCAGGTCAATCTCGCGAAGCCGGGTCATACACGCACATTGTGGGTATAGCTCTTTCCAAGGGCAACACGCAACACTTCTCCGTACTCGATTCCGACCACTAGTGTGCGCGTAGCGTCAAGATAAACTCTCACTCTCTCTCGTAGAGAGAATACGCTTCTCACAGACACTTCATAGAATGAACAAAAGGGTCCTTTCATTAAGGTTAGAAGTTGGTACAAAACCTCATGTTCCAAAGTGTAATCCTACTCAGTCTAATGGCAAAAATAATATACAAAATTGGAAACTTCTACAAGCCCCAAGTATTTACAAGTGAAATTACAGGTTTTCTTAATCAGAGAATGACTACATAGGATTTTCTTCTTTTCTCATTTCATCAATCTGCAGTTGAGTGTGGCCGCCAATCTTCAGCTAACAATGTGTGTGTGCGTGTGTGTGTGTGTGTGTGTGTGTGTGTGTGTGTGTGTGTGTGTGTGTGTGTGTGTGTGTGTGTGTGTGTGTGTGTGTGTGTGAGAGAGAGAGAGAGAGAGAGAGAGAGAGAGAGCAGATGTTGCTCTTATCATTGGCAAAATTCAACCCAGATCTTTTAGAGAGCTAGATAGTCCCCGAGATGTCTCAGAGAACTCGAGGCTCAATTTCATCTCACAGAGAAAGTATATAGCCATGCCAAGCTGATGAAAAGGTATTATCTTGTGTTTAGTTATTTCTTAAGTTTTTCTCCCAATGGCATGCAAAGATGTGTTTGATTTAAATGTATTCTTCTATGTGTGTCATGGAAGAAAGAAACCAGAAGAAAGGTTGATGCTAGATGCTACTTCTCTTCTGGGTATCTAGATGCACTAGCTTCGATGAATGTGTCTACATTCACCATAGGAGAATGTGTTATAGTTCTAACTACAAAGATGCAGTTAGAGAGATGGAGATGCTACCAAATAAACACTTGACAAGGATTGATTATATCTTGGTTAGCATATAATAACATAGTGGAGCATGCTTGTTAGCATAAAATCATAGAGATGGTAGTAATTGCACAATATCTGCAATCAAAATAGTTATTTCCTTCTTGTCCTATACAACTTGTTGAGTCCAAACACACACATCAAGATGGGCGAAAGGTTAGAAAACTAAGGGACATTCAATCAATTGACCACTTCTCTTCAAGTTCCCAATGAATTAAGTCACATAATTCACTCATATACTTAGCATGTGGGTTAGATGATTCACTCTTGTCACAATCTAGCATTGCACCCATCAAGATATCCAAACCCAAGTAGTCCATTTCATCCTTCAAACCAAGTGTCTTGGTGAAGTAGTATTGGATGTTTTGAGGCTTGCCTTCAAGGTAGGTTGAGATGACAAATGTTGCCTCAGTCTCATGGGTTGTACCCTGCTCCCCATCACACTCCCCTTCCTTCTTCTCATCTTGCACTACACTCTTACAATTGCCTTTTCTTTTGTTTTTGCTTTGCAATGGAGGAGGAGCATTGTTTACCATGGCATCCAGTGATAGTAGTGCACATTTTTGTGGTTTACACAGAAATAGGAGATCACTCTCTAGTACATTAGAAGGAGAACATTTGGGAGACAGTACTCTTGGAAGTGAATTCCCCTTTAGTTTTTTAGACAATGACACCTTGTTGATATTAAAACTCAAAATAGCTTGATCACTAGAAAATTTGGAGTGAGTGTCCTTTTTGGCACATCCATAATTTTTTTACTTGTTGGCTCACTGCATTAAATCACGAAACAGTATCCCTCTTGTCACATCCAATTTTTTTATACTAGTGCACTTGGATGCATGTGGATGTCTGGTAGTGGATATATGTTAGTTGAAATATCTTGAAAAGTCACATTAATAAGCATCAATTACAAATCAAACAACAAAAAATTTTAGTTGGGAAGTCAAACTTAAAGGGGTATGCTATTTTAGTGTAATTCATAGGTTTCAAGGTTGTCTTAGTTTCAATGTAAGGGGCAACCTTACTCTTGATGAAGGACTTGCTTGGATTGGTCAAACGGCATTTTGGATGCACAAGCTTTTGAAGGATGCTTCTCCGTGTGCCATAGGAAGAGAGAAATATCTGTAATACATATGATATAGATAAATAGATATGTAGATATACTTCATGATAAACAATATAAGGGGTAGACTAGAAGGGCATGCCTATTTGATTGAATTATATCTTAGTTGTTCACATCATATTATATCTTACTTGTGTGTGTGTCGTGTGTGTTTGTGTGTGTGTGTGTGTGAATATATATGTATAAATGTTACATGTATATACATATGTGTTTTCATTTACATGTAGGTTGAATGCAAATATATAAATTCTTCTGCATAAAATTCTCAAAGCAGTCCTCATTTTGATTGCCACACTTAAGAGCTAACAGAAGGAAGAGACGTAAACCACATTTGTTAAAAGGTTCAATGAAGAGAAATGTTGACTCCCTGGAGCCTTTGGAGATTATTGGTATGGCAGCAGAGGACCTTGCCATGAGCTAAGTTGTGGATACTAAAGAGGCAGAGTCAAAACCTTATCCAATTCAAGAGGACACTATAACTCCCAAGGTTCATGTGCTCAACTCTCAGAAGAGGGACATGGATTTTTCTCAACTATTGTCTTTGGACCACCACAAAGAGTAGCGCAAAAGAGCAAAAGAAAAAAGAGGCACTTATTATAGAAGACCCTGGAAACAATGAAAGGCTTTTTGACTTTGCAGTATCTTCAGAGCTACGATAACTTTCATTATTGACAATATTCTAGCTCAGGCAATGATTTCTTAAAGCTTGAAAGAGAGAGGTTTGAGCTAGAGGTGCAAAAGGGGAGATTCATCCTTGATGAAATGGTGGTGGCCCACTTAAAAGATTGTGATACCAAAGTATTTTCATAAAAAAAGTAACATCAGTTTCCATTGGCATAAAGACCACCATGGTGTCCCATGCACAAAAAAGAGTGCAAGCTCGTAGGAGATTATTTGGATTTCTTTTATATCTGAATTGCCTATTTGCTAGTTTTATGAAGAAGCCCGAGGAGATTATGGAGAAACAAGATCTACCACCAGATGAACAAGAGGACAAGATGAAGTGGATGAGATCAAGGAGGCTATTAACCTTGAGGCAAAAGAAAAGGAGGTTGAACAAAGAAAAACGCTATCTGCTGTGAAAATATCAAAAATCAAGCTACCATTGTGTGCACTTTACCGCACGTGTTGGAGGTTGGGAACTTGCCAAACACTGTGTGCGAGCCATGAATGGCTGCAAGCACACAACTAGATAGTTCTAGGAAGCTCAAAGGGGCAATGGTGTGTCACTCATCACTCAATGCTTTCCATCATGAAGGATCCTATGCCGCAAAGAGGAAGGAGCCTCTGCTGCTGCTGCTACGCTCAACCACCTCGCCGCTTCCAATGTTGTCGTAATGCTCTCTCTCTCTCTCTCTCTCTCAAGCATACACACACACACACACATGAGCACACAAAGGAGAAGGAGATGGAGGAGCACTTCTTAGCATGCACCTCAAAGAATGAGGATTTTAGGTCAAAATGGACCTTTTATATGAATTCGTCCCATTCACACATGGGCGCCCACAGTGGCCGATCATTGCAAAAATATTGTAAAAATAAGATAAGTGGTGCGCCTCTCATCGGTGATCACCTATGTACCTATTGGATCCACAAAGCCGATCCATGACTCAAATAAGTGATAAGGTGTCCGTCGAAGGTGCTAGAGTGTCTGTAAGGGTTAACACATCCCCCTTCCTCATGTAGGTTAATATTCCTCCGTTCCTTATGTAGATTGCATCCTCGGAAGCTAGTGAGGTGAAGCCCGTTCATCGAGGTGGAAAGCATCTGAGATTGAATGTCCTTTGCTTTCTTCAAACACCGTAAAATCAACAAAAAATGGCACAGTAATTGCATTCTTATATATAATTAAAAAGCATATGCAATGAATAGGGACACAAATTGATTGGTAACAGAATATTAAACTATTTGTCAATATAATCAACGCATAAGCACTTGTAAAGGTCAAAAAATAAACAAGTTTGGGGTAGCTAATTTAACGGCGAGCGGCACTAGAGGTCAACTATTAATACCATGGGCAAGCTTCTCAATTCTCTTTGGTCAATTAAATAGTTCAATTGTGAGAGCAAAGTATTTCATGTCCGAGCGGCTGCTGACTAGAGGCTATACCTAGAAGCCCTTTTTGTTAACCTACGATAAAAGGAATTGCTTATAAAATCATCACCTGAATTATTCCCTTTGTTTGACCCCCCAAAGTGTTTTCACATTGATTCAATTTTTGACGCTGTGAGCGGGATGGAAACACACACAACGCCTCTATAATGACCCGACACACACACACTATGGGGCACCACTCAACTTACACAACCAACCTGGCCGTGACAAGAAACACACCGACGGAGTGAGAGGAGAGAGACTATTCATTTGCCCACTCGACACAGAGAGACACACACACACACACACCCAAAAGACTTAGCTCAAAAGAGGAATATTTCTTATGATTAGATACAATTGAGCTTGTTCCAACACCAATGGGGAAAATAGCTCACACAATATGGATGAAATATGCCAGATACAATCACAAATTTGAGTAGATATTTTGCTCACAGAAGAAACTTACACAGCCAAAACAATAGAAAAAAGTGAGGAATTTGGCAAAATGGACAGCACCATTGCGTCCAAAGCGGCCAAAAACCAGTCTACAATATCAAAGCGCTCAAATCCGACCTCGGATGAGTAGTTTATGGTCAATTTCGGTTGTTCCTCCTCTTCTCTCCACGTTTTGCTGGTCTTTTTCTCAGGTTTTTCAGTGTCTACACTTCACTTTATCCATTGGGCACCTTTGGCCTTTCAATTGACCTCAAACGAACCCCGAACATGCCAAAAAATGGCCACGCAATGCATTTTTGTCACCCTTGTACATCCATACACACACCTAGCACTCAACTTTTTCCAATAATTCATCCTGCAATCATGTGAAGTGGCCCCCAAATACAGTTCTCATGATGACCATTTTGCATAATTATCACAAGAAAACACCCACGTTGTGTCTGTACTTATCCATGTGCAAGTCTTGATTCCATTTGACCTCCTGACGCCACTAGATGCCATCTTAGGCACCTGCTTACCTCATGGCGTTGTCCCGCGGATAGCTTCCTCGAGAAGTTTTACGTGCTACCAACTCCTCATTATTATAGAAAAAACACACTAGTACTGGTGATAGTGAAAATCAATGCACTATGTACATGATGTCCTACCTGTACACATTTGGGCCCCACGTAACCACCTGGCTCGGGAAAATGGGCAATTCTTTATTTGATGAACCATGCATGTGTATGTACATATGTGCAATCACTTCTTCCAAAAAACTCCTAACATATTTTGCACATCCTCTAGCCTGCTAGATCATTCATGAACAGTAGCAACAACAAAAAGAGATATGAGACTCGCCGCATCACACGTCTCCTCATCCCTCACATACATTACTTGTTCTGCAGACAACTCATCTTGCTCCACCATCATCAATCTGGTATGATACAATTTAAGATGCAATCCATTTACCCTTGACTTATGTAGAATCCCATCCAGGTTAGCCAGCTGATATGTACCATTCAAAAAACACTCAACTACCTTGAAAGGGCCTTCCCACTTAATTTGAAACTTCTTTTGGAATGTCTTGTCCAGCTCACTATTGTAGCGCAAAACCAAGTCATGTTTCTGGATACCCTTACTTATGACCTTTTCATTTATCTTTGCTAAATCCCTATCTTGCATCTATCCATAATGGTCCAATGTGATCATCCTATCCAATTGAACCTCTTGTAATTGTAAGAGCCTCTCTTTGAATGCATCACTGGCCTGCCCAAGCAACTTTTCTAACATCTTCACCGCAGGCAAGTATACTTCCACAGGCAATAGTGCTTCCTTTCCATATACCAAATGAAATGGAGTAAACCCTGTACCTGTCTTCACCGAAGTACGGTAAGCCCATAATGCACTAGGCAATTCCAAATCCCAATTCTTTCCTTGGTGCTTTTTCACTTTCGGAAGAATTTGTACCAACTTACCATTGAATCTTTCATTTAAGCCATTACATTGGGGATAATAAGGAGTGGTATGCTGGTGCCTAATCTTCATCTTGGCGCATAAAAAGTCTAATAGTTTAGCTCTAAATCCTGGCCCCTTATCCGAAAGTAGCCCCAGTGGCACCCCAAACTTGCAACATATTTCATCGTACACAATTTTTTCCACATCCTTTGCAGTGATTTGTTTTTCTGCTATAGCCTCTACCCATCTAGAGAGATGGTCCACTGTAGTCAAAATATAGCTTTTACCCCTACTTGTGATAGGTAACGGGCCTATTGCATCAATCCCCCACTTTTCAAACACATCAAATGACATAATGGTTTTTTGTAGCTCTGGCTTCAACACTCTCTTTCCAAATGCTTGACACCTATTGCAAGACCTACACCAATGGTGAACATCCTTGTGCAAACTAGGCCATACATACCCCTCTTGCAAGATCTATGCAAGGTTATTTTTAGAGCAAAATGGCCACCACGTGTCTCAACACAAGATCAGCCCCTTTCATGTATAAGACATCACCAATCAATTTGTACCTATATGCTCTACGCACAAAACCATACTTCTTAGACTTCTGAATGTCCTTCGGAATGATTCCTGTTAGCAAAAACTCCTCTTCTTGAGCCAAACTTTCCCGTCCATGATAAAGAGGTAAATTGGTCCTCAACACAAATAGCTCCCCAATCATGCTTTGAGCTGCTTCATGTGCCTCTCCATTTAGAGCATGTTCAATGTGTCTGATGCTCCATGCTTCAAAAAATTTTAACAGGCCTTTAATTCTGAAACACATTTCCTTCAATGAGGTGTTCTTGCTGTTCCACACACCCAACACTTGCTTCACAACTAACAAGGCATCACCTTTTATGCTCAACCTTCTAATCCCATGCTTCAAAAAAATGTGTAATCCGGCTTCCAAAGTAGCATATTCAGCCTCATTGTTACTATGCGCATCCAATTTGAACCCTCTCTTGCATACTAACTTCCCCTCTGGAGCATAAAGTGCTATACCCCCTGAAGCCGCATCATGACTCTTTCTATATGAGCCATCAAAGAACAACACATGTGCATTGTTGATGTGTGGCACTTTTTCATGAACTACCCTTCTCACCACCTCTTCCTTAACAAGAAGGGGATTCTCCTTGTAAGTCAACAAATCAGCTAGGGTAGCTCTTGTACTATCTTTCACTAAAAAAGAGAACTCAAACTCTTGCAGCTCAATTACCCATTTCTTGACCACATTTGACATGTTTGTGCCATTAATTAACTGTGGCAAAAAGGTGTAACTTGTTAAGAAAAGAAAAGGTCGTGGTAGCAAGTAATGACGAAATCATCGACAGGTAAATATTACATGGCCATCACTAGCTCTACTTCCAAGAATTTTCTCTCTGCTACCAACTTCACTCGGCTTGCACAATACACTGGCCTCATATAATGGCTGCCCTTCCCCTTTTGCAATAGCATGGCTCCAATGGCATCATCCCCTACTGATGGATTTACATAAAACGCTTGCTCCCAATCAGTAGCCTGCATGGCTGATAGCCCCCCTAACACCTCTTGAAACACTTCTTCACACTTGTCATCCCATTGCAATGGATCATGCTTTGCCACTTGTTGTAATGGATAAAGGAGCTACGAAGACAATGGAATAAACCGTGCCATGTACTTCACTTTGTATATAAAGGTTGCCAATTGCTTTTTTACTCGTAGGTAATGGAAGAAGAATAATAGACTTCACCTTGTCTCGATCAGCCTCAATGCCATTTTCTGACACCATATGTCCCAATAACTTCACCCTTGGCTATGCTAGATGACATTTCTTTGGATTTAGTTGTCCTCCACATTCATCATATCGAGCCAATACCATGTGCAGCTTCTCATGGTGTTCAGCCTTGCTGTTGTACAAACAAAAGTCGTCCATAAAAGCTTTAAAACAACTACCAATTAATGGTTCCAATACCCAATTTTCTCTCTCTTGATAGAAAGATGGTCCATTTGACAACCCAAATGGCAATACTGTATAGCAATAACAGCCCCATGGCGTAATGAAACTTGTCTTTGTTTGGTCTTTAAGAGCAATCTTCAATTGAAAATAGCCTGAAAAACCATCACACACATTGTACCTCTCATAACCTGCCACTGAATCCAAGGTCTGATCGATGAATGGATCTTCTTAGTGGATGCATTTAAGGGATTAAAATCTACACAAATCCTCCACTTTCCATCCTTCTTTGGACTTACTACTACTGGATTCACCCATTCTGTGGGACTATGAACCCTGCCTTCAATAACTTGTCCACCTCTTCTTGCAAGGCTTCCATTAGCTCTTAACCCATCCTTCTTAGCCTTTGTCGCACTGGTTAGCACCTTCTTTCGGCTCTATATGCATCTCTTCTCCTTTGAACCCTCTAACCTCTGCATATGAAGTAATGAAAAAATCAAGAAAACTAGCTAGCATATGCAAATATATCTCCTTCTCCATAGCTGAGAGGTCTCCACTGATCATTTGTGTCATCAATTCTTGCTTCTTTGACGATTCAACTTTGGTTTACATCAGCCTTTCAATCACTTCATAAGGCCCTTCACTTTCATCTTCAATCTCATTTGCAAATGCAACTAAACCAGACTTCTGGATTTCTTTGTCCATCAAAAGAAATGCCACATCAACATCCTCATCACTGCTGGTAGTACTATCACTGTCCTCGTCCATCATTGTGGAATAGTCTTCATCACTAGACTCATCCTCATCGTCATAAATTTCTTCCAATACTTTCCTTGTGTCCATATTATATAGCTTCTTGACACCTGTCTTTCCATAGAGGCTAATCGTACCACGTCGCCAATCTTGAACAGCTCCCACTTCACGTAACCACGGTCTGGGCCCAGTATAATAGGATATGCTCCCAACCCCGCTGGCATCACATGAAAATCAACCACTTCCTTTGCATCATACGCCTCCACTTCTAAGCTCTTTACAACACCCAAACATTTTACTTTTGATGGTTTGCCAATCTGATCCAAAAACCTAACACCCCAGTCACTGTAAGACCCATCTTCTCAACGCATGAGTGTGTTATGACACATATTTGGGCTCCGCCATCAACATAACCTTGTCCCAGATTTTTTATTTGTGCCACACATCTACTATTGGGAAAATGTCTGGTAGCTCATCCATCACCAACACCTTCATTGAACCTCTCTCTGGTTCTTTCTCCATTGGGTTAACCATCCTCTTTCACTGTCGCTTTAGCTTAGGCACCATCTCTATAAGCTGCTCAAAAGTAACATCTGCTTCCCTGCTTGTCAGATCCTCCTTCAAGTTGTAGCTTAATTGCCCATTCCCTAGTGGAAAATCAGAAACATGAAACTTGCGACGAGCCCTTCTTTTCCTCTTGTCCTTGACATCCTCGTCTTCATGTCTCTTTCCCTTCTTCTTGCCAGGACCTGGGGAACATCTTTCTTCCTTATCCTTTGTGGTCCTCTTCCCAATAGGCATTACTAATGTATCCTCTAGATTGTTGCCTTCTCCAAGGTGACCGCGCTTATCACTTTTGTCTTTCCCTTTTCCTCCTGGGTTAATCCATTGGTTCCTTCTTCTCCCTTAATTTCGATGCCATAATCATTTGACCTAGTTAACATCTTTCTTAGTAATGGATACATGTCTCCCCCCATCCTTGGTGGCTTATCACATTGCGGGCTGATGTGGCCCAACTCTCCACATTCATAACACGTGGGCGTCTGCCTCCAGAATCTACCATTGCTTTGTCCAACACCATTCTTGGGTCTTTCTTCACCTCCTGGCTGATTTGTAAACCTCCCCCGACCTCTATTGTTTCCCACATTACCTAGCATGTTTAGGCTGAGATTATTCATTAAATCTACCACTTGCATGTTGAGAACCCCTTCTAACACACGTGCAAGAATCCAAACTTTTTACTGACCCATTCCTCAGAAACTTCAATGGAGCTCAAGTTTAGATAAGGAAAAACACATGCACATCAAATGAGTTTTCATAGTTAATCATCGGAATTACAACAAGCAAAGGGTATTCTAGTATCTCTTTTAATCTTCTTGGCCCGAACATAAAGACTATGCGCTGCTGGAAAAAACTCTTCCTGGATACATGAACATTTATCTAGATTTTTGTGTTAAATGAAAAGGAGTGAATTGAGGTCCGTTTTGATCATCCATTAAAGCCAACCCATGCAGCTCCCAAGAAGGCACACCTGACTTATTCTCTGATTTTACCAGAATTTCAGTAGCATAATAGCATAAATAGCTCAAAAGACCAAAAAACCAGCCATCACAACTTGGAAAACTTTTGGCAGAGTTTCCCCAGAACTAGAGCAGTAAGAACCCAAAATATAGACTGTATATGTATGCATAACCTACCAATAATAGAACCCGAGCATCAATTAGGAATCACTAGTACATAACCTATGGTGAGGTCATGAAAAGGGTGCTCCAGCCACCTGTATCACCGAAAGGATCTCACATTTGAGAATCCCCAGCTCAATAAAACCTCACGCTATCGACCCTCCTACAAAATCTTATGCAAATCTCATATAGTCAAGTCTCAGAAATGACTATCTTTTAGATCAAGTCTTAGAAATGGCTGGGACTGCCAAATAAAACTAAGTATGGCTCCACAAAGGCGTACAATGGCAGTATCCACAAGTAACGTACAATATCAGACAATGCGCTCAAACAGGCGCCAAATGATGCATACCCACGACAATTGCAAGTGACTTCCACTTGCCACTATGTCACTCTACTCCAGCTACCTATACCTATACCCTATAACCTGTAGTCTGCAATGTGCAACCTGTAATCCCGAAGCAGAAGGTACTCAAAGAAGATCCTCAGTGGGGGTACCAAAAGAATGTGAGCAGGATGGAAACACACACAATGCCTCTATAATGACCAAAGAGACACTCTTGGGATGATACACACACACACACACACTATGGGACACCACTCGGCTTACACAACCCACCTGGCTGAGACAGGGAACACACCGATGGAGTGCGAGGAGAGAGACTATTCATTTGCCCACTCAACACAGAGACACGCACACACACACACACACACACCCAAAAAACTCAACTCAAAAGACAAAGATTTATGATGATTAGATACAATTGAGCTTGGGCCAACATCAATGGAGCAAATAGCTCACACAATATGGATGAAATATGCCATATACAATCACAAATTTGAGCAGATACTTCGCTCATAGGAGAAACTTACACAACCAAAACAATAGGAAAAAGTGAGTAATTTGTCAAAATGGAGAGCACCATTGCGTCCAAAGTGGCCAAAAACCCCAGTCTACAATATCAAAGCGCTCAAATCCGACCTCGAATGAGCAGTTTGAGGCCAAAACAGGCTCCAAAAACAGCAAAAATTGAGTTGCGGTTGTTCCTCCTCTTCTCTCCACTCTTTTTCTCAGTTTTTTCAGTGTTCACACTTCACTTTATCCCTTGGGCACTTTTGGCCTTTCTATTTACCTCAAACGGACCCCGAACAGACCAAAAAATGGCCACGCATTGCATTTTTGTCACCCTTCTACATCCATCCGCACACCTAGCACTCAACTTTTTCCAATAATGCATCCCGCAATCACGTGAAGTGGCCTCCAAATACAGTTCTCATGATGACCATTTTGCATAGTTATCACAAGAAAACATCCACGTTGTGTCTGTACTTATCCACGTGCAAGTATTGATTCTATTCGACCTCCTGATGCCACTAGATGTCATCTAACACACCTGTTTACCTCATGGCGTCAGCCCGCGGATAGCTTCCTCAAGAATTTTTACGTGCTATCAACTCCTCCTTATTATAGAAAAAACACACTGGTACTGGTGAGTGTGAAAATCAATGCACTATGTACATGTTGTCCTACGTGTACACATGTGGACTCCACGTAACCACCTGGCTCTGGAAAATGGGTAATTCTTTATTTGATGCACCATGCATGTGTATGTATATATGTGCGATCACTTCTTCCAAAAAAATCCTAACAACATGTGTGCTTTTACATGCCTTGGGCTTTTTGCTTCTCAAGGGAAAGCGCCCACATTGGGAACCTCTAGGGATCTAGTACCATAGGCAATACATATGAGTCAAGTACCAAGTTAAGCTTGGATTTCTCTTTCAACTTAAGATTTTACATGTTTGGCACTTTTTTTTTTTATTGCATTTCAATTTTGTAACTTTGGGGGGTCATATTGACATTGTTACCCTCCCCAGACTCATCACAATAGTAAACTCCCTTTATAATAGTTAAACTAAAGGTCAAGAGGGATTAAGTTCACTAGAAAGCGCTAGTACATTGCACACAATGCTGCCTAAATTGGATTAAGAACCTAAAGTAACCATTGAAAATTAGGAAGGCATTTCCCATGGTATTAAGAGAAGATCTCTAACGCCTATCTTGGTCAAACTAGCTTAGTTAGACTCCTTGATTCATAAACCTAGACAATGGACTATGACATAAAATCATATTGAATCTAATGTTTAATACTAAGTAAATGTGCTGAATATTATGCTACGAATCAGAGTTAAAGCAGACAATCATGGATGCTAAAAAATACAAGAGACAATGCTAATGGACAAGAAACACATGTTCATGTTGATGATCACGCTCGATTCAAAGAGTGAAAAAGACAAAGATTCCATTAAGTTCAAAATAGCAATTACTACAATGCGTTCCCGTACACACTAGAAACACAAGGAATACCTGTAAGAGGCACATCAGTGGGAAGAGGCACCAACCTTTATTCAACACAATCAAAACAACATCAAAAATCCTAACCTAATTATTTTCACCCCCCTAGAGGCTCAAGGGAATAGGATAATGTAGACATGGGTGAGTAGCCCTAAGTCTAAATCCCTATCCTCGTCATTGTATAGAAAACAAAATTCATCATTCATGAGACCATACGTACCATCCGTGTAATCATGTAAATCTTCTTCATCATTAGATGTACGTATGCTCACTAAGAATGTCTCTAGGCGTGTATAGTCATCTTGGTCAAAAGGGTAATCTTGTGCAATCGAAGAGACATTCTCTACTAAGTAGGGATCAGTCGTGGTCAAGAGACATATCAGCCATTCTAATTCCTCGAAATTCTTCTCACACGTTGTGAGCGGGATGAAAACACACAGAATGCCTCTAGAATGATCTGACACACACTCTTGGGATGAGATACACACACACTATCGGGCACCACTCAGCTTATACAACCCACCTAGCCGAGACAGGGAACACACCGATGGAGTGAGAGGAGAGAGACTACCCATTTACCCACTCCACACAGAGACACATACACACACACACACCCAAAAAACTCAGCTCAAAAGAGGATAATTTCTTATGTTTAGATACAATAGAGCTTGGGCCAACACCAATGGGGAAAATAGCTCACACAATATGGGTAAAATATGCCAGATACAATCACAAATTGGCCGAGCAGAAGCTCAGCTCATAGGATAAACTTACATAGTAAAAACAGCAGGAAAACAGTGAGGAATCTGGAAAAATGGACAGCGCCATCGTGTCCACAATGGCCCAAAACCCCAGTCTACAATGTCAAAGTGATCAAATCCAACCACGGATGAGTAGTTTACGGCCAAAACAAGCTCCAAAATGAGCAAAAACACAGTTGCGGCTGTTCCTCCTCTTCTCTCCACTCTTTTTCTGGTCTTCTCTCTGGTTTTTCAGTTCCCACACTTAGCTTTATTACTTGGTCACCCTTGGCCTTATAGATGACCTCAAATGCACCCCGAACATGCCAAAAACTGACTTCGCAGTCCATAGTTGTCACCCTGCTGCATCCATACGCACACCTAGCACTCGACTTTTTTCCAATAATGCATCCCACCACTACATGAAGTGGCCCCAAAAGATGGTCCTGATGATGACCTTTCTGCATAATTATCACAAGAAAACACCCACGTTGTGTCCGTACTTATCCACATGCAAGTATTGACCCCTTCAACCTCCGGACGCCGCTAGATGCCACCTGACGCACCTGCTTACCTCATGTCATCAGCCCGCGGATAGCTTCCTCAAGAAGTTTTACGTGCTACCAACTCCTCATTATTATAGAGAAAAAACACTGGTACTGGTGATAGTGAAAATCAATGCAATATGTACATGATGTCCTACCTGTACACATGTGGGCCCCACGTAACCACCTGGCTCTGGAAAATGGGCAATCCTTTATCGATGCACCATGCATTTGTATGTACATATGTGCAATCCCTTGCTCCAAAAAACTCCTGACATAATTTTTCCATCCCCTAGCCTGCTAGAGCATTCATACTCAGCAGCAACAACACTAGTAGATGCTCATTCCACCCGGATCCCAAAAAAAAACACTTGGCATTCCTTACATCAAAAGCTTAATCAAGGTTCCACTTGGTTCCCAAGGAAAACCTGTAGAGATGCCATTATCAACTTTGCATCAAGAAAACCATCAATTACTTTGGCATAGACCTGCATGTGCAAATATATCTCCTTCTCCATAGCTGAGAGGTCTCCACTAATCATTTGTGTCATCAATTCCTGCTTCTTTGACAGCTCAACCTTGGTTTGCATCAGCCCTTCAATCACTTCATAAGGCCCTTCACTTTCATCTTCAACCTCATTTGCAAATGCAACTAAACCAGACTCCTGGATTTCTTTGTCCATCAAAAGAAATGCAACATCAGCGTCCTCATCACTGCTGGTAGTACTATCACTGTCCTCATCAGACATGATGGAGTAGTCTTCATCACTAGACTCATCCTCATCTTCATGAAGCTCCTCCAATCATTTCCTTGTGTCCATATTATAAAGATTCTTGGCACCTGTCTTTCCATAGAGGCTAATCGTACCATGTCTCCAATCTTGAACAGCTCCCACTGCACGTAACCATGGTCTGCCCAGTATAATAGGATATGCTCCCAACCCCGTTGGCATCACATGAAAATCAACCACTGCCTTTGCATCATATGCTTCCACTTCTAAGCTCTTTACAACACCTAAACATTTTACTTTTTGATGGTTTGCTAATCTTATCCGGAAGCTTGACACCCCAGTCACTGTGAGACCCATCTTCTCAACGTTGAGTGTGTTATGATGAATATTTGGGCTCCACCATGCACATAACCTTGTCCCAAATGTTTTCTTTTATGCCACACATCTATGATTGGACAAATGTCTAGTAGCTCATCCATCGCCAACACCTTCACGGAACCTCTCTCTGGCTCTTTCTCCATTGGGTTAACCATCCTCTTCCACTGTCGCTTTAGTTTACGCACCATCTCTATAAGCTTCCCAAAGGTAACATCTGCCTTTCTGCTTGTCAAATCCTCCTTCAAGTCATAGCTTAATTTCCCATCCCCTAGTGGAAAATCTGACACATGAAACTTGCGACGAGATCTTCTTTTCCTCTTGGCCTTGACATCCTCACCTTCATGGCTCTTTCCCTTCTTCTTGTTTGGACCTGGGGCACTTCTTCCTTCCTTTTCCTCTGTGGTCCTCTTCCCAATAGGCATCACTAATGTATCCTCTAGCTTTGATGCCTTCTCCAACGTGACTACACTTTTCACTTTTGTCTTTCCCTTTTCCTCCTGGGTTAATCCACTGGTTCCTTCTTCTCCCTTAATTTTGATGCCATAATCATTTGACCTAGTTAGCACCTATCTTGGAAATGGATATATGCCTCCGCCCATCCTTGGTGGTTTATCACATTGCGGGCTGATGTGGCCCAACTCTCCACAATTATAACATGTGGTGTCTGCCTCCAGAACCTACCATTGCTTTGTCCAACACCATTCCTAGGTCTTTCTTCACCTCCTGGCTGATTTGCAAACCTCCCTCGACCTCGATTATTTTCCACTTGACCTAGCATGTTTAGGCTGAGATTCTTTATTAAATCTACCACTTGCCTCATGTCTTGCCGAAGCCCATCATCTATAAACCCCTGGCATGCGACCTTGCGAAGAATCCATAGGCTGAAATTCAGACCTCATGGGTAAAGACTCCACCCGTAACTAGTGTATCACTCTACTCCAGCTACCTGTACCTATCCATGTAACCTCTAACCTGTAGCCCGCAACCTGTAATCCCGAATCTCGAAGCAGAAGGTACTCGAAGAAGGGGGCACCAAAAGAATATGAGAGGGATGAAAACACACAGAACGCCTCTATAACGATCCGACACACACTCTTGGGATGAGATACACACACACTATGGGGCACCACTCGGCTTATACAACCCACCTGGCCGACACAGGGAACACACCGATGGAGTGAGAGGAGAGAGACTACACATTTACCCACTCCACACAGAGACACATCCACACACACACACCCAAAAAACTCAGCTCAAAAGAGGAGAATTTCTTATGTTTAGATACAATAGAGCTTGGGCCAACACCAATGGGGCAAATAGCTCACACAATATGGGTAAAATATGCCAGATACAATCACAAATTGGAGCAGAAGCTTCGCTCATAGGAGAAACTTACACAGCCAAAACAGTAGGAAAACAGTGAGTAATTTGGCAAAATGGACAACGCCATCACGTCCAAAATAGCCCAAAACCCCAGTCCACAATGTCAAAGTGCTCAAATCCGACCTCGGATGAGCAGTTTACAGCCAAAACAAGCTCCAAAATGAGCAAAAACACAGTTGTAGCTGTTCCTCCTCTTGTCTCCACTCTTTTTCTGGTCTTCTCTCTGGTTTTTCAGTTCCCACACTTAGCTTTATTACTTGGGCACACTTGGCCTTATAGATGACCTCAAACGGACCCGGAACATGCTAAAACCTGACTTCGCAGTGCATAGTTGTCACCCTGCTGCATCCATACGCACACCTAGCACTCGACTTTTTTTCAATAATGCATCCCGCCACTACGTGAAGTGGCCCCAAAAGATGGTCCTGATGATGACCTTTCTACATAATTATCACAAGAAAACACCCACGCTGTGTCCGTACTTATCTACGTTCAAGTATTGACCCCTTCGACCTCCTGACGCCACTAGATGCCACCTGAAGCACCTGCTTACCTCATATCGTTGGCCCGCGGATAGCTTCCTCGAGAATTTTTACGCGCTACCAACTCCTCATTATTATAGATGAAACACACTGGTACTGGTGATAGTGAAAATCGATGCAATATGTACATGTTGTCCTACCTGTACACATGTGGGCCCCACATAACCACCTGGTCCCACGTAACCACCTGGTTCTGGAAAATGGGCAATCCTTTATTCGATGCACCATGCATGTGTATGTACATATGCACAATCCCTTGCTCCAAAAAACTCCTGACAACGTTAGCGTATCTACCAAATCCCATTCACAGGCAAGCACTGGGTAGACTATGTGAAACACTTGTAAAAGTAAAGAGGCTACCTCTCACCCAATGTAGGAGTGGATAACTCTAACGTACTAGCCCATTTGTATGTTTTCTTTGTTATATTATGATGGGTCTTGTGTGTCTCAAGCTTTGTTTCAGCTACAAAAGTTGAAGCTCTAGAGGGTTGGGCTATAGGTACAGATGGCTCAACCTCTTGGACATGCAATGTTTTGGGTTGTATTGCCTCATGACGTCAAATTGTAGGGACTATCGCTTGAGTGAC
Organism: Adiantum capillus-veneris; assembly: GCF_014529385.1. Classification (NCBI taxonomy): domain Eukaryota; kingdom Viridiplantae; phylum Streptophyta; class Polypodiopsida; order Polypodiales; family Pteridaceae; genus Adiantum; species Adiantum capillus-veneris. The sequence continues at coordinate 130,053,183 of NC_140931.1, read as the reverse complement.
AGGACTAAGAGTTGGTTCTGTGTTGTGACACTCCCAGTCCCCCAATCAATAGTGCATTTGGTCACTATCATCCACGTTCGTCCTAGTTTTATATTGCCTTCCATAGTTTCAGTAGGCATGACCAAAAAGTCTTGAGCAATGACCTCGTGGTCATAACTGACAGAAGTGAGCCAGATGCCAAAAATTGTAGTTTTTTTCTTGTTGATACCCTTGACTTGGATAGTATTCTCAAATACAAATGGCTTTTCTAACTGACACCACACTCTATATGATAGCATACTACATTTAGCACCCGTGTCCAATAAGGCGTTACATAGCACTTTCCCATAGGTGCTATTTAACTCAATAGGGTATTGTAGAGGTGTATTAGAGTCCAACCAATCATCCTCTGTTTCAAAATGGAATGCATGTGTAACTCCAAGGTTGGCCTCTCATTGGCGTCTAATATATTGTTGTCTCTCCTTAGCCTCAACTTGAGCTTGTAACTTTTTCAATTCTAATTGTGCCTTGGCTGCCTTTTTTTTATGGATGGCACGTAGCTCCTCTTAGCTTAAAGGATCATAGTATCTTTTAAATTTACTCCCATTGAGGAAACCAATGCTTTCAACTCCATCAAGAGTTTCTACACAAATGGTACCTTGTGGGGTGATTTTGCATACTCTATATGGTCCTTTTTCTGTATATTTCAACTTTTTCTTCTCGTTACACACTTCATACATAAGGATTTTATCGCCAACCTTGATATCCTTATTCTTCAGATGACGGTTAAACCATTTCTTTCACCTATATGTCTCCACAAGTGCATTTTTCATAGCCGATTGTCTTTCTTCATCTAGCCTCTCAAGGATATATAAATGCTCATTTAAATGGTTACCATCCCAACCTTCTTGTGAAGCTACCCGTAGACTAGGAATTACAAACTCCCATGGAATAACTATTTCTTGGCCATATACCATTTTGAATGGTGTACAATTAATAGCCAATTTGTAAGCAGTATGATAAGCCCATAGAGCTAATGTCAGCTTCAAATCCCAATCTGTGCGATGAGCCTACACTATTTTGGTCAAGATAGAAATCAAAGTCTTGTTAGTGCTCTTAGCTTGGCCATTTTCTTGTGGATAATAAGGTGTAGACTTATGGTGGGCTGTCATGAAGTTTGTCGTGAGTTCCTTTATCACTCCATTTATAAAATGAGTACCATTGTTACTCACAGTCTCAAAGGGACAATCAAATCGCGTAGTAATGTTCTCAAAGAGAAACTTGGTGGTTGACCTCGCATCAGCCTTGTGTGTCCCCTTGGATTCCGCCCACTTCGTTACATAATTAGTGGCAACAATAATATATCGAGATTGAGTGTTATGAGCTGCGGTACTAATTGGGCCTACAAACTCTAAACCCCATTTTTCAAATGGTTGAGTCACTCTAATAGGATGTAAGGGCATCTTATCCTTTCATTGTGTGATCTTGTAACGTTGGCATGTAGGCCGCCAATAGCTTGATTGCAACACCTTTCTAGCAGTTAGTTCCCCTGAGAAAATTCCTCCGGCTATATCCATATAGACTTCTTGTAGTATGTATAAATACTCATCCTCACGAGCACAAAGTCTAAGAATATCATCCTTCCCTAGCTTGTAGAGAGTTCCTGCAATTAGAGAATAAGGTTCACATTCCTATAACAGTTTTTAAGTTGTATCCTTACAAAGCTCTTTGGGTCGAAAACCATTAACTAAAAAGTTCATTGTCGTCTCACTCCATTCAGGCATGATCTCAACTAGGAATAGGGAAGTATCGGACAATTCATCATCAATTCCAGTAGGGGGCTTCACCATTGGGTATGCGATAAAAATGATCTACCATGACATGTCTTTTACTGAGTCTCACCACAATGGTAAAATAAAACTCAAGAAGAATTAACAACCATCATGTAATTCTTCCCGTGGAACAAGGTTTATTTACTAGATACAACAATGCTCGATTATCCACATAGAAAACAAACTTGTTAGCAAGAAGGTAGTAGCAAAATTTCTTTACTACATAAATCATAGCTAAACCTTCCCGCTCTATAGTGGTGTAGTTCCTCTCAGCATCATTTAATTGACGACTTGCAAAGCTAATGGGGTAGTCCAATTTATGTTCTCCTGGTTGAGCTAGAACACACCCAATAGCAAAGTTTGATGCATCAATATGCACATGGAAATTTACATTCCAATTGGGCACTCGTAGGATGGGAGCACTTGTTAAGGCCTTTTTTAATAACTCATAAGCGTGGTCACACTCCGCAGTCCAGTGGAACTCAATAAGAAGTTTGTACAATGGGCGAGCTATGTCGACAAAGTTTAAAATAAACTACCGATAATAACCAACATGGCCCATGAACCTTTGCACTCCTTTATAGTTTGTAGGTGTGCCAAATTGGAAATGGCTTTAATTTTTCCCTCATCTGTGGCAATCCCATTTGTGGACACTATATGATGTAAAATGACTCCATGTTTAACCCAACATTGGCATTTGAAAGAGTTTAATGAGATGCAGTACAATTTTCACTTTTCAAACACTTTTTGTAAACATGATAGGTGTTCTTTCCAAGAGGAATAACACAAAGGTCATCTAAGAGAGCTTCACAAAACTCCCTCAAATATTCTCTAAAAGCAGCGTTTATTAATCTTTGGAAGGTAGCATGGCCATTGGCTAAGCCAAAATCCATAATGCAAAATGCGAACACTCCAAATTCCGTTATAAAAGGAGTTTTAGCTTGGTCCTCTAGTGCAATTGTAATTTGATTGTATCCAGAGTACCCATTTAAAAATCTATAAGCTTCCTTTCCTGTTCTGTATGGCAAGGGGTGATGGTCTCTCCTAGTGGCGGCATTGACCTTCTTGAGGTCCATGCACACTCTGAGTTTTCCATTCTGTTTTGGCACAATAACTATTGGAGACACCCATTCTGAGTTCTCAATAGGGTATATGAATCCGCATTTGACAAGCTTTTCAATCTCTTCTTGAACAATCTTTGCATACTTAGGATTCATTGGGTAGGGTCATTGCTGGATTGGTTTAGCCATGCTATTCATGGAAATTATGTGTTGTACCATGGGATGTGGAACACCTTTCATATCATGATATGTCCAAGAAAATATATCCTTGAATTCCTTGAGAAGCTCCTTGAGTATATATTCCTTAGTCTCTAACAGATCTTGGGCAATGAAAGCAGGTTTGGACTCCTCACATGGGTCTGCTAACTCTATTTTCTTAACTATTATTGGACCATCATAGACTCCATTACTTCCATCAATAGGCGTTCTTTGGGAATTTGTATATACAACCTTACGCTCTTTTGTGGTGTAGGATTTGAAATGATCAAGTGCAAGATGTAAGTTTGGGGGGTCTTGTTGTTCTATGAACTATGATTTGTCTTCTGCTTCCTTTTGTTGTTGAGCTATCTCTCAATTTTGTCATCTTCTTAAAGTACAGCTCAACTTTGGTTTCTATGTAGCCTCTAGCTATGTGATTTCAATGGGTTGTAGACTACACCACATGATTTTGTGAAGGTATTCACCCCAATTATCTACCAACTTACAATGAGCATCACATGCCCCCATATAACTCAACCATTATGCATTAGATTTCTTTTTATTTATCTTGCACATACATTGGCTCAATATCTTTGCCTCTTACCTCTCTTGTCTAATTTTTTATTATGGCCGATTTCCAGTGAAGAGTTGGTAGATGAATCGCTATTTGTGTCTTCTCCTCTCCCGGATAGATTGTCATCTAGGGTACCTGTTAACCACCAGCGTCCACTTCTAGTAGTCATGGGATGGGCTTGTCAATCCAATAGGAAAAGGGTAAGAGTGATTTCCAATGAGAGGCGCACTCTAACTGGAACATTCAAGGGTTAGTTGGCTAAGCATGAGCGCCCAAGTGTGAATGGGCGAGCTCATATAAAAGTCACCTAAACCTAAAAATCACTCATTCTCTCATTTGTGCAATTGATGAGTGCTCTTGCTCCATATCCATCTTCTTCTTCATCTCCTTGTGTGTGTGTGTGTGTGTGTATGCATGAGAGAGAGAGAGAGAGAGTGATCAAGCATTGTGATGGCACGGCGGGAGCGAGGCAGTTGAGTGCAGCACGGCAGTAGCTCCCTGTTCTTCGCAACAAGGAATCCTCCACGAAGGGGAGCGTAGGGCGGTGACTGACACACCCTCGCTCTCTTGAGCTTGCTAAATTAATCTAGTTGTGTGCTTACAACCATTTGTGGCTCGCACGTAGTGTACGACAAGTCCCTTGCTTTGACACGCGCGACAGACGCACACATTTTTGGCGTCGTTGGCGGGAAAATGCCCTGCACTAAGCTTGAATAGCACTCTATGCTTCTTTGTGGTGCAATGTGAGGTGTAGGAAAGGTAGAGAAAGAAGGTGTGTGGTTGTTGAGAAGGATTTGTGAACTTCGTTTTTGCTGCAGTGTACTGTTCTTTTGTTAATAAGGTGTTAGATTTTTTTGTTGCAATGTACTGTTTTCTGTCTAAGGTATTAGATTTAAGGTATTAGATCTATAATGTTAGATTTGTAAGGTGTAGTAAGTAGATCTGTTAGTTAATTAGTTATTGTAGTATTGTGTTAAACAGTGTGTAACAGTAGCTCTGTTAGTTGCAAGTAGGTAGGTTAGGTGTGTGTGTGTGTACGCGTGCGAGCACGATCGTGGCGACCTTATCCAAAAATAAATTAATTAATCAATTAATTAAAAAAAATATTTAAAAGGAAGGACAGGAATTGGGAACATTCCCCAAGCCCAAGCCCAAGCCCAGGCTCAGGCCTCAGTCACCCTTTGGACTTACTTATTTTAGTCTCACGCCTAAGTAAAAATCGACCCTTTTGAGGACCATCAGAGCTTCAAGTAACCAAACACTGAGTTGTATAGCACACCACCACCCCCTGAGCGATACACTCATTTTGATCTATCACATGCTCTAATCCAAAAATCGATCGTAAAAAGACATTAAAAAACATCAAAAAACGAGTGAAAACGGGGTGTAAAATGCCCAAAAAATCAAGCGGTTAACTTTTCGAGGGTATTTGCCGACGCTTCTAGGGTACCAAAAGCACATGTATCTGCACTCTGGTTGTGTGCTAGAGACCAAGAAACTAGTGAGCACTTTGACTTACGCGGGTTCTCAATACCCACCTACCTTAGGTTTCGGGCCCTCAGTGAGGACCCAAGGTAGTAAAACCCAAGACCCAAACATAGCGGCTAGTGACTCTTCATCTGACTACGATATTATGGAAGGACATCCTATACCAAATCCCAAGCAAGTAAACAAAAACGTACTTGTCTGGGGCCCATAGCCTGGATCTAGTGTGTTTAGTCGCTTTATAGAAACCTTTAGTAGACCTACTCCCTCTGAACCTACGGCTAGTGAAGTTAACGAAGGTGAGGGAGAGGTAGATTTGCCTTTGGTATCTCAGGGAGAGCCTATACTCCTCAAGAGTGTCCACATCAATATCCTGCCCCCTGCTTTCATGGAAGACCCTGCAAAGAAATCACCCCCGGAAGTTCTATTGCCTGATGGTAGGAGTCTTGCGGAGGTGCAAGAAGTCGACTGCTATATGCAAGCGGCTACGGAGAGGGGAAATGGAGAGTTTCCTAGAACAACACCTAGCCATGAAGGGAAAGACCCCTGGGACAACAGGCATAGCAATCGAGAAATCAAGTGCTCCTGAGTTAGTAGGCAATGTAGGTCAAACTGTGGGGAACAACAATGCTTCCACCTCAATGGAAACCTCTAGTACACCAGGCCTAGAAGGGTTATTTCTCAACAAAAATTGGGAATATGACCTACAACATAAAACCTTTACTGACCTGTGCACGGGTTACACATACCATATAGGTTGGTTAGAATTTGTACAATCTTTTTCTAGTGCCACAAGTCTAGAGGAGCGGCAACAGATGGTCTGCAATGTCATCCATAGCATCATCCAATCGGAGAGGCAAAACCAAGGGATTAACATTTCTTCAACGGGCCTTATGAGATTCTTGGATATGGGTAAGGCCAAACAACCGACACTATCACAGATGGAAACTCCTTCAATGATTCCAATGGACCCTTCATATATTGTGACGCCTGGAGTTTTGGTACAGTCTGAACCCACAAGTAGTACTTTTACTTTTTCAAATCTAGCTCATATGTCTCTCGGAGACGCTACGGCTATGATACCTACTCTGGTGATGAGTACCAAAATTACACCTTGGACCTCGTTTGGTAGCATTACACCGCTACCTAGTAGCACAGTGCCCCCAACAATACCTACAGGTGTGCATCAAACCTATGTACCTGTCGTACCTTATGCCCACGTAGCTCCCACACCCCAATTATGCCAAGGGCTCACACTCCACGATGGAATTATCCGAGCTCTTATTCAAGTGGGGCCATACCATTTAACAATAACATGTCGTATCCGGCACCGGCTATGCCTAGGGCCACACTTATGAACTTTGGACCACCACGTGGTACACCACCATACGAGGTATGGGACCCAAGGGCCGCGCTTATGCCAAGGCCAATGCCAACTTCCATCCCACATGTAGTTCCAGGAGCGCCTACACCTGCGGCCACTATACCTGCTTATTTAGGAGATTTGACAGCATTTGCTCAAACCATTAGTTGATCTATTACTAAGAATATGCGTAACACGCCTGATAGAGAGCCTAGAAGTAAATTAGTACAAATAGCCAAGCTCACACAAAATTTTAGTGAAGACGTGGATGTGGGAAATCATATCAAAGTGTTTGAACAAATATGCAATTCTCTAGGAGAACACAATGACCTGCATAAGAGTAATGTGTTAAGCCTAACCTGAAGTGGGAAGGTTGGGGATTGGTATAGAACCCTAAGGGTGGAAGAAAAAATGATTTACCCTACTCTTAGGAGACTGTTCTTGAAAGAATACATATGAGAGGGAGTGCTTAGGGGTGTAGCCTCTCAACTCTAGAAATCTCAATGAGATGAAGGAGAGTCGGTGAGAGACTTTATTAGTCGCTTGAAGCATTTGAATTCTCGTTATAATCCAAATGAGCGCTTCAATAATAATCAATTGCTTGATAGATTCATTAGGGGATTATGAGGACATGAGGATATCTACAATGGCCTAGTCATTAGAGGTATCACCACTTGGGAAGCAGTCACCACCAATGCGATCCAATTGGAGGATAATTTAATGATTCGAGGAGAAAGAGTGGCTGTTGAGCCTAAATCTACTAGCTCGCAAGCATCAGAGCATGAGCCAATGACCCTAAACCCTATTGCTAAGGAGCCAAAGATATCTGAGATGACTTTAGCAGATCTCACCAAGGCCATTCAAGAGTGTCTTAGAGACAATCGCGCTCCACAAAACAATCATATGTATCCAAGAAGGGAGAAACAATGGTGCTCGGATTGTTATGGTTCGCGTAGTACCAGTGAATGCCCTACTTTTAGAGTAAAATTCAATGGGAATTGCAATGCATGTGGGAGGTATTGTTATCAAGCTAAGGATTGCATAGTATTTAAGTGCACGATGGCCAATAGACCAACCTTAGCATGGATAGACACACCTCAAGTGCCTGCATTCATGCCGGCCTCACCTCATGAACAAACGTCACAACACATGGTCTCTAGGGCCCAAAATGTTTTTCAACCACCTCCAGTGCTAGGACCGCAACCACCACATCCGAGAATCACTTTTGTGAATCAAGTGGGTTGGGAGTCATCTATTGCTTGTTTGGAAGGCTGTGAGGAAGATATAGACCCTAATATTGCCTATGGGATTGATGCGCTTGAAGAAATTCCACAATACTACATGGAGGACTATTGGGGACAAGTCAAACCTGTCTATCAAGTAGCTGCTCTTGCTGCAAGAGGCCAAAATGTCAATTACACTGCTGCCAAGAGACCACCTCTTCAATGCTATGAGTGTGGAGGTCCACATTGTGTGGCCGAGTGTCCTATTAGGCTACAAAAGCACGCCACACATTAGCAAACCAATCAAGCGAGCATGTCTAGAATATCGATACTCATGTGTAATTGATATGGCATAGATCATTTGATTTCCCAATGTCCAAATAATCCAAATGCACCGAAGATCACGCCAGTAAACTTGATTGAGGTTATCAAGGAGCCATTACAAGGTACACCTATGGTACCATTAAATCTACTCACATGATCGATGCTCCAAAAACAAAATTATATTCTTGAAGAAAGAGACACGGCATAAATTGCCCGATCTCAAAAGAGAAGAAAACACGAAGGAAGAGATTGCAAAAAGCAGCGAAGTCAAACCCCAGTTCAAAGACCAACATAGGGACTCGTGATGACCGCGTATATATGAACGACGCTGAAGAGGATTCTGATTCAAGTGAAATAATGGAGACCAAAACAACCACTAAGAAAGAAACCAACAAGGAAGATCGTCATGAGCCACAATGGTCAGGATCCAAGAAGAAGATAGGAACTTATCCAAACCCTACAGAGGAGATTGGGCGAGTCAAGCAATTAAGGAGTTTGGTAGAAGATACCCAAAGGGATCTAGAGCCAACACCTAGGCAGATCCAGATTACAGACACATTGTTTCCTATGCAACAACAATTTCACAAGGTCCATAGACCCCTAGCCATACCTAGTGTCATCCAAGAAGAAAGTGACTTAAAGTCATGGGAAAGTGGATATACTCACTTCTTGCTGGAAAGAATGTTTACAGAGGGACTACCTGACACTATCAAAGAAATGGAGATCCCATCTTCCCCATGTCAAGGGACTGAAGCCCAAAACGTGCCGTTAAATATTGCCAAATTGATGGATTTCATGGCTTCAGACGTTAGAACCACCATCGTGTCCAAACTATATGGAGACCCTAAGCTATTCTTAGCTCTTTGAGCTTTCCTCAATGGAGAACTGAAGGTCGGGATACCACAATTTTCACATATGGATGGAGCTAGGGAGATGCCAATAGAGGAGGAACACTTAGATCCACAACCCAACCTATATTAGAACCATGTTGTAGAAATACATGTTAACAAGTTGGGATAATACTTTGAGGGTGATGAATCCAATGCAACCATACCAATCACTACCAAGGGATTAACTATGAAGGGAATCCTTGATGGTGGCGTTGGGGTTAGCATTGTTACTAAAAATTGATGGGAAACTATGGGAAGACCTGACTTGGGACCACAACCATAGTAGTAAAGATGGCCAATGGGTCTATTATTAAACCTATTGGGATGCTAGAAGATCTCAAGATCAAGGTCTTTGGACATAAAATAAGAAATACCTTCATTGTTATGGATTTCTCCAAGCACACTATGGCATATGAGATGATCTTAGGACGTCCTTTCATGAGGGAAGCAAAAATGGTGCATGACTGGTCTAAAAACCATGTCTACTTGCAGTTCCAAGATTCTGTCATTCGAGTGGATCTTGTAACTAGTCGAGCACATCCTCTAGGAAACAGGTTTATAATTGATCAGAGATCTGACACCACAGTTCACTCGGCCCCATTGCAGTATTGTTACACATGTAAAATGGACACTGATGTTGGGGAAGATTCTCCTTATATGGATATTCTACCTAGGATGATTGAGTCTAATATGTAGATTGGGTCCACTTAGCAGCAACAATAGACACTTGGGGAAATAGGGGGACGACCTGGGGAACACCTGAGGGGGATGAAATGCCACCACTCTTACCCTTAAATATGCTAGAAGCAATGCATAGCTTTTGATGACCTACAAGATGAAGGTCTGATTGGCATTGAAACCAGTAGCGTCTCACAAGACTATAGCCCACACAATTTGGAGTCACAATCATCAATTGAAATTGACTCTGAGGATGAAGAATCTTAGTGCAAATGTGGGGATAAACCATTCAGGGTCCAGTGGTACCCTAGATGACAATCTATCCAAGGGAGCAGAAGACACAAGTAGCGATTCATCTAGTGACTCTTCAGTAGAGATCGACTGTAATCAAAAATTAGACAAGAAGAGTAAGAGATATAAGAGGCGACGATATTGAGCAAATGTGCGTGCTAGAATAAATAAAAAGAAATCTACCACCAAATGGCTTAATTATATAGGGGCATGTGATGCTCATCAAAAGTTGGTAGATAACTGGGGTGAATACCTTCAAAGTGTTATGTGGTGTAGTCCACAACCCATTGACATCACACAACTAGAGGCTACAAAGAAGCCAAAGTTGAGCCGTACCATAAGGAGACAACAAAATCAAGAGTTAGCTCAACAACAAAAGGAATCGGAAGTGAAATCACAGTCCATAAAACAACCGGACCCCACAGACTTTACCTACACCTAAACATTTCAAAGATATCAATGTTGGTTCTAAAGTCCTTATGTATAGAGTGCGTAACAAAAAGAAAAAGTTGACATGTGCAAAAAAAGGACCATATCGAGTGTGTAAAATCACCCCACACGGTACCATTCATATGGAGACTCTAGATGGAGTTGAAACCATTGGATTCCTCAATGGGAGAAAATTCAAAAGGTACTATGATCCTCTAAGCCAGGAAGAGTTACAAGCCATCCATCAAAAGAAAGCAGCCAAAGAACAGGCAGAGCTTAAATGGATGTATGCAGTCAAATGTAATATCAATTGGGAGATAGGGAGTATCACGACGCAGAAACCAACTCATGGTCCAGCTCAAGGAATAACACCTGAAATCTCACCTCTTTATAACACAAAAAACAACAAAATATTTCCAATCCAAAAAGTCACAACATCCTTGCCAGTAACACAACCCTCTAAGGCTTCAAATTCCATGGCTATGACAGAAAGTGCTACATCAAAGGCTCCACGTGATCTGACCAAGGGTACATATCAATGGGTCCCCAAGGTATGGTTATCGGACCCCCCTATGGTTCAAGTTAATTCACAAATGAAACCTCGAAGGAAGGTGTCCACTCATGTTAAGAAGGTGAAAATCAAATCATGTTGGATTCCCAAACAACTATTAGAAGCCCAAGGCTACTATGATGGAAATGATCGAATTTGGGTACCTAAATGTAAATCGTGTCCTTCCCTATCCACTACGAAACCATGTGAGTCAAACATTGTGATTCCAAAGCCGATGAAAGACTGTGGGAAGGGAAACATCACAACATGCTAAACACATATTCCAGAGCTAGTTTAGGTTCCAAGCCAAAACCAATCTATCTGGCTTAGCTCAAGAAAGGGGGAGTTCCATAAAGCTTCTAGCTCCTCATGTAATGCATCCATAGAGGTAAAAGCTTCTACACAACCTCCACCTACCATAGGCAGTCTCCATGAAGCTACAAAAGATTTGACACCTCCCATTGTTCAATTATTACATGATGCACTACTTCAAGTTCATTCATGGGAGAGTACCTTACCACCCTTTCAACTCGATGAGGCACCCAAGGTAATAGAGAACTATTGGCTAAAATCCTCACCTATTACGAGTTGGAATAACTGGTTCCAAAAGGTGATGACATCCTTTTATAGTATGATCTACCCAAGGAAGGGGGGAGTCTTCATTCACGTCAGTCTATTGAATTATTTCCCTCTTACTCTTCTGTCCCTGACCCTTGAGATTTTTGATTTAAGGCATTGTATGTATATAAATATATATAACTAACCACCCTATTTTAAAACAAAAACAAAAAAAAAGTAAAAGCAAATGAGTGTGCACAATACTAGTCAAAATCATTGACCCAAACCTACACATGTCACATTACGTCACTGAAACAGAAACCTATGTCATCAAACACCTAACCATCCTCTATTTGTGTTCACAGATATGGCTGATTCTTAGGAATATTCTTTTTACCTATCCCAAGTAATGCATTTATGTTATCCTCATATTTCCTTTGAATGGGATTCGATTGAAACACTCGCTTGTGAGAGAAATGTTGAGGAGTTAGAGTGGTTGGTTTGCCTCTTGACTACAACGGATCCCTATTCTATCCAAGAAGTTCACCCAATTGCCCAAGTTTACCCTTTTGCCCAGGCTGAGTATGCACGTCTCGTGACATTCCTAATACTATTCTGCACAGAAGAGGACAGGGAGGATAATGGTGATTGGAAAGATGCAACACACGGCCTTACTGAAGAGGATTACACCTACCTTGATGATGAGGATGGCGGTTTAACCTTAGAGCTATTGACCGAGCTCTCCAACCTCCACTTACTTTGATCCTCATCACTCAAGTGATGGAGAGTAGGTAGGATTAGTACAATAGGATTGTTTCTGTTTTAGAGTTTAGTAATTAGCAAAGTTCTTTTTTCCCACTGATGTGCCTCTAGAAGGTGGATGTTTGGTGGTGACTATTGTACAGTTTGTGACTACATAAGGATACCTTTGAAGGACAACGACAATGGATGTTTACATGTTACAATGGATGTTATCCATTATATCAAGTGTACTACTTCCTTTTATCTATGCTTTCCACAGTTACATGTTTGCATCCTGTCATTTGAGTTTCTAACAATGCATAAAATTTATGAAGTTGTGACATTGCCAATTTAGATACTATAATTTTTTCAATCTTCTAGTACCTTATTTTTCTCTTTGAGTTTGGTCTATTATTCGACTTTAAGTAGGTATCAGGACCTTAGGCTAAACTAAGCCACTTAATTGCTGACTTTAATTCCTAAATAGTCTATTAATTGTAGTAACTCTAGTAATGTTTTAGGCTATGAGGATATAGTTCTCTCTAGCTTATTCCACCTAAGTGTGACTTGTGTTGTGGAAGTCCATGTGTTAAGGTGGTATTTGAGACCTCGAGTCTCCCAGCTAGTTTATGCTCAAGCTGGTATTTAAGACCTCGAGTCTTCCAACTGATGGTATTTAAGACCTCGAGTCCCCCAGCTACTTGTAGCAACTATGACAACAACAACAACAAAAAAAAGGAAGAGAAAAGAGACAGAAAATAGCACAAAATTCCTTGTATTTTTTGTTGATCACATTTAAGTGGTATAAGTGACAAGATCACTAGTTTTTAGACCCCAACGAGCATTCTTGGGGTTAATTACTCTTTAGTCGATATTTTTTTAATTAACATCGGTCAATCTAGTACTTACTTTAGCCCTAGCTCTTGTGTACTTCCCTTAGAGTCAACCTAATAGACCTTCACTCAATTGCATTTTATTTAGGTACTACGCTTGTTCTAGTTGGCAATGTTACAATTTATGATTTTTTTTGCATTTTCTAGAATATCATGTATGCATCTCACTTATTGCACGCCTACACATGCTGCCTTTGGGCTTTCACAATCTACAGGTACTCCTATCGTGGATCCTGATGCTGCATTGTTATATTCCAAGGGTGGAATCTACATCAGGAAGGGGGGCATGTTAACCACTGGCATCCACTTCTAGTAGTCATGGGCCGGGCTTGTCAGTCCAGTAGGAAAAGGTTAAGAGTGATCGTGGATGAGAGGCGCACTCTAACTGGAACATTCAAGGGTTATTTGGCTAAGCATGGGTGCCGAAGTGTGAATGGGTGAGCTCATATAAAAGTCACCTAAACCTAAAAATCACTCATTCTATCATTTGTGCAATTGAAGAGTGATCTTGCTCCATCTCCATCTTCTTCTTCATCTCCTTGTGTGTGTGTATGCGTGAGAGAGAGAGAGAGAGAGAGAGAGAGAGAGAGAGAGAGAGAGAGAGAGAGAGAGAGAGAGAGAGAAAGTGTGTGATCAAGCATTGTGACGGCACGGCGGCGGCAAGGCAGTTGAGCATGGCACGGTGGTAGCTCCCTCGTCTTTGCGGCGAGGAATCCTTCACAAAGGCAAGCGTAGGGTGGCAAGTGACACACCCTTTCTCTCTTGAGCTTGCTAGATTAATTTGGTTGTGTGCTTGCAGCCATTTGTGGCTCGCACACAGTGTACAGTAGGTCCCTTGCTTTGACACGTGCGACAGATGTGCACAATACTATTTGGTCCTGAATGGTTTGTCCCCATATTTGCACCAAGATTTAACTCAGATTCTTCATCCTCATAGTCAATTTCAAATGATGCTTCTCACTCCAAATCGTGTGGGCTATAGTCTTTTGAGATGCTACTAGTTCCAATGTCAGTCAAGCCTTCATCTTGTAGGTCATCAGAAGTTATATACATTGCTCCTATCATATTTAAAGGTATGAGTTGTGGCATTTTATCCCCCTCAGGTGCTACCCATGTAGTCCCCCTATTTCCCCAAGTGTCTATGGTTGCTGCTAGGTGGACCCAATCCACATTGTCAGACTCAATCATCCCAGGTAGAACATCCATATAAGGGGATCTTCCCCAACATCAGTGTCCTTTTTACACGTGTAACAATACTACAATGGGGCCGAGTGAATTGTGGTGTCAGATCTATGATCAATTATAAATCTATTTCCTAGAGGATGTGTTGGACCAATTACAAGATCAACTTGAATGACAGAGTCTTGGAACCACAAGTAGACATGGTTTTTAGACCAGTCATGCACCATTTTTGCTTCCCTCATAAAGGGACGTCCGAAGATCATCTCAGATGACATAGTGTGCTTGGAAAAATCCATAGCAATGAAGGTATGCCTTATTTTGTGTCCAAAGACCTTGATCTTGAGATCTTATAGCATCCCTATAGGTTTAACAATATTCCCTTGGCCATCTTTACCATTATGTTTCTAGTCCCAAGGTGAGGTCTTCCCGTAGTTTCCCAACAATTTTTAGTTACAATGCTAAACCCAGTGCCACCATCAAGGGTTCCCTTCACAGTTAATCCCTTGGTAGTGATTGGTATGGTTGCATTGGATTCATCACCGCTTCAAAGTATTGTCCCAACTTGTTAACAGGTATTTCAACAACAGAGTTCTCATCTAGTTTGGGTTGAGGACATAAATGTTCCTCCTCTATTGGCACCTCCCTAGCTCCATCCATCTGTGAAAATTGTGGTAGCTTGACTTTAAATTCTCCATTGAGGAAAGCTTGAAGAGCTAAGAATAGCTTGGGGTCTCCATATAGTTAAGACATGATGGTGGTTCTAACTTCTGAAGCCACAAAATCCTTCAATTTGGCAATATTTAACGGTACTTTTTGGGCTTCATTCGCTTGACATGGGGAATATGGGATCTCCATTTCTTCAATAGGGTCAGGTAGTTCCTCTGTAAACATTCTTTTCAACAAGAAGGGAGTACGTCCACTTCCCAATGACTTAAAGTCACTTCTTCTTGGATGATACTAAGTATGGCTAGTGGTCTAAGGTCTTTGTGAGGTTGATTTCTCATAGGGAATACTATGTCTGTAATCTGGATCTTTCTAGGTGCTTGCTCTAGATCCCTTTGGGTATCTTCTACCAATCCCATTAATTGCTTGACCTCGCTTGATCTCCTTTGTAGGGTTTGGGTAAATTCCTATCTTCTTCTTGGGTCCTGTCCATTGCGGCTCATGAAAATATTCCTTGTTTGTTTCTTTCATAATGATCCTTTTAGTCTCCATGGTCTCACGTAAATCAAAATCCACTTCAACGTCGTTCATATATACGGGGTCGTCACCAGTCCATATTTTGGTGTTTGAACTAGGGTCTGACCGCTGCTTTTTGCGATCTCTTCCTTCGTGTTTTCTTCTTCTTCTGAGATTGGGCAATTGATGCAGTGTCTCTTTCTTCAAGAATATAATTCTGCTCTTGGAGCATTGATCGTGTGAGTACATTTACTGGTACCACAGGATGCTTTGCATTGGCTCCTCGATAACCTCAACCAAATGAAATGATGTGATCTTTGGTGCATTTGGATTATTAGGACATTGGGCAATTAAATGATCTATGCGACATCAATTACACATGAGCATGTCATAAAATCTAATATCTAATATCTAACCAACCCAAATGATTCTCTCATATTAAACTAATCTCTTAATGTGGGAGAATAAACGGGAACAAGGGTTAAGATATAGACATGTACTTATAGATCTATCTCAACATGGGGCAAATGGTGAAGGGGCCCAAATGAGAGATGGTCTATCAAAGAGCAAGGCTAATCAATGGAGCATAAGACCTTAGGGTTATCTTCATTGAATACCTCCAATAATGTGTGTAAAAGTCCTTTGACCTTAGGTAAGCTAGGGCTGACCTTGAGGCGCGGAAACCCGACCCAGCTCGAGGTGCTTGTCATGCTTGATAACTAAGGTTCTTGAGGTGCTTAATTATTGAGATGCTTGAGGTGCTTGACATGCTTGAGATGCTAGGGTTGCACTTAAGGTGAGAACCTAGCCCAAGCTTAAAGTGCTTAACGGCCAAGCTTGTGGTGGGAACTAGGCCTATGTATGAGGGGCTTGAGGTGTCAAAAAGTCAAAGATTCAATCCCTACAAGGAGGGGGCGAGCCCTACATGAGGGGGGATGAGAGAGAACACCCACACACTCACACAAGGCATGCATGGTACAAAGAAAGCAAGAGGGACACTTGTCAAGTTCCTCTTCAAGTTGCCCTCATGGTGTGCCTGAAGCCTATTGGTTGGCCACCCAAGGGGTCCAATAATAATTTAGGAGATTTAACTAATTAATTTAGGATTTATCTATCCCTCTCTCTCAAAGGGGAAAGGGGGACACTTGTCTCAAGGATACCCTTGCTGCTTGTAATGCCTCCTGCTTGTGATTGGCTAGGCCTGGAGGGGTCCAATGAGCTTCAAGCATGAGCTACAAGGGGGGGTCGACCCAAGCAAGCTAGGGAGTTGCTTAGGGGGTATACTCACCCCCACACACTCACAAACACTCTCATTGTGTGCTATGCAAAGTGCAAGAGCTCCCTCTCCTTCCCAAGCAAGTAGAGGTTGAGAGCCTACACCAACACTTTTCGATATGGAGTGCAAATCCAACCAAGAGCCATGCTTCAATGCTTAAGCTTGCCATCTCCTTCTTATTCATTACTATGCTATTATGTATGCTAGCTAAAAGAGTTATGATAAGTGAGGAACTAATTCTTTCTCCTACGAAATGTTTCTTCTTCCTCTTCCTTACCCTCATTCCTTGCTAGCTCTCTCCACCTTCGAAGGTGTTTGAGGTCTTGGGACTGAGGCTTGGGATAGTTAAATCTTTCTTCAAGTTTATGTTATGTTTGTGATGCATGAAGCTTTCCATCTTCATTGCATCACCTAGGTCACAAGGAACACAAAGACTGTATTGTAACAAGTCTCTCTTATTGGGAGAAATCATAATACAAATGCCTATTGGAGGGGGGACCGGCTCCACATAAATCCGGTCCTCAACTGTTGTCATGTTCTCTAAATTCTCTCTCTTGCAAAAGTATTTTTCATGCCAAGTTAACTAATTTCTATGATTATGTTGATATATTCAATTATGTTCACCTGCTATACTCACAAAGTCATTTCTCAAAAGTACTCTCATTAATTTCCGCTACTCTCAAATTAAATAGACCAATTCCATTACATTGGTATCAGAGCATTTGGTTTCTCTTTTCTTGATTAATAAGAGAGGTCCTTAAGTAGCCTATAAATGGTTGATGTTGTTAATTATATTAGGGTAAGTGGAACTAGGATCTATTATCGGTTTTGGTGAGCCCACTATGTGGGGGATGGTGCACACCTCGGGAGCTTTGGACTTAATAATGGAGTCTTTTTAGACTTTCCTACGGCTTTACCATTATTGAGCCATAAGAAGTCCAAAAGGAGCTAGCCCTTGGCAACTCTGCTATGTTAGACCTACTCCTCTACTCTCTATAATTAACCACTTCGAGCCGTGGGTGTAGATACTTAAGAGCCGATTTTCAAAGGCTAAGAGGAGTGGCAACTAAGGTTTTGAATTTCCAAAGCATACACTAAGTATATAAATAAATTTTGTTAACATGGCTGACAATAATCAAGAGAGTAGAATGAACATTGATAGCTTTGATTTTGCACATGAAGGTGCTGATGATGATGCTCCCATTTTTGTGAATTATCTCGTCACTAGGTTGCAGCAAGCTATGGGCAACCCTGCTTTGCAAGCCGAAGTTACTCAACAACTTCGTGCTTATGGAATTTCCCTTCCTCTCCAAGAGGAGAGAGAGCTTAGGAGGCCTCTTGAAGAGACCCCCAAAAGAAGACTCTCTCCCATTCGAGAGGAGGAATCCAAAGAGCAAGAAAGCAATGAAATTTTAAGTTCCTCTGAAGATGTGGCTCCACGAAGAGGGCAGTCTAAACGATCGCCCACTCCTCCCAAGAGGAAAAGATCAACACATAGTCCTTCTCCTCATCACTCTGAAAGGCCAGAGAGGAAACAAAGGAAGAAAGGGGCTAGGAAGAGGTCAACCTCTTCTCCTTCTTCTTCACCTTCCTCCTCTTCGGATGGAAGTTATGGCTATTCTCCTAGAGAATACAAGAGGGGAGGACATCGCAAATCATTTCCTACATGGCGAAGGTCACAAAAGCTAAAGAAGTTCAAGGAGGGAGGAAAGAGTATCTCTTTTCTCACCTATGATGGAACCTTCAGTGCTACCGATAAAGAGTTGGCCTTCATCCAGCAATTTGATGCGGCCTTTGGAGATGAGGGCTTCACAGAGTCCTCCAAGCTACGCCATGTAGCTATGCACTTCCAAAAATTAGCTCGTCAATGGTGGCCTAGCCTTCGTGAAAATGGTGAAGCCCCAAAGACATGGAAAACTCTACAAGTTTCCATCATGAAGAAATTCCTTGCAAGCGATGCAAAGGACAAAGTGCTTACCAAATGGCGCAGCTTGAAGGTCCTCTCCCATGAGTCTATCCACAAGTATGTAGACAAGTTTTGGGATTTACATCTCAAGATTACTGTCTTTCAAAAGATAGACTTTGCCAAGCAAAGGCAGCAATTCTGTGCGGGATTACCTGAAGAGATGGCCGAATACATCAACTCTCAATGGCCTGGTACTATTAGCGAAGTAATCCATCACAACATGGTTCCTTCACGCATCAATTTCCATCAAGGGGCTAGATGTAATGTCAAGCCCATGGAAAACAAAGACAAAAATGATGCAAAGGGGAAAACCAATGTTCAAAATACTTCCCAAGTCAATTCCAACAACAATAACAATTGGTCCAAGGAGAAGGGAGTTTACAAAGGTAAAAACAAACTCTCTCCTGAAGAGCTTGAAGCTTTTCACAAGGACCATAAGTGTTTCAAGTGTGGGGAGCAAGGATATGGCTATCGTTCTTGACCCAAGAAGAATACTCGCAATGAGACTCCTAGGGCTTCCACCATTGAAGCTCCAAAAGAGGATGCTCATTGCAAAGGATCATCACTTTCCTATGCTTGGGGAAAGGTAAGAGAGCATGATGCCTTCATATTGTTTGACCCTGGCTCTACTCTCAACTTCATATCAACGGAGTTGGCCACCAAGTTGGGCATTCAAGATTTTGAGATGGGAGATATAGTAGTGGCTGATGCAGCTTTCAAAGGACAACAAGCCTCCGTTACTCCCTTGATTGGGAATTTGAGGCTTCATGTCCAAAGCTATGTCAACAAAAAAGACTTCTTCATCTCTCCTCTCCAACATGAGGATGTTATCCTAGGGGCACCATGGTTTGATCGCATGCCTGCCAACATGAAGTTCCATGAAAGGAAAATCTACTTCACCTACAAGGGAAAGAACATGTATATAGATGCTAGTGAGTGTGGTGGCACTATTCCACTTGTAAATCCTCTTGCTTTTGATAAGTCAATGAAGAGCTCAGTTTCTGCGTACATGATTTTTGTGAAAGAGTCTCTAAAATATACTAATGTTTCATCAAATTTAAATGGTAGGAATCAAGAAGAGTTAGACTTGTCTAATTTTCTAAAAGGATTCCAAGATGTGTTCATCGATGATATCCCTATGGACTTACCTCCAAAACGAGGGGATGATGACCATCGCATTGAGCTCCTTCCTTGAAGCTCACCACCTAACAAGCCTCCTTATCGAGTCTCACAATCTCAAGAAGAGGAGATCATGAGGCAAGTACAAGAGCTGGTAGACAAAGGGATGGTGAGGCCTAGTTCCTCTCCCTTTTGTTCTCCAATCCTTCTAGTGAAAAAGAAAGATGGTACATACCGTATGTGTGTGGACTATCGAGCACTAAAACATATCACTATCAAAAACAGATTTCCCATACCTCGGGGAGAAGATCTGTTTGATAAGCTACAAGGCTCTACCTACTTCATTAGGATTGACCTTAAGAGTGGCTATTATCAAATAAGGATAGTGGATGAAGATATCTTAAAGACCTCGTTTCGCACAACGTTTGGTCTTTATGAATATCTAGTCGTGCCTTTTGGCTTGACCAATGCACCATCTACGTTCAATCGTTTGATGGAGAAAATTTTTAGACCATACTACAAATTCACTGGAGTGTTCTTTGATGATATCATCATCTACTCCAAGTCTTTGGAGGAACATAAGCAACATCTCCAAGTGATTTTTCAAGCATTGAGGGAGAATAAGCTTTTTCTCAACCAAAAGAAAAGCGAATTCTTCCTTCAAGAGATTCAATACCTAGGTCATATCATCTCTAAAGATGGTATACGAATGGATCCATCAAATTTAGAGGTAATAAAAGCATGGCCTAACCCAACAAATCTACATGAGCTAAGAAGCTTTGTTGGTATGTGCGCATACTATAGACGCTTCATAGCAAAATTCTCTCAAGTAGCAGGACCACTACACGACTTAACTAAGAAGAACGTTAAGTTTGTATGGACTGCTAAGGAGCAAAATGCTTTTGAGAATCTGAAAGAGAAGCCTACATCCCAACCAGTCCTCGTGCTTACAGATCTCTCAAATCCATTTGAGGTCCAATGTGATGCTTGTGGTGATTGCCTTGGAGCAGTTTTGCTTCAAGAAGGGCATGCCATAGCATATGAGAGCCGAAGGCTCAATATTGATGAACGAGTCTTGGTCATTTATGAGAAAGAGCTTTTAGTTGTTCTACATGCCCTAGACACATGGAAGCACTACCTATTGGGGACTCCATTTATTTTACGAACCGACCACCAAAGTCTCAAGTATTTCATGATGCAAACCAAGCTTTCCGACAAACAAATGAGGTGGGCAAATTTTCTTTCGCAATTTAATTTCCATATTGCTCACATAGCTGGTAAGCACAATCAAGTGGCCGATGCACTTTCACGATGACCCAAAGTTAATGCGGTGTCTATAGCTACTCACAATGATCTATCCTCTATGATAGATGAGCATGCTACTGACCCTGACTTTACAGACATAATGTCAGCCCTTGCTTTGGGGAAGAAAGAGGAACCATTCACCTTGCAGGATGGTTATCTTCTCCACGGCAATAGGCTATGTGTTACCCATTCCCTTCGTGAGAAATTTATGTATGAATCCCATGCTCCTCCATATGTGGGGCATAGAGGTATTCAACCTACTCTCCGAGGAGTAGAGACATACTTCTATTGGCCTACCATGAAAGTGGACATACAAGAGTATGTTTCAAAATGTGTAGTATGCCAAAAGACCAAGTATGATAGAGGGAAGCAACCAAGATTACTCCAGCCATTGCCTATCCCAAATTCACCATGGGAGAGTATATCCATGGATTTCATCTTTGGATTACCCAAGTCTATCCATGGGAATACAGAAATATGGACAAAAGTTTACAGGTTTAGCAAGCAAGCACATTTTATTCCTGTCAAAAAGACTATTAAGGCACATCAAATGGCAACTCTCTTCATATCTCAGATTTTCAAGCACCGTGGATTACCCACATCCGTCGTGTCAGATAGAGATCCTAGAATGACTAGTAATTTCTGGAAAGGTCTCTTTGAAAATCTAGGAACAAGATTGAATTTCTCTTCGGCCTATCACCCACAAACGGATGGCCAAAGTGAGATAGCCAATCTTACGATACTCGATCTACTCAACACTTATGTTATCAAAGTAAATCAACGCTCACAATGGGAAAAGTACTTACCTCTTGTAGAGTATGCCTACAATAATACTGTACATACTTCTACGGGAAAAGCACCTTTTGAGATCATTGAGGGAAGACCTAAAAGTCCCTTGCTACTCAAAGTACATGGGAAGATCTTCGCCTCCGATGAGTATAGCCGTGACCTACAAGAATCTTTTCCAAAGATTAAGGAGGCTATATCCATCTCTCAACAAAGGCAAAAAGCTGATGTCTGCTGATAAGCACAGAAGAGCCTTAATGTTCAAAGAAAATGATTGGGTCTCACTCAATTTTCCTAAGGCTCAATTAAGGCAAACGACGGGCAAAAATCCTACGGGCCATCAAAAGTATTATGCTAAACTAGCAAAAAGATACTATGGTCCTTTCCAAATCTTGAAGCCCATCAATGAGATGGCTTATCAACTCAAGTTTCCCAACCATTGGCTCATACACAATGCCTTTCATGTAAGCCTACTTAAGCCCTACAAAGGAGAGCCACCAACTGAACCAATTATTGAAGACCCTCCCAAAGTTGAGACCAAGAAGAGGTGCTACAACCCGAAGCTGTCCTTCGACATGAAGACAAGGTACTATGACATGGTAAGATTATCCGACAGTATCTTATTAAGTTCAAAAATTATCCTTTTGAAGATGCTAGATGGATGCAAGGAATACAGCTTAAGGATAGTATGAACCTTGTCAATGCTTACAATGCTACACTAGAGTAAGCAGATGTACAAATTTCTTTTAAATGACTCATGTTTTTGTCTTATAAGACTAGTCCTCTTTTTAATTGTGCACAAATTTAACTATTATGCATGCTTAGAATCATGTTTGTGATGATGACGTCTCTCAAACACCAAGTAGAATTTGTCACTCTACTTCGGGAGAATGAAATGGACTAAAGGATTAGTCATCCATCTTGAAAATATGTCGTACGGTAAAAAGGGATCCTCTACTCACTGAGTAAAATTGACTAATGACTAAGGCTTTATCTCTTCTACCTCATAGTCGAGGACGACTATGATTTCAAGAGAGAGGTAATGTCATAAAATCTAATATCTAATATCTAACCAACCCAAATGATTCTCTCATATTAAACTAATCACTTAATGTGGGAGAATAAACGAGAACAAGGGTTAAGATATAGACATGTGCTTATAGATCTATCTCAACATGGGGCAAATGGTAAAGGGGCCCAAATGAGAGATGGTCTAGCAAAGAACAAGGCTAATCAATGGAGCATAAGACCTTAGGGTCAGCTTCATTGAATACCTCCAATAATGTGTGTAAAATTCCTTTGACCTTAGGTAAGCTAGGGCTGACCTTGAGGCGCGGAAACCCGACCCAGCTCGAGGTGCTTGTCCTGCTTGTCATGCTTGATGACTAAGGTGCTTGAGGTGCTTGATGATTGAGGTGCTTGAGATTCTTGAGGTGCTTAATTATTGAGATGCTTGAGGTGCTTGACATGTTTGAGATGCTAGGGTTGCACTTAAGGTGAGAACCTAGCCCAAGCTTAAAGTGCTTAACGGCCAAGCTTGTGGTGGGAACTAGGCCTATGTATGAGGGGCTTGAGGTGTCAAAAAGTCAAATATTCAATCCCTACAAGGAGGGGGCGAGCCCTACATGAGGGGGGATGAGAGAGAACACCCACACACTCACACAAGGCATGCATGGTACAAAGAAAGCAAGAGGGACACTTGTCAAGTTCCTCCTCAAGTTGCCCTCATGGTGTGCCTGAAGCCTATTGGTTGGCCACCCAAGGGGTCCAATAATAATTTAGGATATTTAATTAATTGATTTAGGATTTATCTATCCCTCTCTCTCAAAGGGGAAAGGGGACACTTGTCTCAAGGCTACCCTTGCTGCTTGTAATGTCTACTGCTTGTGATTGGCTAGGCTTGGAGGGGTCCAATGAGCTTCAAGCATGATCTACAAGGGGGGGTCGACCCAAGCAAGCTAGGGGGTTGATTAGGGGGTATACTCACCCACACACACTCACAAACACTCTCATTGTGTGCTATGCAAAGTGCAAGAGCTCCCTCTCCTTCCCAAGCAAGTAGAGGTTGAGAGCCTACACCAACACTCTTGGATATGGAGTGCAAATACAACCAAGAACCATGCTTCAATGCTTAATCTTTCCATCTCTTTATTCTTCATTACTATGCTATTATGTATGCTAGCAAAAAGAGTTATGATAAGTGAGGAACTAATTCTTTCTCCTACGAAATGTTTCTTCTTCCTCTTCCCTACCCTCATTCCCTGCTAGCTCTCTCCACCTTCGAAGGTGTTTGAGGTCTTGGGACTGAGGCTTGGGATAGTTAAAGCTTTCTTAAAGTTTATGTTATGTTTGTGATGCATGAATCTTTCCATCTTCATTGCATCACCTAGGTCACAAGGAACACAAAGATTGTATTGTAACAAGTCTCTCTTATTGGGAGAAATCATAATACAAATGCCTATTGGAGGGGGGACCGGCTCCACATAAATCTGGTCCTCAACTGTTGTCATGTTCTCTAAATTCTCTCTCTTGAAAAATTATTGTTCATGCCAAGTTAACTAATTGCTATGATTATGTTGATATATTCAATTATGTTCACCTGCTATGCTCACAAAGTCATTTCTCAAAAGTACTCTCATTAATTTCCGCTACTCTCAAATTAAATAGGCCAATTCCATTACAAGTATCGGCATTGTAGATGTTCTTGCTTGATTGGTTTGGATTAGTGTGGTATTCTTTTGTAGTCTAATAGGATACTCAGCTACACGATGTGGACCCCCACACTCGTAGCATTGAAGAGGTGGTCTCTTGGCAGTGAAATTGATATTTTGGCCTCTTGCCGCAAGAGCAGCTACTTGATAGACAGATTTGACTTGTCCCCAATAGTCCTCCATGTGGTACTGTGGACTGTCTTCATGGGCATCAATCCACACTTGTAGCATTGAAGAGGTGGTCTCTTGGCAGTTAAATTGATATTTTGGCCTCTTGCCGCAAGAGCAGCTACTTGATAGACAGGTTTGACTTGTCCCCAATAGTCTTCCATGTAGTACTATGGACTTTCTTCAAGTGCATCAATCCCATAGGCAATATTAGGTCTAACTCATCCTCACAACCCACACAAGCAATAGATGACTCACAACCCACTTGATTCACAAAAGTGATTATCGGATGTGGGGGTTGCGGTCCTAGCAGTGGAGGTGGTAATGGTGTTGTTTGCACAACATTTTGGACCCTGGGGACCATTTGTTCTGACGGTTGTTCAAGAGGTGGGTCTGGCATCAATGTAGGCACTCGAGGTGTGTCTTTCCATGCTAAGGTTGGTCTATTTGCCATTGCACATTTAAATACTATGCAATCCTTGGCTTGATGACCATACCTCCCACATGCATTGCAATTTCCATTAAATAAATGTAGGGCATTCATTGGTAATATGTGGACCATAGCAAACTGAGCACCATTGCTGCCTCCTCCTTGGATGCATATGATTGTTCTGTGGAGCACAATTTTCTCTAAGACTTTCTTGAATGGCCTTGGTGAGATCTGCTAAAGTCGTCTTGCTTTATGGTCGTTGGATCATGCCTTGATACTTGCGAGCTAGTAGATTTAGGCTCAACAGACAACAGACACTCTTTCTCCTTGAATCATTAAATTGTCCTCCAATTGGATCGAATTGGTGGTGACTGCTTCCCAAGTGGTGATACCTTTAATGACTAGGCCATTATAGATATCCTCGTGTCGTAGACCCCTAATGAATCTATCGAGCAATTGGTTATTATTGAAGTGCTCATTTGGATTACAACAAAAGTTCAAATGCTTCAAGCGAATAATAAAGTCTCTCACGGATTCCCCTTCCTCTTGTTGGGCTTTTTGGAGTTGAGAGGCTACACCCCAAATCACTCCCTCTCGTATGTACTCTCTCAAGAACAGTCTCCTAAGAGTAGGGTAAATTGTTTTCTCTTCCATCCTTAGGGTTCTATACCAATCCCCAGCCTTCCCACTCAAGGTCGGGGTTAAAGCATTACTCTTATGCAGGTCATTGTGTTCTCCTAGGGAATCGCATATTTGTTCAAATACTTTGATCTGCTTTCTCACATCCTCATCTCCACTAAATTTTTGTGTGAGCTTGGCTATTTGTACTACCTTACTTCTAGGCTCTCTATCAGGCATGTTACACATATTTTCAGCAATAGAACGACCAATAGCTTGAGCAAATGTTACCAAGTCACCCAAGTGAGCGGGTATAGTAAGGACAGGTGCTCTTGGGAATGCATGTGGAATGGGGATTGGTATTGATTTTGGCATATATGCAGCCCTTGGATTCCAAGTTGAGTACGATGTTGTGCCATGTGGTGGCCCAAATTTCATGTGTGGCCCTGGGCATATCAGATGTGGGATGTGACATGCTGATGCTAGCTGGTATGCTATCACTGAAATAAGGGCTTGGATGTTGTGGTTGTGGAGCATAAGTTATTGAAACAATGGGAGGGGTAGGAGCTACATGAGCATGAGAACGCATAGGTGCATATGATTGATACACACTTGTAGGTACTATTGCAAGCATTGAGCCACCATGTAGTGGTGCTTTACTAATAAATGAGGTCCATGTCATGTTTTTTGTCATGCCCATCACTGGGGTAGGAATGGTAGCCATGGTGTCATCAAGAGAAAGATGAGCTAAACTTGGAAAGGTAAATCTATCACTTGTGGGCTCAGATTGTATTGAGACCCCTGGCAAAACAAGATATGGAGTATCCATCGGGCTTAATGAGGGAGTCTCCATTTGTGATAAAGTTAGTTGCTTAGCCTTCCTTGTATCCAAGAATCTCATGAGACCCGTTGAAGGCATGTAGATCCCTTTGTTCTACCTCTCCAGCTCAATAACCTTATGGATGACATCACAAACACTTTGTTGTTTCTCCTCTACACTAGTAGCACCCGATGTGAATTATAGGACATCTAGCCAACCCACGTGATAGGTGTGATCTGTGTATAGGTCGGTTAAAGTCTCCATTTGTTGTTCATACTCCTAGTCCTCGTTTAGAAATGTTGCTTCTACAATTGAGGTGTTAGGGGGTGTCCTTTGAACTAGATGCAATGTGTCCCTCTATGGGTTGACCCTTAGTGGTTGCTAATTCAGGAGCACTCAATTGATCGACTAGCATGGATGTTGACATAGGGGCCTTTGCCTTCAGCTCTCTCCATTGCTTTCCCTTGCATAATCTCTCAATTCTCTTTTCCCTAGCTACAAGGATATATCACTCAACCTCTTGCACTTGGGCAAGGCACCTACCATCAAATAATATAACCTCAGAGCGGAATATCTCTCAAGAGTCAAGGAGTGCAGTGAATGGAGGATTCACATCCACACTCTCCAGGAGCATGGGGTCTACGTTGGTCATGAAAGGTGAATTTAATTCCCCACCCCCTTTATTTACATTGCTAGCTCTATGTTCGGAGCACGTTGCTCTACTCAAAGTCTCTTTCAAGTGGCTAAATATGCTCAGCCCGGACCGTGGGTCCATGGCCTGTATGTCTTGCCTTGAACTATCGGGATTAGGCATCGAGCAACCTTCCATGACGTCATAGTCAGAGTAAGAGTCACTAGATGCAATATGTGGGTCCTAAGTGGTACTACCTTGGGATCTCGTTGAGCGCCTAAAACCTAAGGTGGAGGAATAATGGGTGCCCGCGTAAACGGAGACACTCTCTATGTGATCATCCTCTAGCACACGATCAGAGCGTAGGTGCATGTGACATCAACACTCTAGAAGTATTGGTGAGTGCCCATGAAGGCCACTCACCTAGTTTTTTGGGTGTCAAGTTTACTCTTAAAATTTTTGTTTTTATGGTCCTTTTTTTTAACCAAGCCACGGAATATGGCGTGTGATAGCTCAAAATAAGCTTCTTGGTGAGAGGGATGTGATGTGCTTTACAGCCCCTGATTCGATTACTTAAAGCCATTGGAATCCTAAAAATAGTCTTTTCCTAGTCGAAAAGAAGGGTAAAATTAGTAAATCCAAAGGGTTAGTGTAAAGTGAAGGGTGGAGGACTTGAAGGACTTGTCCCACATGCCCTCCCCTCACTTGAGGTGGTAGTCTTTATATATATAGTAGTGTCTATACTATATCATAAGACTGAGGACTGAGGCCTAGGCATGGGACTCGGGCTTGGGGAACAATCCCGATCCTCCCTTTAAAAATAATATTTTTTCTTTTGTCCTTTTGTTTTTTTTTTGTCTCAAATTTTCAAGGTTTTTTTTTACTAAATTTTTTTTAACACACAAAAAACTTTTTTCAAAAAAAACTTGTGTGGATAATGTTCAACTGCGTGGGCGACGAGCTCACGTGCACACAGAACCTACCTCATGCGCACACATAGCTGCACCTAGCAGCTCTATCTATGTTTCCTACAGCTAACAGTACTAATTAACAGTAATTGGCACTGCACACACATTGTCTAACACTACACAATGACAGAATCTTCAACCTTCTCACTATCTATTGCTCACTGTCTACCACTGCACGTTACAAAACAACAACACTAACCAGCAGACCTGCTCAAACACCTTCACATTATAGAACTTAGCAGATCTAACAAAAACCTGCACATTGCAACACTAATAGATTCTAACAAAACCTACTAAACCTGCACATTACAGCCACTAACAGATCTAACAAACTCAGACAAAAGCTGAAAACATATGAAAAGAATGGCTTCAAGAGGTAGCACAGAGTGCTCTGCAAGCTTAGTGCAAGGCAATCCTTGACAGCGACGCCAAAAATGGGCACTTTACCGCATGTATCGGAGGTTGGGAGCTTGCCAAACATTGTGTGCAAGCCACAAATGGCTGCAAGCACACAACTAGACAGTTCTAGCAAGCTCAAAGGGGCAATGGTGTGTCACTCATCATGTAATTCTTTCCATCGTGAAAGATCCTGTGCCGCAAAGAAGAAGGAGCCATCGCGCTCAACCGCCTCGCCGCTGCAATGCTCTCTCTCTCTCTCTCTCTCTCTCTCTCTCTCTCTCTCTCTCTCTCTCTCTCTCTCTCTCTCTCTCTCTCACACACACACACACACACACACACACACACACACACACACTCACTCACTCTCAAGCATACACACAGACACACCCATGAGCACACAAAGGAGAAGGAGATAGAGGTAGAGCAAGAGCACTTCTTAGCATGCACCTCAAAAAATGACACTCTTAGGTCAAAATGGACCTTTTATATGAATTTGTCCCATTCACACATGGGCATCCACAATGGCTGGTCATTGCAAAAATACTGTAAAAATAAGATAAGTGGTGCGCTACTCATCGGCAATCAACTACACACCTATTGGATCAACAAGCCCGGTCCATGACTCAAATAAGTGATAAGGAGTCCGTCGAAGGTGCTAGGGTGTCCATAATGGTTAACACATTGGATCTGTCTAGATTTAATGAGAAATCGGCTAAGTTGATGCTTTCTAGTATGGGAGAATTTAGAATTGGCAATAGGATATACATTTTCCTCCTCCATGACATTTAGAGTATTTTCTGCCTGAAGGAAGACTTTGCATTTGGCACCATCTTAAAATTCCATCGAGGAGATTAATGGCTTTGTTTTCAAAGACACTAGTGATAACGAGGCAATGGAAAATTCCACCGTAACCCACTTGAGTGCCTCAAAATCTATTTTCAAAAGACAAAAAGTATAAAGAGACACTCCCTAATGAGGCCACTTTTCAAGCAATCAAAAAAAAACATGAAGCCCCAAACTAGAAATCAAGAAGTAGACGATTGGTATAAGCACCTACCATAGAGGTCAAGTGGGTTGGTTGACCTATGGAAGAACGAACTTTGGATCCAAGATAAGATATTCATGGTAAGTCTCTCTCTCTCTCTCTCTCTCTCTCTCTCTCTCTCTCTCTCTCTCTCTCTCTCTCTCTCTCTCTCTCTTTGTGACACCTCTGTGGATGCAGTCCTAGATTGCAAAAAAGGATGATTTTCTCTCTTGTCAAACCAAAGGGTACCGTGGAAGGGATGCAACTCTCTCACAATATTTTGACACACTCTGTAAGGCACCCCGGAATGTTACAAGAAGGGAATGCCGCAATATTTGCCTTGAAGACACTCTCACGCTTACTAGGTGGATCGACACTACCACAAAACGAGCAAAAGTCATCTTCGTCGTTAAATTGTTTTGCAAGAGAATGTTTTGGATACAATCTTGGGTATACAGGCGACCATGCCGCATATTACTACAAATACATAGAATGGCTCTATGTTTAGGAAAACAAAACCCAAATGAACTCTCAAAGTATGACAAACACCTAATGATAAGATACAAGGGCAATGTGCCAAAAAAATATCCAAATCCTCAACAAGTTGAAACACAACTTGTGGCTTACACACGTTGTGTTAAACACAATACCATTTGCGTAATTTTTAGATTTGTAATTTTTAGATTTGTACGTATTGTGTTAAACATTTAGAGTCTCTTGCTCCACCTATAGTTCACATATTCCATTTTCTTCCTCCACTTTCTTTGGCCTTCACGAGCATTGGAATGTCAAAAGCCTCTGAGTTTTTTTTTCTTTGTAAATGCATGATTTCTTGTGTTGTGTTGAAGATGTTAATACTTGTTTTTGCTACATGCGGTGAAGGATTCTACGATAGAACCATGCAATAGCTCTTTCAAATCGTTTACCTTGTCGCAAGAGCCACCATGTTGTGTGTGTTTTGAAGTAGACATTCCTCGCCATGGAATGAGACTTTTCCAAGCCCAAGGTATTCCATATGCCTGCCCTATGTTCTTACACCCCACAGCTCAGCTCACTCAACTCACCATCGTTGAAAGTGTGCATTGCTCTACCACAAGAGATTGGAGAGCACGTCAGGTGCTAACAGCTTTTGGCACTAGTCTAGCTTACGGATCATGACCCTCTCCAGGAAACAGAGTTCGAGTGGATTGACCTTTGGGGTTTTAATCTAGGGTGAGGTTGCACCCCTATGGGTGATGTTGTTCTGGAGGAGGCTCCCACATTTCCCTTCAAGTGTTAGCACTAGTATGGATCTTATGGAGGTGATCAAGATGGCACTTTGGGAGGGGCACTAGATTCCTCTTGGTAGGGCTTGTGTTTAATGTGGATGAGAGAAAGAAGACCTCCAATTCATGTGCAAACATTGCCAATCTGGAGAAGATTATGAAGCCTTTTCACTTTGGAACTTGTACATTGGTGGCAGAGGACATACTGCACCGGTAATCAAATGCAGTTAGAATGAAATCAAAGATGGACACATGATGCATGCAGAGTTCAGCTTGAAGGTGTCACTTCAAGGTATGTAGGCTAGCTTTGCGCACTTAGTGGTGCTCTATTTTATGGGTCGTCGAATGACCACTCAGAACCTGTGGGAGTGGGCAACTGTAGTGACAAACAATAGAAGTGAGATTTGCCAAGGCTTCTGTGTGGCAAGTTGTGTATTTGAGCAAACTATACAGGAGTTGGTTATGAAAGAGGGCATCATTGGGGCTTCCCACTTCGCTTATGTGATGCCATAGACGCCCAAGTTCCATCCATCTGAAGAGTATATGGACTTATTTCTGATGTGGGTGAGGTTTAAGGGCTCCCGGGGCGGTCACTTTTTAGAATGTGTATGATATCACGTGAGTTAACCGGAGAGGATTATTAAAAGACCAAAATTTATAAAAATGTATACACACAGAGGGGGGTGGGGGTTTTTTAAATAGGCTCACAGTGTAAGTATAGTATGTATATTGGGGTATTATTAATAACCTCTTCAACGCACGTGATATAGGGGTCTTTTGATAAGTGACTGCCCCGGGTAAGGGCTTTCCTTTCTAGCTAAATGATTATATGGACTCCATTGTTACTATGTTGGGTAGGGTGATTTTCATTCCAAAAATGTAGTTGGTTAGATCGGTCTTGGATGTAAAATTTTGTGTTCTGTGGAATATGAGTAAGCCGATTCCCAAGTGTTCGGATTTGAGTATGGACAACTTTGGCAAGTTTTGACAAGAGTTAGCATTTTGCTCAATTTTTAAATGCCTGCTACAAATTCCACAGGTTGATTATGCTAAGGATTTCCACGAGGTAGAAGTTGCCCACACTGCAAGTCAAGAAAACTTGGAGACGTGTTACTATGGAGGTCAATCCTCTGTAGGTGACACAAGAGTGGAAGACAAGGGTAGTGATCCCAACCTACCTAGCATAGAGGCGACTGAAGAGAAGGGTAGTCCACTGGTGGAGATGCAAGACGATCCAGTCATGCCTATCGAACCGTTTGATGGTGAGATTAACAAAGAGACAAGAAGCTTGGAAGCAAAGGTGTGACATGTGCCAAAATTGATTATCAACCCCACCAAGGGAACCACGCTCAAATCTAGGTGTCTTGGCCTGAATATAGGTGGTGATCAGAACCTAAAGACTGATCTCATTAGCCATGTTGTTCATGTTTTGGGCACTATGACCAACACGGTCAGTCTACTTAAGCAAAAGAAAAAGAAAAAAGAAAATTATTGGTAATAGGGGTTTTTTCCTCTCGGTGTTATGTATCATGTGCATTGTCTTTGGGCACCCTTTATCAATTGATATATCTGGTGTATCTGGTGGTGTATCTTGTATATGACATGGTTCGATTGGAGCATGGCTTCCTATGTATAAAAAAATTTTGTTTATTTAATACAATTATCACACAATTTGTGAGATTTGAAAAAAAAGGATGGAAGTCTTTGCATTACCCTTTGCAAGCCTCCAAAACTTTTCTTAAGCCCTTTTTTTTGTTGTAATACTTACAAATAGTGAGTTAGGTATATTATCACCTTAAGACAAAGTGCAATGATGCACCATGCTAGACTTTAGCCATGGAAACACAGAGTGATATTCGGCTACAAAGGCAGCCACCCTCTCAACTGACACCATCCTACCATACAATCATGCATTTGACTACAAAGGGAGCCAATGTATCAAGACCTAGAACCAAGAGGAGCAGAAGGAGACAACAAGAGCCACCATGCAAAGTGATGTATCACCCCACAAGTACATGCCTGAAGATGACATGGAGACAAGGGAATACATATAGCGAACATACCATTGGATGAGCAGATACACCCTACAAGGGGATCCATAAAACCACAAAAAAGGGCCCCAAGACCCCATAGCATCAAGGGAAACTAGTGACCACATCATAACCATCAAGGAATAGACAAAGAACTAAGTGTAGCCCACATCAAGCCCTCCAAAAGGCCAAAGCACCTGAAGAAATCGGGAAGCAAACAACCGCCACTGCCCAAACATGGCCACCAGCAAGAGATCCAAACCCAAAAAAACAACCATGCAGCAAACACCTCAGCTCCCACCCCACTCAAGGACACTGCCAAATCGTTGCGAGCTGCCTCTACCAAAAGAAGCCCGTAGATTCTCTCAGAGAGAGAAGGTGGCCTTTTTGCCTACACTTCCAAAAAAAAGACTAGATTTGTGCACCTTTGGGAGTGATGATTAGCTACTCAGTCCCATAGGCCCATCCCTAGGGCCACCCCACATGCTCACCCATCACGCAAACCCTAGATGCAAAGCTCACAAACCTTCAAGCGTACTCACCTAAAAAGGAAAATTGAAACCATTCTCTTTTAAAATCTTTCTTAAGCCTAATCACCCTTCTTCAAAAGCTTCAAGAAAATAAGAAAATGTTTTCTGCAGATCTGAGAAAAAAAAAAGAAACTCTCCTTTGCTTGCTTCTCCAAATCTTTAGCTTGTTGGGATGCTTTCATGCACACGAAGGCCGTCATGAGGATCGCCAAGCCTGCTCTAATACCAATTGTGAGAAAGGTGATGTGCACATGCACATACGTGCGAGAAGGGAAAGAAGAAGAGAAGAGTAAGTAGGAAAAATAGCACACTGGAAGGAGAGTGTGTGTGTTTCCTTTTATTTGTATATATGAGAAGGGTAAAATAGTGTTATTGAATTATTAGGTGGAGGGTGTTAGTCATGGGCGGTCAACCTGAATGTAGTCCCCAACCTACCTAAAAACTTGTAGAAAAGCCCTTCCAAATGAGAAATCGTCTTAGATCACAAGGTGCATGTAATTGTGAATATCTCTTCTATGATAAAAATAGAGATAAGGATAGAGGAAATATTGAAAGCCAAGGAGGTGGTTGTGGAAATTAGAATAAAGGCAATCAGTGTGTGGTAGATAATTGGTGGCAAAATACATAGGAAGATTTTGAGGCGGTGGGAGTCAAAGAGGTCAAGAGAACTTTCATAAAAACAATGTGCAGCATGATTTGGCAACAGGGGATGTCGACCATGTGGTAAAAAAACTATGATAGTGCTATTAGAGGTGCAAATGAGTCGGAGAGATTTTTTTTAATGCAGCATATGGTGAACACACTATTTGCAAAAATATCAAAATCTGGTGATAATGTATGGTATGATGATTCAAGTGCATCGAACCACATGACCAACCATGGTGAATGGTTTAAAGACATACACATTCCACATTATGTTGAGATCTAGGATGAGATGATGCATCCTATTGGAAATATAGGGAATGAGCTATTGTCACTGACAGATGGCAAACTGAAGTATTTGGCTAGTGTATTGCATGTACCTAGCATTACAAAGAACTTGGAGTCTATTGGGCAAATGGTTGAGTAGAGTTTCTTGGTCAAGTTATTCAATTCTCTTGGTTTGTATGCATAGAAACACAAGGACAATAAAAGGCTCATTGCAAAAGCTAAAATGGTTTACAAAATTTTCACTCTTGATGTAGATGTGGATGTAGATGCACATGTGTCAGGAGTTTTTATTGTTGATGTAGATGTAGATGCACAAGGGTCATGAGTTTTCACAAACATAGACATTTTCCATAAGCACATTGGACATTCAAATGTGAAAAGACTGCAAAATATGAAAATTCAAGAGCTTGTGATAGGTTTTCCATTGTTTAAGATAGCTAAAATGCTTTAAGTTCTTTTAGGCTTTCCAGTTTGAGAAGTAGGCAAAGGCATAGTTTCCTAATGACAATCATGAAAGAAAAGAAGTGTGGGAGAAAGTGTCTTCCGATGTGTGAGGTCTTGTGAATACTAGATATATTAGTCGATTCAAGGTTTTTGAGGCAGGCAAAGGCATCGTTTCCTAATTACAATAATGTAAGTAACAAATTGTGGGAGATAGTGTATTCTGATGTATGAGGTCGTGTGACTACTAGATATATGAGTCAATTCATGTTTAATGTTAGCTTCATCAATGACCATACAAAGAAGGTATGTTCGTACTTCATTAAGGAGAAATGTGAGGTGTTTACTCACTTTGAAAATGTCAAAAGTTATGGCTGAAAAATTGACAAGGAAATATGGATAGTGCTTGAAGTCAAAAGGATGAAGAGAAAGGACTTTGCAAAAAGCACATTAAAGTGTGCCAGATGGTCACCAACATTTGGTTTACAACTCTTACAGCAGAATTATAATTAGTTACAACCAATTCAACAACTTGCATCAAATTTTCTCCTTTTAAAAAATTAGAGCCATCTATGCCTATTTTTGGAACACAAAGCCAAGGTAATTATTTCCATTCCGCAACAATCACTGCATTATGTCTGTAGATATTCTAGGCATCCATCAGTTTGACTTTGAGCATGGTTGATCGTGTAACTCCTCATCTTATGTTTGCATGGTAGTCACATACAGCCTAAGCTAATTAATTGAATAGATTATGATTTAGCCGAATGTAAAGAATTTCAGGCTTTTGAAGCACAAATAAATGGATTAAAACACTAGATAGTTGCATTACATTAGAATGACACACGGTTAACAAACCTCATTATCAATTTTATGGCTCAAGAAGCCGCTACATGAGCATAACTTACAACGAAGGGAAAAAGCCACCCAACATTTGATGAGGACAAGGGTCGTAACAAAGATACCATAAATAAATTTCCTTAGTAGATGGGAAGATATCCATCGTACTTCAGATGCATTCAACGCAATGCACACGAGTCTTGCACTTAAAGGCAAGGCCTATAAGTGGTAGGTGATGTACAAAAATTAATACCATCCGAGAAAAGAGTTTCTTCAAGCCAATGAGAAGGATTGAAATTGGTATGATTGTGATTCATGTTTGAGGTGACATCATCACACATCAAATCAATATATCTCTTATTATCGAGATGTCATCTTAAAATTGGATGGATTAAATGATTTCAAACAAATAGCGGTTTATTAAATGGCTTGATCTAGAGATTACGAAGTTAGCCAAGACACCACATCCCAAAACTTCAAAAGATGCCATATTCAAGTCTATATTCATGGTGATCTCAACATGAAAAATCATATACACCATCTTCTCATAAAGCACAATGCACCATGCACAATAACAATGATAGCATGCATGCATCATCTCATGCCAATGCTATGCTATGGACTATCAACATTTGCTATGAATGCTATATGTGGTATACATCACATTCTTGTTTCTATGTATAATGTGGTATGGGTGCTATGTGGCACACAAATGTTTGCTATAAAGATAGATATGTGCCATACACTACAAAATTATCCCATAAATATAGTGTGCTATGAGTTGTACTAAATAGCTCACACTTGTGTGCTACTAGTTCTATATAGCATAGACATGTTGTTAGCAGCAGCTAACACAGGCTACACTGAATATGCATCAAGCGGGAGATATCTATGGTTGTGCATAATATTTCCAACTCACCTTGTATAAGTCTTGGGCTCACTTGTAGTTCCAAAGTTGTATATGCTAGCCTAGAGGGCTCAGCTTAAACCCATAGTAGAAGGGATTGAGGTGAAAGCCCTTAAAAGGAAGCCTTTAGGCAAGGAGGCTTCATTCTTGAGTATCCACTCTTGACGATCCACTTTTGAGAGCTCCCTCTCTCTTGAGTGTTCACTCTTTGACCTAGCCTAGAGCTTAATGCCCATGCTTGAGAGGTTAGTGCTAACCATTGTAATTAGTGTAAGCTCTTCTTGATTAATTTAGTCATTATTTTCTCATTAGTCTACTTCTTCTCTACATTTCATCTTGTCATGAAGTAGTATTACACTTTCATTTTCTAGATTTGAGAAATGTATGTACTTCTTGCTAGTAACCACTCCAATTCTTCCATAAGCATTCGATTTGTGATATTTAGCATCACTAATTAGGTTGATTAAGTTGGGTCTTAATCTTGTAATTAGTGTGTGTGCCCTATTGTTTTCTTGTGTGTAGATAGGTTTTATGAAGCTCTAGCACCATTCACCTCGTGTGTGTAGCTATTGATGAAGTGCCATGATTGACATGTGGTAATTAGTGTGTGCTTATCATTCGTGTCCTTGGGGTTTTTAGGGTAAGTCGGACTTCACTGAACTTGATGTGTATAGGAGATTTATTGATTAGTGATTAGAGTAGGTTTAGAGTTAGTCTTTCCATGGCTAATGTCTACTTGCATTGGAGAGGTGATCTCTTGAATCCTCTGTTCCATTCATCCGATGCTCGTGCTTCCATGCTCTAGCCAGGTTGCCGATCCACGGATTTGATAATCTTGTGTGGATTGCGATTAGGTCATGCTACAATGCCTCCTTACATTTGGAACCATTTCCAGGGATCTGTTAAGTATGGAGCCTGATTTACCCTTGTAATTTTCTGTGGTAAAAGCGCACATTTGTAAGGCCCACATTATGAGGAGAAGCCATCGTGCGTGAAGGAAAATCACTCACCGGAAACCAAAATTTTCACGGACAAGAATCAGGGGCAACTTTAAAGGCCTCGGGGGCGGAGGCCCTCGAGACTTTTTTTTTTGCCAGAATATTCTTTTTCGCCGGAATATTATGCCCGGACGGCGGCCGGAAAGTGGTCGGAAAACAACCGGTCGGTTGGCCGGTAGTCAATGGCCGATGGCCGGTGGTCGGAAGTCAATGGCCGGTGGCCGGTGGCCGAATTCAAAAGCGGACTTGTCTTCTCAAGGGCGGCCACACATGGGCGGATTGGAGGGTCCGATTTGGACTTATTCGCACAAGGGCGGCTACACATGGCTGTCTCTCATAAGAGAGGGCAGCCCTTTTGGCCTATAAAAGGAGGCCATTTCTACACACATTTCATAGTGTGAAGTTGATGCAACAAGGTGAGTGTGAGGTGGTGAGAGTGAAGCAAGGCGGGAGCTCCATTAAGGGTATAATCCCTTTGTAAACTACTTCTTGTTTTGAAGTACTAAAGCCATTGAGTGGCTGCTTTCCCGTGGACGTAGCCCACATTGGGTGAACCACGTATATCGTGTGTACTCTCTCTCTCTCTCTACTCTATAATCTCGTGTATATAGATATGTCTCTCTCCATTAAGTAATCTACTCAATTATCTATTTAGCTACGTCTTATTTCCTAACAACTGGTATCAGAGCAAGGTTTGCTCGTAGCTAAATTATCTCAAGGAAAGGATTCCTTGAATTCAGGGGGCGTTATGGCGGAGGAAGGGAAGCTCAAGATTGAGAAGTTCAACGGCAAAAACTACCAACATTGGAAGATGCAGATTGAAGACTATCTCTACCAGAAGGACCTCTATTTTCCACTAAGCGGTCTTGCGAAGAAGCCCGCAACAATGGCAGATGAAGCATGGATTGTCCTTGATCGAAAGGCACTGGGAACAATCCGGTTAAGCTTGGCGTCAACGGTGGCCTTCAATGTTTCGGAGATGAAGACCACGAAGGACTTGATGAAGTCACTTGACGACTTCTACGAGAAACCATCGGCATCCAATAAGGTATTTCTTATGAAGCGCTTGTTCAATCTAAAGATGGCAGAGAATGGTTCAGTTGCAGAACACCTAAATGACTTTAACACAAACATAAGTCAACTTCGATCATTGAAAATCAATTTCGATGACGAAGTGCGAGCTCTCCTTATACTATCATCTCTACCCGATAGTTGGGACAACCTTGTGATGGCTGTAAGTAATTCTATCTCTGGCACAAATACTCTTAAGTTTGATGATGTTGTGGGTGTTCTCCTAAGTGAGGAAATGCGAAGGAGAAGCACAGGAGAATCATCAAGTGTTGTACTATCAGTGGAAACAAGAGGAAGGCTTAAGGAGAGGTTCAAAAACCAAAAGGGTCGTGATCCCTCAAGGCAGAGCAAGTCACGCACAAAGTCAGTTCTTGAATGTTGGAACTGCGACAAGAAGGGCCACGTCAAGAAGGATTGTTGGTCCAAGAAGAAGAAGGAGACAGAGTCTCAAGACAACAAGCCAACATCAGAGGCCAATGTGGCAGGTAAAGTAGAGCAAGATGCTCTAATTCTCTCATTAGACAATGTGTCTAATTCCTGGATAGTAGATTCCGGGGCTTCATTCCATGCGACACCACACAAGAAACATTTCCAAGACTACACCAAAGGTAATTTTGGGTATGTATACTTGGGAGATGATGAAGCTTGTGAGATTGTCGGCAAAGGTACAGCTTCTGTCAAAACTGCTAATGGAAATGAATGGAAGCTTAAAGATGTTAGGCATGTTCCTTCTCTTCGCAAAAATTTGATCTCTACAAGACAATTGGACGATGAAGGTCACAACATTGCATTCGGAAACAAACGGTGGAAGATCTCAAAGGGATCTTTGGTGGTTGCCAAGGGAGAAAAAGTCGGTACACTTTACTTGTGTACTGTTAGCACGCAACCTTCAGCTTGTGCAGCAACTATAGAAGTTGACAGTGCTGTGGCACTACCGACTTGGGCATAAGAGTGCCAAAGGAATGCAAATCCTTCAAACAAAGAAGCTTCTACCAGGTTTGAAAGAAGTGGACTTAGAGTTCTGTGAAGATTGTGTTTATGGTAAACAAAAGAGGGTAAATTTTCAAAAATCAGGAAATGAAAGAAAAAATAAAAAACTTGAGTTGGTTCATTCTGATGTTTTGGGTCCTGCAAGTACACCATCACTTGGTGGCTCATTGTACTATGTAACATTCATAGACGATGCGACTAGAAAAACATGGGTTTATGTCATGAAGAATAAATCCGATGTATTTTCCATATTTCAAAGTTGGAAAGCCTTTGTGGAGAATGAAACAGGTACCAAGGTTAAATTCCTCAGATCCGACAATGGAGGCGAATATTGCAACCAAGCTTTTGAAATATTTTGTGCTAGCAATGGCATTCGGATGCAAAGGACAACCCCAAGGACACCTCAACAAAATGGGATTTCGGAAAGGATGAACAGTACAATCATGGAACGAGCACGAAGCATGCGGTGATGGGGGCTTTTCACAAGCCAAGCTCCCATACCCCTCTTCTCTCGTCCCCACCCCATGAAAACCCCCTCTTAGGGAGGGAGTGATAAAAGGCATTGGAAAAAGTAAGAAAAAAATAAAGTATGATTATGTAAATATATAAGAAAGGTAAAATAGGCCACCTCATGCCTGCGGGGTAGCCCATCCCCACCTTGCCTCCTTTTTCTTCACTGTTGCCCCGCCGGGTGTCCCTTTTCCTCTCCTCGACTCAAAAGGTCAACCCCCTCTCTCTTCCCCTTGTCCTTTCTCCTTTCTCTCTCCCCTCAAGCTACCCCACCTCTCACCAATAATGCATTATAACTCACCAATAATGCACCCTAACTCACATGCAACTTATGCTATCTTCCAAAACAGTATACCCCACCCCCCTTTTCTCTCTCCTACACTCTCCCATGATCCAAATACCCCCCTCTCTCTCTCTCTAAAATTCGAAATCTCTCTTGTCTTGTATCCAGATGGCCTCCCCCACACTCACACACACTCAGTTTCACTAAAAAAGGTGCCCACAGACCCATCCCCACCCATTGGTTACCTGATTTTCTTGTGTTCACACACATCTGCACACAGATTCACCTCTTAACACACTCCCCTCTTTCCCCTCTTGTAATTACTTTATTCTCCATGTCACCTCTCACTTTTTTTCATCAACCCATCTCTCTCTCTTAGTCTCTCTCTCATGAGACTGCTGTTCTGGCACATATACACACAGCCAGACAAGTGGGGCCCACAGTCACATGGCCTATGTAGATAATGATTTCTTCATTTCTAAATTCTAGAATTTCTCCCCCCTCCTCCCCTATATAAAGAGGGGTCACCATCACACTAAAAACACACACACCATCACCAAAGAGTACACTATGCACTGTGTGTGCCTAGTGCACACACACACACCCACACCATCACCATCACCACAATCACCATGCTCGTCTTGAGCATGACCTCTACACCCTTGGGCTATGGAAGATGAAGGGAAACTAAATGAAGGATGATGGCCATAACCCTCGTGCGAGTCTTCGCCATCAACTCCCACCTATCCGCCATGTGCTCTACCACGCTCTCCCTTCTCATTCCCCTACCTTATGATCCCCATTTCATCGCCTTATTCTATAAATAAATCTTGAGGTTTTGTGAGTATGTTTTCTTGCAATGTTTTTCCCTTGTGAGGTGTGCGGAATCGCCACCTAGTCTTGTGTTTGGAGTGAGCTTGTGTATGTGTGAAGGGTGTGCGGATTCGCCATCCTTTTGTGGTGCCTAAGTACTAAGCCGCTATACCCCCTCTCTCACCCTCTCTCTCTCTCACTTGATCTCATTCCCTTTCCTCTTCATCATTACTCCCAAGCATCCATCTCTCTTGGATGAAAACTTTGTTATGGTGGTGTGTTGTTTGCGTCCTAGCCGCTGAAGCTAGGTGGTGCCCCCTGTTTGCTTTACCATGACAGGCTCGAGGCGCGCCATTCGGTCCCCGGTGTTTTAGAGGCCGTCAGGGTTCGGGGTTCGCTTTGCTCTCGTCAGCGGCTACATGCAGGCCTACCGCTTGAGCTTTGGGTGGAAGCTGTAAGTACGTCTGTGTACTTAATCAATCTTTCACCCTCAACGGCATTGGATGGGGGAGTTCCAGAAGAGGCATGGACAGGTAATCCGGTGAATTATGCATGTCTCAAAGTGTTTGGGTGTGAGGCTTTCATGCACATAGATAGAAGCCTAAGATCAAAGTTAGATGCAAAGTCCAAAAAGTGTTTCTTCATTGGCTATGGAGAAGGAGACTTTGGGTATCGCCTATGGAATCCTGAAGATGGTAAAATCTTAAGGAGTAGGGATGTAATATTTAACGAACAAAATATGTACAAAGATTACTTAGAAAGAAAACAAACAAAAGAAACAAGTGATGAGTACATGGAGCTTGAGGACAGTGAAGACTCAAGGACTGCAAACGGTGAAAATGTGCAACAACGTCAACCAAATGAGGAGCCTCAAACTATTCCCCGAAGATCAACAAGAGCAAGTAGACCTCCAGAAAGGTTTGTTCCTTCCTTCAACCATCTCTTGATCTCAGATTCTGGAGAGCCGGAATCATAAGAAGAAGCTATGCAACATGAATCCAAAGAAGAATGGACGAAGAGCATGCAAGTGGAGATGGACTCACTACATCGCAACCAAACATGGGAGTTGGTTGAGTTGCCTAAAGGTAAGCGGGCACTTGAAAACAAATGGGTGTACAAGCTGAAGGAAGAAGAAGGTGGGAAGAAAAGGTACAAGTCTAGGCTTGTGGTAAAAGGTTTTTCTCAAAAGAAAGGTATTGACTTCAATGAAATATTTTCTCCTATTGTAAAAATGAACTCAATTAGGCTTGTCTTAAGCCTTGTGGCTGCTCATGATCTAAATCTCGAGCAAATGGATGTAAATACGGCATTCCCTCACGGTGACTTAGAGGAGGAAATCTACATGCTTCAACCAAAGGGGTATGAAGTAAAAGGTAAGGAGAAAATGGTTTGCAGATTAAAGAAGAGCTTCTATGGTTTAAAGCAAGCATAAAGACAATGGTACTTGAAGTTTGATCGATGGA
Organism: Adiantum capillus-veneris; assembly: GCF_014529385.1. Taxonomy (NCBI): domain Eukaryota; kingdom Viridiplantae; phylum Streptophyta; class Polypodiopsida; order Polypodiales; family Pteridaceae; genus Adiantum; species Adiantum capillus-veneris. The sequence continues at coordinate 130,010,461 of NC_140931.1, read as the reverse complement.
TGTTGGATCATGGATTCACAAGATGCAACTCGGATCACTGCGTCTACACGGAGAATTTGGGAGATGGGAAATTCATCATCCTAATGTTGTATGTTGATGACATGTTGATTGCAAGTGCTAACATGCAAGACATCAAAGACCTAAAAGAGGAGCTGTCCAAATATTTTTCAATGAAAGATTTAGGTGCTGCAAAGAGGATACTTGGTATGAAAATATCAAGGGACGGGACGAAGAAGACAATAAAGCTATCTCAAGAAGATTACATCAAGAAGGTACTAGAAAGGTTTGCAATGCAAAATGCAAAACCAGTTTCTACACCTTTGGCTGGTCATTTTAAACTAACGAAGGATATGTGTCCAAAGACACAAGAGGAGATAGCCTATATGTCTAAAGTTCCATATGCTGCAGCGGTAGGTTCTCTAGTGTATGCTATGGTCTGGACAAGGCCAGACATTGCACATGCAGTGGGAGTTGTGAGTAGGTTCATGGACAACCCAGGTAAAGAGCATTGGCAAGCTGTGAAGTGGATACTTAGGTATCTAAAAGGGACAACAACAAATGCTTTGTATTTTGGAGGAACTGATATTTTTCTAGAAGGGTATGCTGATGCAGATATGGCAGGTGACAAAGATACTCGAAGGAGCACTATTGGCTATGTGTTCACGGTTGGAGGCACAGTAGTAAGCTGGGCTTCAAAGCTGCAGAAAGTGGTTTCACTTTCTACCACGGAAGCAGAGTATGTAGTAATGACGGAGGCAATCAAAGAAATTCTGTGGCTTCACAGATTCTTAGAAGAGCTTGGATTCAAACAAGACAATTGTGTCTTGTACAGTGATAGCCAAAGCGCTATCCATCTTGCGAAGAACTCAGCCTTTCATTCAAGGACAAAGCACATTGAGGTGAGATATCACTTCATACGCACTCTTTTGGAAGAGGGACAACTAAAGCTAGGAAAGGTACATACAAGTGAAAATCCTGCAGACATGTTTACAAAGGTGGTCAACAAGGAGAAGTTGAGCTTTTGCTCATCTTCAATCGGCATTCAAGGATAAGAAGCTAGAATGGAAAGCAGTCACAGGTTTGGTTTGGAGATCAGTCTCCAAGTGGGAGATTGTTAAGTATGGAGCCTGATTTACCCTTGTAATTTTCTGTGGTAAAAGCGCACATTTGTAAGGCCCCCATTATGAGGAGAAGCCATCGTGCGTGAAGGAAAATCACTCACCAGAAACCAAAATTTTCACGGACAAGAATCAGGGGCAACTTTAAAGGCCTCGGGGACAGAGGCCCTTGACACTTTTTTTTTCGCCGGAATATTCTTTTTCGTCGGAATATTATGGCCGGACGGCGGCCGGAAAGTGGTCGGAAAACAACCGGTCGATTGGCCGGTGGCCGGTAGTCAATGGCCGATGGCAGGTGGTCGGAAGTCATTGGCCGGTGGCCGGTGGCCGAATTCAATGGCCAGTGGCCAAATTCAAAAGCGGACTTGTCTTCTCAAGGGCGGCCACATATGGGCGGATTGGAGGGTCCGATTTGGACTTATTCGCACAAGGGCGGCTACACATGGTTGTCTCTCATAAGAGAGGGCAGCCCTTTTGGCCTATAAAAGGAGGCCATTTCTACACACATTTCATAGTGTGAAGTTGATGCAACAAGGTGAGTGTGAGGTGGTGAGAGTGAAGCAAGGCGGGAGCTCCATTAAGGGTATAATCCCTTTGTAAACGACTTCTTGTTTTAAAGTACTAAAGCCATTGAGTGGCTGTTTTCCCGTGGACGTAGCCCACATTGGGTGAACCACGTATATCATGTGTACTCTCTCTCTCTCTCTCTCTCTCTCTCTCTCTCTCTCTCTCTCTCTCTCTCTCTCTCTCTACTCTATAATCTCGTGTATATAAATCTGTCTCTCTCCATTAAGTAATCTACTCAATTATCTATTTAGCTACGTCTTATTTCCTAACAGGATCGATAACCTAAGCTAGTGAGTTTTGGATTTGTAGAATAGAGTAATTTCACTACTAATTTTGTTGGTTTTTGTGTGTGTGTGTGTGTGTGTAACTCAATTTTTGGTTGATTTGATGATGTTTGTGCAAGAAATTGATGTTAATGTTGAGTTATGAATACCCAAACCCCCAATTTCACTAATTTCATGCTAACCCTTACTAATTTCGCTTCGTTTCCATGCTAATTGTACTAATTTTATGCTAATTTCTACTAATTTTGACTAACCTTGCTAACCTAACCGCTAACAATTGAATTGCAATGTATAATTAATTCCCTTGCAAGAGGTGGAATCATCACTCTAATCAAGTTAATTGTATCAATTTATGCTTAATTTGATTATTTGAGTGTTTGATTTTTTGACCTACGATGGTCAATTTTGGAGCCGATTTGATGGTGGACACACTTGTGTGTGCAATGATGCATCTTCACGTGGAGCAAAGGAATAGCTTAATGTGTAATCCTACCAAGTGCCAATAAGGCGCTAGGCCTCACATAGACACAACATAAAATAAAAATTTTCTTTTTATGTGTCTAGTAGCATTTTTGCTACTTTTTCTTAACACTTTTTTACTTCATTGATTCATTTTTTAGCACTTTTTTAATTTCTTCCAAGATGAAATGTTTATGGCAATTAGACTAAAGCTTAATCATAGCCCTAGGTCATGTTAAAAATGAATGGAGTATTAAGACTATCATTGAGATTCTAGGACTAATGAGAAATGAACCTACATTAATCTAAGGTCAAGGCCAATTACCTATGATTAGCGCACATTAAACCTAATTTTTTGCTGAGTTAATTTTCACAAAGCAAAGTGTTGAAACTTTAGGATACCTAGCTTTTGAACATGAAAGAAGCAAAAATTACTTAAGCCAAGCATAGAGAATGGAAAGATGAACAAAAGAGAAAAATCATGGAAGGATTACACCTATTCATGCGCTTTATGCATCCTTGAGCAAGCATCCCCTTTGTATAGAGAAGCTTCTTGATCTTTTTATTTGTAAAAGAAGCTTTTTGAAGCTAAGTGTAAACACAAGCTCCAAAAAGGTCTTTGATTGAAATACAAAAGCACACAAAAAACATTAATGAAAACCTAAAGCTAGGGTCTTGCATACCCGAATTTGCTAAAGAGGAAAAACCCAAGGAAAAAAAGTGACTTTGGTTATGCACATGATGCTCTTTGTAGCAAATTTATGCATACATAACAACCATGAGAGTTAAAATGCTCCTACATAAGCAAATTTTACAATTTTTACAATCTCTCCTGCATGATTTCAAAAGTTTGATTAATTTCTAGCTCAATGAAATATGGAATTTAAACAAGCCAAGAGCTGAAAATAATGTAATTTTTTATGAAATGAAGTGACTCTCGAAAGCCGAATTTTACAATTTTAAAGCCCTCCAAAGAAGCTGGCTAAACACTAGCTCACATGAAATTTTACATTTTTAGAGCAATCTATGAGCTAGATAGAGATGACTACAACTTGATGAAATGAAAATGAATGGCTCTCAATTGCCAAATTATGTACTTGAAAGCTCAAAAAAGTTAGGTAAACACTAGCTCAAAATGAAAAAATTTAACTTTTGACCAAGCTATGAGCTAGCATATATACAACTTTTAATCCAAACAATTGGAATGGCTCTAACTAGCCACATTTTGCATTTTTTTGCAATGATGACCCTTTCTTGGATCAATGAAATCACACACCTGTCCACATTCCTTCAAAGGAAAGCAAATGTTAGTGCTTTTAAGAATTTGAACGTCCAATACAAGCACTAAAAGCATGCACAATCAATGCCAAGCCCAAATTTTAGTGATCTCTTTTTGCTATCTCATGGTCATTCAATAAGCTCAATGATTAGTGCTTTTGCAAGGATTTGCATTCATATTAAGCAATAAAATGCACAAAATACCTCAACCAAACATGGATTCATGCCCAATGTAGTTCTCACAATGGAGAAACCCACATGCATTTCAAGAAGAGCTTGCCTTATAGTGCAATAAAAATTTCAATAAAAAGGACTAAAATAATGCTCGGTTGAAAATCTCAATGCAAAATTTCAATGTTGCAATATAGGCACACACAATCAATGCCCGCATGCTCTTATGTAGCAAGTTTTTTTATACAAAGCACTTAAAGAGTGGGAACCCATCCTAACCCTTTTTTTAAAAAAATATTAAAAAAACATGTTTTTGTATGCTCGTGAGTCTCAATATTGCGCAGGCAGAGGACGGTGTATTGGTGAGCATGGTGCTCGAATTTCTCAAGAGCACATCATATCTGCGTCGAGGGCACAGAAAAGATCAAAACTGTCAGGGCCGAGCCTGCAGGTTGTGCATGGCAGTTTGTGTACCGTGTTAGCGCTACTCGCTGGAGCAATTGAGCTTGCCAACCAGTGGTATCAGAGGTTATGGGTGTGTGGTTGAAGCTGCGAGCCAGATCAGCAGCAAAGATCCTGTGTGGGTGTGTTTGGTGTGTGAGTCAAGCCAGGGGGTTGTGTGTGTGTGTGTGATGGTGTGGATAAAGCCAAACCGACTCGGGACCAGCAACTGGTGGGCCAGTAGGATCCATTGGCCCATCTTGCATGTGTGTGTGTGTGTGTGTGTGTGTGTGTGTGTGTGTGTGTGTGTGTGTGTGTGTGTGTGTGTGTGTGTGTGTGTGTGTGTGTGTGTGTGTGTGTGGATCACACTCTGCAGGCCCTACATGGCATATGCTGCACATTCGTGCGTGTGGGTAGGACCAGGGATAGCGAACAGAGCATGCCACAGAGAGTGTGCACTATGTGTTGTGGTGAATTGTTTTAGTTGAAGATTCGTTTAATGCAGTGGCATGAGCTGAGGGCCTTAAGGACCCATGTGTGTGTGTCTGTGTTCGGTTTTGAAGGAGGTCGTCAGGCTACAGCCTGCAACCAGCACCGCATGCAATTGCAAGTTGCGATTTTTAGGCCTGGGAGATGATTGCGTAGCAAAAAGACAAATCGCCACCAAGCATTCAAGGAGAGAGCAGCCCGAGATGGGGTGTTACAGCCCTGCGACTCGCAAGTAGTGTAGTGTAGGCTTTGGAAGGCAACGGCTTGGAGCTCAAAAAGGTTGCATCCGAACTCGGACTCCATGTGTGTGTATATTTGGTTCAATTTTTCTAATGTCTTTATTTTTTTGAAAAAATCCACTAAGAGCATGTTCATGCTCAAAACACGCTTGGCACTTGTAATGGGTGCAGTTGGGCACACCAAGTGCATGCACATTTCTCATGATGATGCACACACCACAAATGAAATCTCTTAACACTAGGTTGGTAATGGGACACTTTTATGTCCTGGGACACTTTTATGTCCTGTGAAGTGACCATTTTCCTTGAATTATGTCAAGAGTTTCAAAATGGATTTGGAGGTTCTATCTGTCTACAAAATTGTCTCATGAGCTGAAAAAAACTTGACATTTTTTTGGAATATCAATTCCATCTTTAACCTTGTCCTTGCACAACATTTCACAACCTAAACTGTGTGAAAAAACGGGTCCTGTTTTTGGCTTTTTTTCAACTTTTTGCAACTATACCACTCTAGAATTCATGTTTGTGAGGTCTATAATGCTAGAGAACTATCCTTAGTAGTCCTCAACATGTCCTGATTCTTCTAGGGAGAAATAAATATTAAAGTTGTAAGTTATGACCAAATTACAAAAATTGTCAAATCCTGTTTTTTAGCCAATTTTAGCTCTTCTATGATTTTTTTGGTGGCTTTCATGATATCCAAATGCAGTTTTGATTCTCTATGTCGCATATTGTAACATAAAGCTAATATTCCTTGAGTTTTGGGGCACCTAATACCCTATTTTGCATAGTAGACAACGATGGTTGATTTTTTCAATTATAGAAGAAAACGAAACATTCTAGTATATCAAGTATAGCTTTTTCAATATTGTTAGTTTCTTGTGACAACTACATGCATTTTGTAGGTAGTAACCATATCTAGTCATAAGGATCAAATTTGGCTAGATATTGAATAGTTTCTATGGGATTCTACAACTCATAATGTTGAACCCAGTTTTTTCATGTTTGCTGTATTTAGCACTTCATCTTTGTCCCCAAGATTCCCCTTGGTAAGAGATGTATTATTATTTTGACATGCTCCATGGCTGCTTATGAACCTAAAGGACAATAGGCAACTAAGAAAACATGCATATATTATTTTTATTGAGCGTGGCTATAGAAACTTTGATGATAGGTTTGCAGAATGGTAAAAATTCAACTTTTTTGTACCTATTTCGTTTGGCAAAACAAAAAATAGTGAGTGAGAAGCAATCATATGTTCTGATCACCAACCCATTGAAGTTAACTAGGGAATTTATCTCAAGTCCTACAAAAATCCCTAATCTTATTTTTATGCAACAAAACGTAAGAAATGACTGTTTTGATGAAAATGTACTGGTCCATCAACTTTGGAGGCTTGGTGTGACCAAAAGATGAGAAATTTTACAAGTTTCTTATTTTTTCTTTGTGTAGTAGGCCTTGAACTATAACCTCACGAAAGGATTTTACAAAATGAGTGGATCTACTATGGTTTTGGAGGTTTTTTTCAAAACCCTGAAAGGACACTTTTATGTCCTGTTAGGTTACCAACCTAGTGTTAATCATTATTGATTTCTAAGCTTATGCATGATAGCCTTTCAAGTATCCATTGCTTTTGCACAAATGTACACATATATGGAAATTCATTTTAATGGTCATGCACAAACCTCCTTCCATTAGGCATTATTGAGCATACCTTAGCCAAATTCAAGCCAGTTATCCATGTAGCAACACTTTCCTTAATTGAGTTGGGAATGTCTTTTAATGTCACTCATGCACCAATACTCCTATGCAAGTCCGTCCATGTTTGCTTTTCCAATTGAAAATAACTTCGGATCAAGCATCGTATACACAAGATGCAAGGTAAAATTATTTTCCCTTTTCACGACCACATACATAATCATAGCAATCTTGATTGCTCATATCCTTTATTAAAGCCATTCAAACCACAATTGAATTTTCCATTTTGGTGCGTGTAAGGCTATGCACACTTGACTATGGCAATTCATGATTGCACAAATTAGTACTTGCTTTACGATCTACAATCAAATTAGCATAAATTTTTACATAATCATTCTCAAACATGTACCAATTGAGTCATCAACAATCATGCACACCAAATTTTAGGTCTAATAATCATCATAATTCGTAATTGCTACCAATTATTCATTTTCTCATTGGATAGATCATGCCATTGAGTAGGAACACACATCCAAATTTAGGCCAAAATGTTATGCAAAACTTACATCAATTTCACATTTCAATGCTCAATTTGCAAACTCGATCAAGCATAATTGAATGCATGCATGCTCAATTTGTTAAAAATTAACACTATTTTGACCCAATCAAGCAATGCACACACTCAAAAATTAAGCACAAAAGTTTAATTTTGGCTCAATTGGCAATTCATTTAGGCTTAAACCTAATGATTGCACACACTTTTCATGACCATTTTACAATCAACAAATTATTTGGGTGCCCCAATTGACCATCAATCATTGAAAATCAAGTGGTCTTGGATGGGCACACACACACTTTATCTTTGCCCAATTTTTTTGGCATTTAGGCTTATCCAATGATTGAATTAGCTTAGCATACATATCAATTACATAATTGCATACTCATATACCATTTATTCCGTCACTTTATATGCATGCACACATTTTCCACACACACTTGAAATTTTTGATAGTTTTTTCCCTCTTTGGTGTTTGCACACACACAATGATTTTTATGCACACACATGAATTCTTGATGAAAATTAAGCATTAATCACCTTTTCTCGCTTGGTCAAGGCCCTAAACCGATGCCCTAAGCTGATAGGGGTTAGTCGTGGCCTTGGTGGGCTAGTAGGCTTTTGGAACACCTTCTTGAGGGTTCAAGGAGCCGAGAGTCGCACCTATACTTGCCTTGGGGTGGTAGCCTTGTAATTGTGCATTACTTTTTTCAATGAATGACAAAAAAAAACTTCCATGAGCTTCAAAAAAGTTGTGACAATGTACTAATAGATTAGGACTTTTTTTATAGCCCATAGACATGATAGACTTGAATGATTTTTTAAGATTGGTCACATATTTTTTAGGCTAGTAGATTTATGAACTTGCATTAGCGTAGGGTCATAATTGATTAATTGTGTTTCATGCATAAAACTGGAATTTCAAGTGGTTTAATCTTCACAATAGTTTGAGTTTTTTTTGCTTTATGTTGTTTAGATTTTTATGATTCACCCATCTTTTAGAAGCAAAAAATTCACTTTGCATAATTGTTCATTGTGCTTCATGTTTTATTCATTCTTGGTAGCCTTTTGATGCTCATTACTTGTTCTTATATTTTGCAGCTCAACATTTCTTCCATGGACTTGCTTTCTACCATGTCATTGTGTCTTGTTTCATCGGCACACGAGGACGTGTGCCAAATTAGGAAGGGGGGAATGTTAGCAGTGGCTAACACACGCTACACCGAATAAACATCAAGCGGGAGATATCTATGGTTGTGCATAATATTTCTAACTCACCTTGTATAAGTCTTGGGCTCACTTGGAGTTCCAAAGTTGTATCTGTTAGCCTAGAGGGCTCAAGCTTAAACACATAGTAGAAGGGATTGAGGTGAAAACCCTTAAAAGGAAGCCTTTAGGCAAGGAGGCATCATTCTTGAGTATCCACTCTTAAGGATCCACTTTTGAGAGCTCCCTCTCTCTTGAGTGTTCACTCTTTGGCCTAGCCTTGAGCTTAATGCCCATGCTTGAGAGACTAGTGCTCACCATTGTAATTAGCGTAAGCTCTTCTTGATTAATCTAATCTTTATTTTCTCATTAGTCTACTTCTTCTCTACATTTCGTCTTGTCATGAAGTAGTATTACACTTTCATTATTTTAGATTTGAGAGATGTGTGTACTTCTTGCTAGTACCCACTCCTATTCTTCCATAAGCATTCAATTTGTGATATTTAATATCACTAATTAGGTTGATTAAGTTGGTTCTTAATCTTGTAATTAGTGTGTGTGCCCTATTGTTTGCTTGTATGTAGATAGGTTTTATGAAGCTCTAGCACCATTCACCTCGTGTGTGTAGCTATTGATGAAGTGTCGTGATTGACATGTGGTAATTAGTGTGTGCTTATCATTAGTGTGCTTGGGATTTCTAGTCTATGGTAAGTCGGACTTCGGTGGACTTGATGTGTGTAGGAGATTGATTGATTAGTGATTAGAGTAGGTTTAGAGTTAGTCTTGACATGGCTAATCTCTACTTGCATTGGAGAGATGATCTCTTGAGTCCTCTATTCCATTCATCCGATGCTCGTGCTTCCATGCCCTAGCCGGGTTGCCAATCCACGGATTTGATAATTATATGTGGGTTGCGATTAGGTCGTGCTACAAAGCCTCCCCACACATGTCCACTATGAAGTCGTATCTGTCATATAGTACATACCTACCTCTAATAGCACATTGCTATTGGTGCTATAGAACACACACATATGTAATGAAATAAAATATGTGTTGCAGTAGTGGTCTCTAAGACATGTTCAACACCCTCGAGACCTACAAAAGTAAAGTTATTTTTCTCTTGTGTACTTGTCTATGTTTGAAGAGCTATTTTCGTATTAAATGAGAACTAGAAGTGTTATTGGGTATCAAAGCTTGGGTCTCAGCACAACCCCAAATACTTTGACAACTAGGCTATGTGGTTGTCGGTTATGCCAAGAGTTAGTAAAGATTGTGCAATGATCCAAAAAAACAAGGCCTTTCAACTATATTTTTCTCTTTAGAATGAATACGAGACACATATTTTGGTATTTCAACATGATACTTTATGAAAATGACAAGCCATTTACAACTTGTGAGGGAGACATGATGTGCTTCTAATTGAAATTCAAAGCACAAAAATAAGTAAAATAGATTTTATCACAATTAAAATAGATCTTTTTTAAAAGTGCTTAATAAATGGTATTAGATAAGGTGCTACTAGTTATGGTCAAGGTGCCTCTAAGGACATGATATTGTGTATGGTTTCATGCAAAGTAGGAGATAGGTAGTCTTCATCAAGGAACCAAATTAAATTGTGTGAACAATGTAAAAGGCTTGCAATACCAATTAGGAGACTTCATTAAATCATTTGCATTGTGTTTCACATAGTAAAGTCATTTACATCCAATTACAGTAGTCTTTTGGTTTGGCAATGGCAATAAATCACATATTAATTCATTAGCATGAAGGATAGCCATCTCCTCATCTAATTTGGATTTCCAACAACATTCCTCAAAACAAATAGACTCTAAATTATAGACAATCTTCATTGTAAATGCAAATTTGCAAGCCACATAATTGTCATAAGTCAATCACAACACATAATTCCTTACTCTCGCAAGTCTACATGATCCATGATCACAATCAGGTGCCCTATTTTCAGTCTATGTCTGTTTTGCACATGGATTCTTAATAGAAGATATACCAAACTCCTCATCAAGACTTTGCTTCGAGCAACTTGAATCACCATTATTTTGACTTGCACTCAAACTTGGCATCCTTGGGGCATCTTCAATTCATTTGTTCCTTTTTGTTGATACATTTAAAATTTTGGAAGGTTTACCCTTTCACGTAACCTACCACTTTATAGATTTACAACATGGCTTGAACTAGGTGACTCTTGCAGTCCACTCAAAATTTGTGACATATTTTTTTAAGCCATCTTTTCCTTTACACCAAGCTCAAAATCATCTTTTAAATCACTATACTAGCTCTTTAAATCATCAAAACCCACATCCCCAGTCATCCTCACTTGACATATAATCTGACTATAATATTATACCCTTTTTTCTCAAGGGAATAACCAATGAACACATATTTTTAGATGTCGGATCCAAGATTGTATGCAGCTCATCAAACACATACATGTATGCAATACATCCAAACACTTTGAGGTGTGCCAAATGAGGTTTTTCTCAATGAAACTTATCTTTTAATGTCATGCTAAATCCATCAATAGTGTGCATCATGTTCATAATGTACATAGACATATTGAACCCCTCAACACAATAATAAGAGTGAGGCATACTCTTCTCATTCATCATTATCCTTACAAATTTTGCAATGTGCTTGTTCGTTTTCTCATCAATAACATTTTGCTCTCGTATATACTTGCATGAAAATTGTCTTTGCATTTCATGCTTTGTCAAAAAATTACCTAAAACACCTAGTTTGGATACCAATTGTGCATGCATGTGCATGCAAGCAATAATTTGAAAAAATTGAAATAGTAATCTTCAATTAATTCGATAAAAGCTTTGTACAAAGAATGATGATCCCTTTGATTACATAAAAGTTTTATATTCTAGACTTTGTGAAATTTCATAAATCTTCACCTTCAAATAGTTGCCAAATGTTGTCACAATAGCTTTGACGAGTTGCGGCCCTACCAAACCGGATGGTCTCTTGAACCCCCCATGGTGAGAGTGAATCCTTAGGGCACTCTTACTTTTAAAAAGAAAGTGAAAACTTCATTTTTTTACATTGATGGCAGCAGAAAGCAAAGCGATGGTAGCACAAAGCAACAAGTAAGGTCCAGAGGACTCGCGCCAGTCTATGTGCTAGTCGGATGCAAGGGAAGTAGAAATGCAACATGATCTCGACACTGAGACACCCTCGCAGAGCCATCAACTTTCTTTCTGGCGCCTTATGTGTGAGGAGCCGTGCCCACATTCTAAAGTGAAAGAAAAGAGACAAAGATCTGCGGTCTTCGCATGAGCATGCAAGAAAAGGCATATATTCTCTCTCCTTTGCTCTAATATCAAAGAAAAGTATAAAAGTGGTTTGGTGTTGCACCCATCTAGCCCCTATCCCGGCTAGAAAAAAACATTATTCCTAACCGGAAAAAATAAGGACAAATTTGAAATTCTTCCGGTTTTTAGGTCAAAATTTGAAGCTTTTGCCGGTAATTAACTCTAAAACATGTGAAAATTGCCCGGTTTTCTTCAAGGCAAGCTCAAAATCTAACCGGGATTTTAGGATTTCAACCGGTTAAAATACACTCGACCCGGTTTTTTTCTAACACTAGCCCCTATTTGTAATAAAATAGGGATCCTCGTGGCATCATCCATCTTCTCCTCACACCGTTGCATTGTATATATACCTAAAAGGAAACATAGCATCACCATCCTACATTCTCCATCGATTCTGAACAGAGAATACACATTACTAGTCACGACAATTATCACATTCACAAACCTAAGATGTACCCTAAATGGACTTTGATATGAGAAAGTGGGATGTGTAGGTCTACAAAGGTGAGAATTACTCATATATTGTGTGTGTGTGTGTGTGTGTGTGTGTGTGTGTGTGTGTGTGTGTGTGTGTGTGAGTGAGAGAGAGAGAGAGAGTGAGAGAGAGATTGTGGGCATAAGGTATGGTAAATACCCATGTGTGTGTGTGTGTGTGTGTGTGTGTTTGGGGGGGGGGGGGGGGGGGGCAGGGGGTCTCAGCACTAAAGGGCACGGGGCATTAAATGAAGCCCCAAAGGTGAGATCTACGATAGAGAAGCTCGGGCACAAAAGGAGAGGCGCGCAGGGTTGTAGGATGCACCAGAAGTAAACTAGGACGTCGAAAAGTAAACTTGGACATGGGCACACCTGTCCACGTTGACTTATCATGCGTTTGTTGCCCATCATGGTCAACATATGCGTACGGGGGGTTGGATAAGCCATGCGCCTTGCCTAGCACACACCGGGGTTCAAATCCTGCGAGAGCAGCACCCCACGCTCCATTTTTTTTTAGCCCTCAAATCTCCTTGAAATTCGTGCGCACACCCTCAACCGTAGATCCCATCTCTTTGATCCCGTGCTCTTTAGTGCGGAGAGGGGAGGGAGAAAGAGAGAGAGAGAGAGAGAGAGAGAGAGAGAGAGATTTATTTTTTATTTTACTTTTTAGGAGGATGGAGGAAACAAATGTAGGATGGCATTTTGATTGGAAAGATGCATTAGTTATTGAGTGGCTTTTGTGAGGCATGTGACACACATTTGTGCTTCATTTTCTCTTTCTTTTACTATTTAATGAGCTAACGAGTACAACATAGGCCATTCCTACATTTGAGGGACCATTGGACCCATCCAGATGCAACAACAAAAGAGAAGATCATGTATTTGTCCTACACCGGTGCTCCTCTAAAAAGTAGAAACGCTAATTTTTCTAATCCTAAGGTTTCAAGCTTCCCTTTGCTTTTCGAGCGTCGCACAAAACTCACATACAAGGGAAGGGAAGGGTTTCGGGAAGCCACCTTTGTGCCACCACTGTGCTCTTATGCCAGGTTTGCCCATGTGTGCGTGCATGCAGAATGGGGAGGAAGAAGAGAGGAAGCTTTTGGGGGCAACACCACACTACAACAATAGTGTGTGTTACTTTGATTGACTATATACATGAAGAGTGAATAGATAGGGTTAGTCATGCCACAGACCTTTACCCCAATACTTAGTTCAATTATAGCTGAGGTGCAAACATTGTGTAGGATGTAGAGCCTACTTGTTTTGAGGATGTTGTTGGGGATGTGAAGATATCTACCCTTAATGTTAATGAGACATGGGAGTTAATGCAATTGCCAAAATAAAAGAATGTGATTGTGGTCAAATGGGTCTACAAGGTAAAACACAATTCAAATTGCACAATGCTCAACATATACAAGGTTAACTTGGTAGCCATTGATTATGCACAGACTTATGGTGTTGACTATGAGGAGACTTTCAGCCTCGTAGCTAAGATGGATATTGTCTTTACCATTATTGTAGTGGCTACACCAAAATGCTAAGTATTGTTTCAAAATGAATGTGAAGAATGCATTCTTGCAAGGTGACTCGCAAGAAGAGAGGGTTTATGGAGCAGCCACAGGGACATGATTATGTAATACATCTCAAGTATGTTTGCAAGCTGAGAAAGTACTTCACCAGTTAAAGCAAGCACCTAGAGCTTTGCATGAGAGGATTGAAAGCCTATTTATCACTATTGGTTTTTTTATGGTTAATGCGGATCATTCCTTGTATGTATGGAAGAATGAGGCAAGTATTGTGATGATAGGCATTTATTTAAATGATCTGATTATTGTAGCCATCATGAGGCTCAATTTGAGAATGTACAAAGGATATTTAAGGAGGAGTTTCACATGAAAGATTTGAAAAAGTTGCACTGCTTTTTCAACGTTGAAATCTTACATACGAAAGAGGGTATATGACTATCACACAAGCAATATGCATTGAATATGTTGTTTCAGTATGGTATGGCTGAATGTATGCCTATTTCTATGCCCTTATAACAAAACTTAATACTAGCGAAGGCCATCATGTATTGGAAGATTGTAAATAGCGTCATCTACTTGACAATCTCGCGATTCGATTTGAGATACATGGTTGGGCAGTTTATGTAGCTTTCCACAAAGCCACCATTGGTGGATGCAGTGAGGCACACATTGTGCAATGTGAGTCATTCGATTATACACTCTTTTATGAGGGTGACAGAGAGATGCAAGGTACACATATACAAATTGAGTTGGTAGTCTATCTTATTTGTGTCGGGTTTGTGTTCTCACTTGGGAGTACTACTATCACATGCAGTAACAAGAAGCAACCCATGGTTTCTTTTTTGAGTACAGAGGCTCAACATAGGGGTGTTGCAGTTGCAGCATGTGGTGTAGCATGACTAGAGAAAGCTACTCAGAGAATAGGCCATACAGGTTTGGAGATCGGTTCTCATCTCCTACGACAACCGTAGCAACATACAGTTGGTGCGGAACACACTATTCCACATGAGGATAAAGCACATTGAATTACACTACCTTTCATCAAAGAGGCGACATTGACCTTAGGCACATAAGGATGTGTTACCATATACATGTGGTAGTGACGTGTGTGAACACACTCAGGACCGCCGAGGCATTTTTTCCCTCTTTAGGAGGTTCTTTTTCCCCGTGCATTGTATATACGCCCATTCATTCTAGGGCTATCTATCTTTCCATTGCACACTAAGTAATATACTCTCTCCTATGTGCCTTGAGCTTCCTTATATCTTCTCCAAGCTGTGAGTGTTTTCTTGAAACCCTAATTTCAACAATTGGTATCAGAGCAGGTTGCATCCTCTCGGCCTCCGTTTCCACTATAAGCAGTATTGCACAAGCTATTTTGTCATTTTGTGCAGAATTTTTGTAAGTGCCATCTTTTGCATTACATGCTCCTTATAGTCTTCTACGGTTTGTGCTATATAGCATGTGTTGTTCCCACTTTGTTTCTCCTCTTTTCTGGCAGTTTTCACATCAAGTGCAGCATTTACCATAGCTAACAACAACACAGATGTGTTCAAGATGTTTGTTGTTGAGGACAGATTGGATGGGGACAATTACCCTATGTGGGCCTACATGATGCAACATGTTCTTGTGTAAAAGGGCGTCTGGAATATTGTGCAGGGCATTGATGTACGTCTTGGTTCTGAGGATGTAGGCAATGTTGAGGATGTTGCAAGTCTTGCTGCAAGGATTGTTGTTGCTAGAGTTGTTTTGCCTACGAAAGAACAAGCTCGTTGGGATGTAAAGGATGCGCAGGCTCATGCGTTGATTGTGTTGTCTGTGAACTGCACCATTACTCACATTCATTCAATGAAATCTGCAAAACAAGCTTGGGATATTCTGGCTAGTCTTTATGCAAGCTGCAATGAGGCAAAAATTGCATTGCTGTAAAGAACTGGAGTCGAAGATTATGCATGAGGAAGATAATATGGACACTGTCCTTGCTGGTATCAAGGATATCAATGAGCAACTTATTTCTGCAGGTAAAGTCATTTCAGACAGTTCCCTTGTGCAGACTGTTCTTGATGCCTTCCAAGACTCTTACCAGAGTTTTGCTAGTACTTGGAGACTCATGACCCAAGGAAATCCTGAAGTTTTCAAGTTTGATGCATTGTGCACATTGCTGTTGCAAGAGTCACTTTCTAGGAAGAACAGGACTAGACAGCGTGCATTTGAACATGCTTTTATTGTTGCTCAAAGAAAGGGTGGTAACAGCAATGCAACCACTTCTTATGATTCTTCTACGAGTGGAAAATCACATGTTCCTAATGCTTCTGTTGGCAGAAATTCGTCTAGAAATTCTGGTGATAAGGGTAAAAAGAAGATGCGTTGCCATTATTGTAAAGCTAATGATCACTTGATGAAGCAATGTCCTAATTTGAAGGCCAAAGAGGCTAAGAAGAAAGAGAGTGGCAAATGCTGGTTCCACTACAAATTCAGCTATTGTTGAGTCTTCTGTGAAAGGAGACTATGATGCTGATGTTGATGCAGAGTGGGATTTTAGTGCAGAATGTACCTATAATCTTGTTTTCCATGATGCATGCATGTAAGTTGCTGCACATTCACATGTGTGGTATTTTGACAATGGTGCTACAAAGCACATTACCTCACATTGTGATTTGTTCACCTCTCTTGAGTCTGTCCCTCATGAGAATTTAGGCACTTGTGCAATCAATGCTTCTTATCCGGTTTAGGGAGTTGGAAAGATTGTGCTTACTACTGCAAATGGTTCTTTCACACTTGTTGATGCACTTTATGTACCTGGGATCCAAAAGAATCTTTTTTCGATATCTGCACTTGCTAGACTTAGTGTTGTAGTCACAATTGTGGATGACAGATGTACAGTACATGATCTCAGTTTTGGTGATGAAATTGTTGCATCTGGCATTTTATGATGTGGGCTATAAGCTCACTTTGTATGACAAGTGTGGTAAAATTTTACAAATGCAGTTTTAGATTCAAAGGCTATTTCAGATGCAAAACTTTGGCATGCATGTTTCGGTCATCTGAATTTTACCAGTTTGCTGCATATTCAGAAATCTGATATGGTTGCTTCTTTGCTGTCTCTTGAGCACCTGTCAAACTTGTTTGTGAAGGCTGTATTTTGGGTAAGATGCAGCGTTCAAACTTTCCAAAGGATGGTTCAGTTAGGGCCACATGCAGGTTGCAACTTATGCATAGTGATGTTTGTGGGCCCATGCAAACTCCGTCCTTGGGCAATTACGTGTACTTCGTGACTTTCATTGATGATTACTCCAGGCATGTATTATTTCCTCTTAAAGCAAAGTCCAAAGTATTTATGTGCTTCAAACAATTTATGGCTATGGCTGAAAATATTTTGAAATGTACTATGGGCACCCTCCATTCCGATTGAGGGGGGAGTATATTCTCATGAATTTAATGCATTTCTGGCTAGTCGTGGGATAAAACACCAATGTACAATGCTTTATATACCTCAACAAAATGGTGTTTCTGAGAGAAAAAATAGGTCACTTACGGAGATGGTACGATATATGGCCAAAAGTCAAGCTTTTCCACATTCTTTTTGGATTGAGGCCATCATGTGTGCCATTATGTAGCAAACATGTATCCTACGAAAGCTTTGCAGTCTATTACTACATATGAAGCATGGCACGATAGAAAGCCTTCTATTGACACATGGACTTTATGTGATTTGCCTCCTGTCAAAAAGGCCATTGGTACGAAGTACTTGAAACACAAGCCGTATGGTGAGATTGATTGCTATAACGCTTGACTTGTTGCAAAGTGTTATGCACAACAAAAAGGCATAGATTATGAAGAGACTTTTTCTCCCACTTGTCGTATGACTATTGTGCATTTTCTATGTGCATTGGCAGCTCATTTTGGTTGGGATGTACATCAATCAGACATTGTTATTGCTTTCTTGAATGGTGACATATTTGAGGAAGTTTATCTAACGCAACCTCGCGATTTTGTCAAGAAAGGACAAGAGGATAAGGTGTGCAAATGTAACAAAGCTTTGTATGGGTTGAAGCAATCTCCTCCTTCTTGGTATGAGAAGGCTGACACTCATTTAGGCAAACGAGGCTTTTGTAACAACCCAACAGAAAGCACGTTGTATGTAAAGCGTGAGGGTGATGTACTTCTCATTGTGGTTCTTTATGTAGATGATTTGTTGATCATTGGTCCCAATGAGGCACATATTGTTGAATTTAAGGTTTATTTGAATGCTACTTTCAAGATGACAGATTTAGGCTATTGCATCATTACTTGGGTATACCATTTAAGCAGTGTGATGGTGGTATTGCATTGTGTCAGAAAAGTTACATAGAGACATTGCTATGTAAGTTTGGATTTGAGGATTGCAAACCTATTTCCACTCCCATGAAAACATATTTGAAATTGAGTCTTCATGATGCTAGTGATTTCTGCAGATGTCACTCTTTACTGGATGCCTCATTTATGTATGCAACATGAGGCCGGATATTCAGTTTGCAATCTCACAAGTCAGCATATTTATGCATAGCCTAGGGTCTAAGCATTGGCAGGTTTTCAACATAATTTATCGCTACGTGAGTGGCACTTTACATCTTGGCTTGTTTTATCCCGGGGGGATCATTGCCGCCAGACTTACTTGCTTTTTCGGACTTAGACTGGGCTGGTTGTTTTGACACGTGAGTGTCCACAAATGGTTTTTGTTTCATGCTTGGCAGTTCATGGCGAGGCTCTCGGCAGGAGAGATCAGCTTGGCTTATGTGCCAACACAGGACAACCTTGCATATATTTTCACAAAGGTATTGTCTCGTGAGAAGTTCATAGCTTTCCGCAAAGCTTTGGAGTTACTCCCCTTTGTGGACTGATCATGTCCTCAGGGCATGGCACTTCCCTTTACTCATGTGTCAGCTCTCGTTCCCCGCATCATTCCAGGGGAGATTTGTTACCATATACATGTGGTAGTGACGTGCATGAACACACTTAGGACCCGGGGTTTTTTTCTTTAGGAGGTTTTTTTCCCCGTGCATTGTATATACGGCCATTCATTCTAGGGCTATCTATCTTTCCATTGCACACTAAGTAATATACTCCCTGTTGTGTACCTTGAGCTTCTTTCGTCTTCTCCAAGCTGTGAGTGTTTTTCTGCAACCCTAATTCCAACAGGATGGATGAGCAGGTTGAAGATCTTCACGAAGGCCCTGGTAGCATGATTGGAGAAGGCTACTTAGAGAGTTGGATACACACGTTTGGAAATCGATTCTCATTCACTACAACAACCTTAGCAACATACACTTAGTGTGGAACACGGCGTGTTCCACACAAGGACGAAGCACATTGAGGTACACTACGCTTTCATCAGAGAGGCGACATCGACCTTAGGTCTGTGAGGATGAATGAGCAAGTTGGAGATCTTCATGAAAGCCCTAGGAATAGAGAAGCTAAGGCAATTTCAAGCTATCCTTAAGAGTACGAGAGATGGTGTTGAGCTTGAGGAGTGTTGCTCAGCACATGGTATGCTTAGATGACTTCTTGGTTACATTGTCACGTGCATGAGATAGCGGACACAAAGATCATCGCTAGTGGCACTACAACTAAACTTCACCAACATGGTCTACCTATCAAGAGTGATGGCCACTTATCTAGCTTGCTTACTCACTAGTGGTTTCACATTGACCATTGTACATACTTCTTATAAATTTATTTTCCACATATGTTTAGTAGACCTCATCATCATTTTGTATAGTGAAAAAGAAGCAACAGCTTTGTGTCTCCATTTCAATTGTGTGCTCTTTTGGTTGTGGGAGTGTGCGCTTGTGAAAGCTCAAGCTCTCTCCTCTCTCTCTTTACAAAATGTTTGTTCTTGTTCCTCTAAATAGAAGCATAGTGGGATTTCTTTCAAGGTTTCTTTTAAGATTCTTCTAAACATATGGATGGAGACCTTTTCTCTTCCATTTTTTTGTGAAGGTATTAAGGTTTTGGTTTCATTTGAATAACAAGCATCACCATATCATTGCAAAACTTCATTTTTGTAACAAATTTCTGATAAACCAAATATTTGGAGTATTAATTTGTATTTAAGCATACCATTTTGATTTGTAATTAGCTTGATGCAATCATATTATAGTTAACTTGTTCTCAATGAAAGGCAAGCCATTTTAATTTCTAATTGACTTGTTAGTAAGTTCATTCCACAGCAGAGCCACCAAACAATCACTAACTCTAAATCTAGGCCCAATATTGAGGCACAACTCATTCAGACAATGTCAAACATCCATAATTATCCAACTGGGACGCTATCACCGCTGAACTCCCCACTCCCCTTGCCAGATACAGACCTCTCATAGATGCTACCAGTTACATGACCAGAAAACTAATTAAGATAATTAGTCCTAAGATGCGAGAAACTAGCACCAACTTTTAGTCTGTTGCATTGAGTTCTACAGATGTATGCTACCTCCTCACACCTAACTTCTTTACCTGGCCTCCCATTCTAACACTTGAAAGAGCATGTCTTTTAGCAAGACACTTCTTGTCTTTACCATGAGTCAGTCCCTTGATATCTTCATTGACACCACTTCCTGCTTTATGTTTCCATAAACCTGCTTCTCTTGGGCAGCCATGTGTGCGAATCTCTGAAAAGTCACAAACTCAACGCAGTCATGAGTGGAGGGTAGAGGTTTACATCACTACGGAGCAGGGCAAGCAGATGCCAGACCAATAGTAAATAAACCACCTTCAAGTACCCAAAACTTCATCCCATATTCGATGGACCAAATGTCAGAAAAAAATCATTCCACTCAAGCAAAAGCCATGTTGATGCAAGCCCGCAACCTCAAGTGCCCAGGCACCCAAAAGTAATCACGGCATGAGCCAATATAATGAGAAGAAGTCATCTCTGCAAGATTCTCTTTTGACTATGAAGCTCTGAGCAAGAAGCGACCCTACAACCACATCATCACTAAATCCGCACCGAGTTTCTCATTCTCATGGCTGCAATCTTTTGTGCTTCCTCAAGCATGCCAGCAGTCATATAGATCTTTTCCATACAAACGTATGCTGCAGGATCATGTTCATCTACATTTACGGCATGCTCAAATGCCCATTTTCCAAGCTTTACATTTCCCCAGTTTTGACAAGCACCTAAAAGAGCAGACCATACTAGCAGATCATGGCAAGATGCCAACTTCTTGATCACTGCCATTGCCTTGTCGAAATGCCCTGTCCGGCCAAAAAGATCGATCATGCAAGTGTGGTGCTCTACGTTTGGTGAGATGCCATGAACCTTTTGCATACTCTCATAAAACATTTGGCCCTCAACTATATAACCTGCGTGACTGCATGCACTGAGGACACAAACAAATGTGATTGCATCCGGAGGAATTCCCTCATGCTGCATACACTTGTAATAATCTAAAGCTTCCTCTGTCATCCCTTGTTGGGCATACCCTCCTATTACAGCATTCCATGAAACTAAGTTTGGAGTGAAGCCCTCACTCTTCATTTGCCCAATACACTCAAGTGCTTCTTTGCCTTGCCCTTGTTGGGCGTACCCAGCAATTAGAGCATTCCATGAAATCACATCACGAGCATGAAGCTCATTCAGCACTTGTGCTGCTTTTCTGAGCTCACCACACTTGGCATACATGTCAACCAATGCAGTCCCAAGCACAATATTATTTTTGAGCAGGCCCTGACTGATAATCATGTCATGAATTTGTTTGCCCCACTCACCTTCTTTTGTGATTCCGCACACCTTCAAGATGCAAGCATAAGTGATTGAATTTGGAGAGACCCCATCACCTTGCATTTGTTGAAAACATGCCAACGCCTCTTTGCACAGCCCCTGTTGCGCATACCCTGCAATTAGAGCATTCCAAAGGACTACATCCCGAACACCAAGTTCATTAAGTACTATTTGAGCTTTTGAGAGCCTTCCACTTTTGGCATACATGTCGACCAAAGCAGTGCCAAGCACTACATTTTTCCCCAAAAGTCCCTGTCCAACAATCTCATCATGAATTTCATTGCCCCTCTCAACTGCACCTGTAATGGTGCACGCTTTTAAGACGCAAGTGTAAGTAATTGCAGTTGGTGAGAGGCCTTCGCTTTGCATCCTCTCAAAGCAGTCCAATGCTTCCTCTCCTTTCCCTTGTTGGGAATAGCCAGCAATCAATGCATTCCAAGAGATGACATCCCTAACAGGAAGGTCCTCAAGCACTTCTTTTGCTCTCAAGTGCTTTTGCTTTTGAGAGCACATTACACTTGGCATACATGTCGACCAAAGAACTACCAAGCACAATATCTCCTCTCAATAGCCCCTGGCTGGCGATCTTATCATGAATTTGTGTGCCAATGTCAAGATTTTGAGTGATGCCGCAGGCCTTCAAGATGGAAGAGTAAGTAATGGCATCAGGAGAAAAACCCTCACTTAGCATTTGCTCATAGGAGTGGAGAGCTTCCTCACCCTGCTCATTTTGAGCATATCCTGCAATAAGAGCATTCCAAGAGATGGCATCTCGATGGGGAAGTTGGTGATGAACCTGCTGAGCCTTGTGAAGTGCGCCACATTTAGCGTACATAGTGATCACCATGTTTCCCAAATGTGTATTGGTAGTGAGCAAACCACTGTTGCAAATATTTGTGTGTAGTCTTGTGCCTTGTTGCAAATCCTTCTTCTTGGCACATGCCTTGAGCAGTGCCATGAAAGATTGGGTTGCATACTTGTCAATCTCTTCCTCTCCAGGACTTCTCTCTGTTGCTGCCCAATGTGGCTTGCACCAACTATTGATCCACAGCGGTTCCTGGTTGAGCTTGAGCTCACAATCGCAGGATTTTGAGTTCCTCTGTCCGAACAATACATTCGGCTTACGACCGGAAAGCAGTAGCTCGCTCAGAAAATGGCAAGACAAGAGCGGCATTTACCCTCATGCTGTGAACCTAGGTTTGTACAACAGTACGCAATCACTTACTGCGCATGCGCGAGAGAGAAGAAGAAGAAGAAGACGAGAAGAGAAGAGAGAGAATCATGAATTTGCATGCCATTCCAAATATTTGCATTTGCTAAACACTAGGCCGATAACATTTGGATGCATTTTCCACTACTATAGTTGCCAATGCTTGTGGTGGATGTTATATTCGTAGCACATATGAAAGAGGAGGCAATAAAATGTGTAAATAGCTCTACAAAATGAAACTAAATACTTCCCTCATTACAATTACTTGAAAGCCTTGCTAAAGCATTTGGACTATAATAGAATGTGAAGAATAAATCACATCTATGTATAAATAATGAAACATTTTTATTCACAATACATAACCTTGTTATATGCATAAACAGTCATCTGTTAATGTTGTTTAACAATAGTCGTAACCTTAACAAGTCTTATTAGGTATCCAACAATTTTTTGCCATTGGAATTGTTTCCAATACTACGTGCTCAAAATGGTCGAATAGACAGATTTGACCAGCATCAAGGGACTTTATCACGACACATAATTAGGGGAATAGACACTAGTGTCAATCCCAAAGACCGATATTCTCCACATGTGGAACATGTCTTATATAGTGATGTCAAGAATTATGACATCCATTGTACTTGGGTGTGGAGGTAACTGAAAACACTATGTGACATGAGTGAGAGGGACCCTCATAAACCTTGCTCCACACTTACTAAATTAAACTCCATGAGCTCCGAGACCATGATGCACACCTTGCGACTAACAACATGTGCTAAACAAAACCCTACCATCATGTAGGCAATAGGGAGTGAAACCTTGATTGTATCAAAATGAAGAGTTGAGAGAGAAAGTAATAGGTTGCAAAAATTGACCCGGTACACTGCTTTCTCAAAATCCTTTGCTCATACATGACCTTGTCATTTCTCTGAAGAGTTAAGTGGATAAAAGCTTCAAGAATATGCATCCCACTTATAAAGCTCAATCAAAGCATACTCAAAAAAGAAACAAAACCAAATCATATGTTTACTATGAGGTGTAAAATAATGTATACTTACCAAGAGGTAAAGGAAAATTTTCAAACCTCAAAGGTACATTACAAAAATTATATCTTCAAAAGGCCCAATATTCCTTTAACCTGTTAAACACTAAAATAAGAGATTAGTGAAGATAAGATTTAACTAATAACTGTGGGTATTGCCTTGGCAATCCAATTCCCTTGGTTGGATTGTGTAAATCCAAACCCCTTGGTTAGATTTTGCAAAGAAACTTCGTAAACTATCAGTGAACTAGACCAACCTAGAGTATCATGCAACCAAAAATGATTGTAAGCAACTTGATAAAGTGAACTTAGCTACTACCCCTTTCACTTGAGAAATTCTTTCCATGAAAGTTCAAGTGTAAAGAGGAATCATGTCATGCTAAGTGTAGGAATAGGAGGGCACTACCCTGGCAAAGTGTCAGACATACTTGCAGTATAGGGGTCTATATATAGCTAAGAGCCAGAGGGCCAGTGGCCTATATATAGGATGGTTGGGTGGTTTTTTGCAAGTCTATTTCCCCTCTGTCTTACATTAGTATCAGAGCTCAGGGGAGATGAAAGCTATGGAGAAGGGTAAAAGCTACCTTGCATGGCTTTGCATTCTCTCTCTCTCTCTCTCTCTCTCTCTCTCTCTCTCTCTCTCTCTCTCTCTGTGTGTGTGTGTGTGTGTGTGTGTGTGTGTGTGTGTGTGTGTGTGTCTCTCTCTCTCTCTCAGAGGTGATGAGCTTGGGTCATGAGGCCATGGGCAAGATCTCTTGCAGAGAAGACAGAAGAGATGGCCGGCGGACATCATGGGTAACACCCCTTGCACACACATCTTGTGTGGAAAGAGCTACATAAATTTTTTCAAGCACAATCTTCTATTAAAGTGTTAATTTTGGCAAGCTTATGAGGCTTCTTTCCACAGAATGCGTTATCCAACCAAGATAAGCATCAAGCTTTGGGGATGGATTCAAAGACTATGCATGACACAATCGGGTGGAATTTTCCACATGCATGCACGACTATCCAAGGGATAGAGTACTCAAGATTTCTTGATGGCATTTAGTATCTTTGGAGTATTGCAAGGCATATTGGTACATCCACCGACAAGCATCTAGGTACTCATGTTTAAGATTCAGATTCAATTTTGCAATCATCTGCATGTTGTTTAGGGTTGTGAATTCCAACTTGTGCAATGATTGTTGTCCAAGGGGTATGTTGGAGTTTATCAAGTGTGGGTTGATTGTCGTTATAGCAAGGCTGTTATAATGAACAATTCCATTCATCTACATGGATTTTGTCTTAAGTGTATGTGGATTTCAAGGAAATTCAACCACTTTTAGGGCTCCTCTCAAGTAGAGGTAGCACACAATGCTTTTCAGTTGGCAACGGGGCTTAAAAGCTTGGGGCTAAAGGGCTCCAATTGGACATTACCTCCACAACATGCAACGAGCATGGCTCTGTGCAAGGTTGTTGATACTAAGTCCGATGTAGTCAGAAACGTTTATGCTCAACCCATTGTCAACAAGATAGATCCAACAAAATTTCAAGGGTAAATGCCAACAGTATTGGGCAACCTAGATACGCTTTTTTTCTCCAATTACTGTAGATGTTTTTAATTTTTTTGTCCAATAAATTACTCGACAAGATTAATTTTCTTTTACCTGTCTCAAGTATGAAAATGCCATCAAATGCACTTATGGGAGCAAGTCTTCGTATAAAATACTCAAGAAACTGGCTTGTGCGTTCTGTTTGCTAGTATCTCTTTCATGTATCCTCTTTGTGTTGTCAAGCGGAGGGGAAAAGCAAGGATTTTAGGAGCACAACTCCCTACTTATATTTATGCATTGGGGCATAGTTACTCCAAACCAATTACAGTTTGCCAGAGTGCAGGAAAAATAAGTACACGAAGTACATTAAAAGCACAATTTTGCCACAAGATGCTCCGACTTCTGATGCTAGGAGGGGTGGTTACAAAAATTGATGAGTATCTTAAATATAAGTTTCAATTTTGAACTTATTCCATTTTGCAGGATATTCTACAATGCCAACTTGACAAGAAAATATTGCTTTGGTCAAACAAATGTTGGCAACTCAATGATATTCGATAGCTAAGCTTTAGGAGCTATCTCTTGTACTATTGGGCAATCTCATCATTCTCAAGAAGTTGCATAATTTGGCAAGACCTTTTCTCTATGAAATTTTGACAAGGTTGATTCTCTTTTGTTTTTCCATGAGCACATGTAATCTATGAGCACTTAGGCTCCGTTCTTTTCATCTCCTAAATGAACTTATGCGAAGAAAGGCTTCACTTTAGGGCATATTGCCCAGAAGTTTCCAAATTTTGGAATATGTTGGTAGCATACAAACTTGGGGAAACTTGGTAAGACGTCCACCCGTTTTTTATTGGAAGTCGGTATTTTTGTCTTTAACATTTTATTTCAAAAAACATTATTTGCTGCGCAAAGAAAAGTACTTTGACATACTTACTGCGAAGCAAAGCTTCTATTCTGTGCCAAATACTATCCATTAACTTAAGATCAAGGATAATAACACACAAAGTTGGCAATAAGAGGATATAAGCTCACAATTATGGTTTGCAATGGCCACACATCGTGCAAGGCATGCATAGTATCTGCTCACATTGTGGAGACTGTCATTGAAGCCAAGGTCTTATCACATTATTTTTTTGCTATGCATGCATGGCATGCCAGTATTGTGGACTCATTCCATTAAAGCATGGTTTACACGTTCGCTATGCTATCAGCTACTTTGTTCAGGAGGAATTAAGGCTAGTAGATTAGTTTGTGATTGTTTTATATGTCTACAACGGTGAGCACTTTACATGATTGGCTCTATGCACAAGGTGCAACTGATATAGATGACACTTTACAATGATAGCAAGTAGGCATGGCTTACTCATCAAACATCTAATTCATGCAATGACATGAATAATCTAAGAGAACCTCAAAGTACCTCTTGTTTTTAAAACCCAAGGAAATTTAGTACGACTACCTTTTTTGGGGTGTTAGACATCTTTCTCTTCTGTTCATAATATGAGAAGATTATTTCAAGATCCAGTTGTGAATAAGATCTCCACTTGCAAAGACCTGTTGCTTAGTTGCAACATTGATTGTATCTCTAGGAGTGGCATTCTCAGCAGGGATATGATCCAGCTAATACACAATCACTTCACAGGTGTTGAGGATCATCTCTTGATCTCATCAATGTTGTAATTTCACGAAAAGAAGTTCGCAATTTTCCAAGGGCTAGTGCACAAGTTCAACTTCCCAAGTTGGTTCCAATCACTAGTAGACACGCTAGCCCATGTTGGTCATCGTTGGGCTGCTGCTAGGCTCAACAATTTTCATATAGAGTCTAACCAAGGGTTTGATATTCCCAATTTTAACCAAGGGGTTTGGATTGCAAAGGCAACACCCAGGGTTATAGTGCAATACTGCTTGATTTTTGCTAATCTTTCAATTAGTGCTGCTAGACCTTTTCAGGTGGAGATTTGTTTATGTGCATTTGAATATGGGTAAGTGAACGTTAATTCAAACTCAAGGTATGCATCTAATTTGGTTTCATTCCATTTTTTCATCTGCTTTGCTTGAATTTTCTAAGTAGGATGTGTTAGCTTAAATGTTTTCATCAATTTTTCTCTTCAGAGACATGACAAGATCATGTAGGAGCAAAGTATTTTGGACTGTACTGTCTACAATATATTTTTGTATTCTGCAATTATGGACCTGCATGTAGCATTTGGTTTTGCACATGTTTTCACAAGAGGAGAAACATTGTCTAGGAACTCATGGAGTTTGGTTTAGCCAGTGTGGAGCAAGGTTAATGAGGATCCCTCTCACTCATGTCGCAAAGTGTTTACAGTTACCTCCACACACAAGTACATCTTGTACTTGTAGGATGTTCTTTTTTTGGGCATCCTTATCTGAGACATATTCCACGTGTAGAGAATACGAGTCTCTGGAATGACACTCGCGCTCGTTCTTTGAATTATGTGTCACAACAAAGTCCCTAGGTGCTAGTCAAATACATTTGTTGGACTATTTTGCACACATTGTATCAGGAACAGTTTTAGTGGAAAAAAATTTTCGGATACTTAGTAAGACTTGTTAAGATTAGAAGTATTGTTAAACAATTTTAACGGATGATTGTTTATACACATAGAAAAGTTGTGTTCAATTAATGAACTAGTTCATTTGGTACCTAGCTGTGAGGGAATTTCGCATTCTATTATGGTCCAAATATGTTGGCACGATTTTCACATAAAAGTAAGCTCTTTTTTGGTGATCCGTGAGCATAACATTAGCCATAAGAATTGTCAAATACGGTTATGGATAAGCAAGTTCGGATCTATTTTTGCTAAATGCATGCACACTAAGTGTTATTGGCCCTAGTGTTTAACAAAGGCTTATTTTGAGCGGCATACACATTCATCACATTACTAGCTTCTAAAGTATTTCGCACTCTATGTGCACTATCTCAATGAGATTAATTGTAGATCTATCAATCACCAATAGAGGTCATAGATTGGTTTGGGTGCTTATAGATCATCGCACTAAAGTTAATCAAGATGGTTGTTCTTAAAATTATTGATTAATCAACAATAATGCAAGAAATTGTGATTCTTGTTTTACCAGTCATTTTGGAGGACTATCTGTAAATGATAAGGAAACACACCTTAGTGTTGTCAATTATCCAAAGAGGATAGGTAGTTTACAAGCATTAATATTGTGGTAAAGGATATTCTATGTGCGTACCTTAGCACTACGTTATCTCTCTAGTTGGAGTTTGATTATCATGAGGCAAAGCATGTTACGAGTCTAAGTTTAGCTTCTTCATGTTTAAATCAGGAACATCGGTTATGGTGGGGTTGTCTAATGATAGAAATGACACCAAGTTGATGACTTAATACATGTTGATGAGTTATGTGAGTAGGTCACTTGTATGGAAAATTGAGAAGAGGTATTTTTTAATGTTCCAGTATCTTCAAAAAGTATAACTCTAGGTCATTCACTTAAACACCTCTTAGTTGTGGTAACTCATATACAATACTCAAGTGAGTTACAAATAGAGTCTACACACTATCTTGGATATAAGCTGGTTCTACCAATAGTTGCACAGGGACAACAATGTGGAAAATCAAGATGTTTCTCTTGGTTTTATTGGAACTCCTGTTGAACTGTGTAATGGCCACATGAACAACTGGACCTCTAAGATGTGCCATTGTGGAAAACATTAGTGTTCTTGAGAAGATCTTACCACTTTTTTTTTTAGGACAAAAATGATTCTCCAAGGGGGGAATAATGCCATGCCAAGGGTAGGACTAGGAGAGCACGACCCCAATCAACTCCAAGTGGCAGGGAAGGCTTATCCTTGGCAAGTGACAAAACTCTAGCTTGTGAGGAAGGCTCGCATGTGGCAATTGACAAAACCCCAGCTCTGCTGAGGTGGAGCCCTCTCAATAGACAGTAGGTGAACCAAAACCAAAGGAAATTGAACCAATGGAAGATGTTGATGCTAAGATGACAGATTCTGTAGCGCAAGAGGGGGGGCAAGCAGTGCAACGCATCGTTCATGGTGATGTAGATCTAGAGTCCCCGATCTTCCTTAGTGATATGGTGAAGAAGTCAAGGAAACAAAAGAATCATGCTGATGGTAAGTTGTTTTGGCTATCTAGGACATGGCTCCCTACAGGCATTGAATTATTTTTATTCATGTATCTCTTTATGATGCAACTGGACATTCCAAAAATATGCGAGCATCAGACATGAGCCGCTCAAAGCAGCAAAATAACAAGACTGAGGAAGAGAATGATGGTGAGACCTCTTTTACTCATTGCTTGTTCAGGAAAAGCATCTCATCACGTAGTGGAAGTTTATAGGGTCAACCTCATTAATATTTTTATCTCTATAGCTCATGTTCATGCTCATCAGCATGTAAGTCGCTTGGGTTTTGGTTTTAGGTGGAGATGGAAAATCGATGAGCGAGGAAGTTTCGAAGTCACCGTGTTAACCCTATCACCTTCAACAGACGCATATTATTTATTTGATTGAGTCATGGACCGGGCTTGTTGGTCCAATAGGTGTTTAGGTGATCACCAATGAGAGGCGCACCACTTATCTTATTTTTACAGTAGTTTTGCAACGACCGGCTACTATGGACGCCCATGTGTGAATGGGCCAAACTCTTATAAAAGGTCCATTTGACCTAAAAATCCTCATTCTCTAAGGTGTAAGCTAATAAGTTCTCTCGTTCCATCTCTGTCTCCTTCTCCTTCTTGTATGTATGTGTGTATGCTAGCGCGCGCGCGCGAGAGAGAGAGAGAGAGAGAGAGAGAGAGAGAGAGAGAGAGAGAGAGAGAGAGAGAGAGAGAGAGAGAGAGAGAGAGAGAGAGAGAGAGAGAGCATTGTGGCGACATCGACGGTGGGGAGGCTGTAGAGTGCAGCATCGGCGGCAATTCCTTCTTCTTCATAGCATAGAATCCTTCACGACGGAAGTATTGAGAGATGAGTGACACACCTTTGTTCTTTGAGCTTGCTAGGATTCTCTAGCTGTGTGTTTGCAGCCTTTCGAGGTTTGCACAGAGTGCACATGCAAGTTCCCAGCCTTCGACACGTACGGAAAAGCGTACATTTTTGGCGCCGTTGTCGGGAACAGCCTTGCATTAAGCTTGAGGAGCACTCAGTGCTACCTTTGGAAGCCTTTCTTCCATCTGTTTTTTGGCTTTTTGTTGAGTTCTGTGAGAACTGTTAAGTGGCTGCAATGGGTAGATGAGCAGGTTTTTTGTTAACTACTGTTAAGTGACTGTCATGTGCAGTTTAAGCAGGTTTTTGTCAGATTTTGTTAGTGGCTATAAGCTCTATTAGTGATGCATTGTACTTGTTTTTGTTAGTTTTGCAAGATCTATACTGTGCAAGTGTCAGTAGAGCTATTAGTGAGTGTAGACAGTGAGAAATAGAGTAGACAATGAGCAGCAGAGTTGGTTGTGTGTGAGTGTGCAATTATGTGTTAGACAATTAATTAGCTGCAAGGAGGTTAGACAGAGCTCCTAGCAACTGTTGTGTGCGGCCGACACCCGTGCGGCCACATTGTTAAAGAATATGATGTTAAAGAATATCTCCATTGTGCTATGGGCGGTTGGACACTGACTATACTATGTTGTAAATATACTTTGGATAATAGTTCAAAAGAGAAGAAGAGAAGAGCAGCTCGTTGAATGGTTGCTGCAGGGTAACGATTGTGTGTGTGTGTCTCGATGTGTGTTGGTGTGTGTGTGTGTAGTCTTCTTTTCTACCTTCTCCATCACCTGCGCACTCTACAAAGTGGTATTAGAGCTCAGTTTGAGGAGCTACAGTCAATACACAGGTTTCCGCAACTCTAGAAAACAGCAAAAAAGAGAGGTTTTTTGGTCATAACTCCCTCACCCGAACTCGAAATACAGTGATCCAAGAGTCTATCTTTATGTTTTTGGGCGTTCCGGACGCATTGGCATACTCAGATTTGCCAAAATTTGAAATTTTCTGCAGCAAACAGCCAACTCACACAAGCATAGGAGATGTCCAGTTTTGCACTTGGCAGTAGATTTACAGGTTACAGGTGAAGAATTCAGCATTTACACAGGTTTTGGAGAGCGACATAGAGCTTTTGCATCATGATATTGTGTTATCGAAGATTATGTTTGGTTGTTGTGGGTCCGTTATGGACAGCCGCCTATGTAAGAAAGGTTGTGGGAAGAAGTTGAGGTGGTTATATTGTCAAATTGAGTACTTTGTGGTTATTTATGGATATGCGGTCAATGTATTTTGGAAAACTGCAGCCTTTGTGAGGGTCGAGTGAGGTTTTTTGAAGCCTTTCCTTGGGAGCTTTGGTACCTTGGCAAGGTGGATTAGGTATTGGAGCGAACCGCCGACTAGCCCTGCGAAAGACCTCATATGTCGTTTACGACTATGGGAAGAAGGTGGATGTATGGATATGTGGTACAGGACAGCGTATGGATTGCATTTGCATACAGGTCCATGTGGACATTGTTTTAGAGTATTTATGCATAGTACTGAGTCAGTCTGTGGCAAAGTGAGTCAGTGGATTTTCCCTTGGCAGTGAGAGATTTTTTGTCAGTGTTTATGAGCACTTTGGTTGAAATTGTCACTTGAGATATTGTCCAAATACAAACGAAACTCTGCAAAAATTTTGTCAAAATCCTTTGGAAGAAATTGAGAGAGTGAAGATGGCAGAAAGTTCAACTCAAGTCACACAGATTGTTGGAGAGAAGCTGACCAGAGAGAACTACAGCATATGGTCTTACAGGATGGAGAACTTTATCATGGGCAAAGGTTTATGGGATTATATTACAGGTGAACAAGAGTGTCCCGAGGTTGGTTTGGAACCAAATAGAGAGAATGTTGAAGCACATAAAACATGGCAAGCAGGAGTAGAAGCTTACAAGAAGTGGATCGAGAATTCAAGGAAAGTGATGCATTGGATTTCACTATGCATTAGTGACTTCTTTATACCACATGTGAAGAAGGCTTAATCTCCAAAGGAAGCATGGGAGATACTAGCAAGAATGAATAGCTCCAATACAGAACCACGAAAAGTTCACTTGAAGCAAAGGTTACATTGTGTATGGCGAGGAAATAGATCCATATCAGATTATGTGACAGAGATAAAGCAAATACAGGAAGATCTTGCGAGCATTAATGTTGAAGTTCCAGATGATGACTTAGTTTCAGTGACATTGAATGGTTTGGGACCGGAATACAAGTCATTGGATACATCTATATCTGTTCGAGGACACATGCCTGATTTTGAAGAGTTAGTAAACCTTTGTTTGCAAGAAGAGGTGAAGTTAGGCAAGTCAGGTCCTTCTACATCAAATAACAATTCCAGAGATCAGGTTTTTTACTCTAGAGGTCGTGGAAACAATAGAGGTGGAAGAGGAAACTATGGTCGTGGAAACAATGTTGAAAGAGGTCAATGGCAAAACCAACAAAGTCAAAGTTACAATGATTATAGCCAAAGAGGCAGGGGGAGAGCCCGAACTCATGGACGTGGAGGTGGACGATTTGTACATCCTCAAAGAGATGGATATTGTAACAGATGTGGCATTTATGGTCACTTTGAAAGAGAATGTTACACAAGGCTAAATCAAAATTGTGATCGTGGTGGAAGAGGCCGAGGTTATGGCAGACATGGAGGAAACTTTGTTGGATACAATCCTCATGATCAAAATATATATGTCAATAGGTCGAGTGGACATTTATTTCCTATGGAGCATGTTGTTGGAAGCATGGTGGAGCCACATCATACAGATGATTGGTATTTAGATAGTGGTGCCACAAATCATATGACATATCATGGTGAATGGTTTGACAGAAAAGTGAAATTAGAGGAGGATGAGTTTGTCGCTACAGGTGATGATACTTTGCATCGGATTACACATGTTGGTTCAGTTCCATTGCTAGAAAAAGACGGGACATACAACACATTGGGAGATGTTCTATATGTGCCTTCAATCACAAAGAATTTAGCATCAGTTGGACAGATGACAGATCAAGGGTTGCAAGTCCGTTTTAATCGTTATGGATGCTTCATAGAGGAGTTTCACAATGGCAGACCAGGCAAGATATTGGCACGTGGAAGAAAGAAAGGTTGCTTGTTCTCATTGGAAGCTGGAGATCCATGTTTACACAGTGGTATGTATGCAAACAAATCAGCCACTCAAGATGATTGGGCAGAGTTATGGCATAAGAGGATTGGTCATGTCAATTTTAGAAGATTAAAGCATATGTAATCAAATCAAATTGTACGTGGATTACCAAAGTTTGGAAGATTGAATTTTGATCATGTTTGTGAAGCTTGTCAATTTGGAAAGCAATCTCGTTTACCATTTCCAAAGAGGGGGAGAATTAGCCAAAGTCCTTTGGAAATTGTTCATTCAGATATTTGGGGACCTTGTGATCATGCTACACCAAATGGTTGTTGATATTTTATCACATTTACGGATGATTACAGCAGGATGACATGGGTTTACTTTTTTAAGGCAAAGTCAGAGGCATTTGAGGTATTTTTGGAGTTCAAAGTTATGGTTGAGAAAGATAATGGTTGTCAAATTAAATGCCTACGTACAGATGGAGGGGGAGAGTACATGTCACACAGTTTTGATGATTACTTACGTGAACAAGGCATAAGAAGACAGATTACTTGCAGATACACACCACAACAAAATGGAGTTGCTGAGAGAAAGAATAGAGTCATAACAGAGATTGCAAGAGCCATGATGAATGAGATGAATATGCCATTAACATATTGGGATGAAGCAGTTCATACAGTTGTACACATTATGAATCGAACACCAACAGCTGCCATTCATGAAATTTCACCTTATGAGAGACTTTATGGGATCAAGCCAACAGTTTCCTATATGAAAGTTTTTGGATGTGTTTGCTATTTTCATGTGCCAAATGAAGCAAGAAAGAAGATGGAGCCAAAGGCAGTGAAGTGTATATTCTTGGGCTACCCAGTTGAAAAGAAAGGTTACAAGTGCTATGATCCTACAACAAGACAAGTTTATGTCAGTAGAGATGTCAGATTTTGTGAGCATGAACCATGGTATAAACCAAAGCCAGTGATGATAGAAGATGAGTATGAAGAGCAAGAGAATGTGCATCATGTTGTTGATAAGCCAGGACCATCAACAAGAACTATTTCAGGACCACATATGGCAGAGGAGAGTACAAGAAGTGTCAACCCATGGAGCGGTCGTTTGTGAGATAAGAAGCAAGACGAGAAAGGCAAGAAGAAAGTGGTTGAAGAGAGTTTTGGAGATGAAAGCCTCGATGAAGAGCATGGTTTAACACATTTGAGAACACCTGGCAGTAAGCATATTGAGAAATATGTACCCCCATATGCAAGAGTTGAAGAGAAGAGTGCACCACAGTTGAGAAGATCAGAGAGGGTGCGTTATCCAGTTGATAGATTGACATACAACGGTTACATGCGTACACATTATGCATACATGGTTTCACGTGTGAAACATAAAGAGCCTACATGTTTTCAAGAGGCAATTGGAAAATCAGAATGGGAGTCAGCTATGGATGATGAGATGGATGCTCTTGTGAAGAATGACACTTGGGATTTGGTTCGCTTGCCAAGTGGAAAGAAAGCAATTGGTTCAAAATGGGTATACAAAGTCAAGTGCAAGTCAGATGGTAGTGTGGAAAGATACAAAGCGAGGCTTGTTGCTAAAGGTTATGCACAAACAAAAGGTCTTGATTATGATGAGACATTTAGTCCAGTTGCAAAGATGACAACAGTCAGATTGGTGATAGCAATGGCAAGTATGTTCGGTTGGAAGTTACGGCAAATGGATGTGGATAATGCATTCTTGAATGGTGACTTGGAAGAAGAAGTTTATATGATACAGCCAGAGGGTTATCAACATCCAGAGTTTCCATATTATGTGTGTAAGTTGAAGCAAGCATCTAGAGCTTGGTGTGAAAAGATAATCAGATTCTTGAAGAAGATTGGATTTAAACAATCTACTGCTGATCACTCATTATTTTTGAAGCATGTTGATGGAGAGATCGTCGCTATTGTTATCTATGTTGATGACTTGATTCTCACTGGAAGTCATGCTGAGCAAATTTTGCATGTCAAGAAGAGTTTGTTGAGAGAATTCAACATGAAGAACCTGGGTGAGTTGAGATATTTCTTGGGAATTGAAATTGTCAATACTTTATCAGGAATTTGGATGATACAAAGACAATACGCGTTGGATATGCTTGAGAAGTATGGAATGACAGCGTGCAAACCGGTTGATACACCTCTTGATCAAAATGTGAAGTTGTTTGATGATGGACATTACATTGAGGATGTCACTATGTATCGCAAGATGGTTGGAAGCCTTATTTACTTGACAATAACAAGGCCAGATTTGATTTATGCAGTGGGTGTTGTGAGTCAATTCATGCAAAATCCATGTAAAAGTCATCTTGATGCAGTGAGATGGATTATGAGATATGTGAAAGCCACTGTTAGTTATGGAGTGTTTTATGAAAAGAATGGGAATCTTTGTCTTTATGGTTACACAGATGCAGATTGGGCAGGAGATTTTATGGATAGAAGATCTACAAGTGGTTATGTATTTTCCATTGGCAATGGTATGATAAGTTGGAGTAGCAAGAAGCAATCAACTATAGCATTATCAAGTACAGAAGCTGAATATCGTGGAGCAGCTTTGGCAGCATTTGAAGAGTCATGGTTGAGAGTACTTATGGTAGACTTTGGTTTTGACTATCTTGACAGTGTCATTATATATTGTGACAATATTAGCAGCATCATGTTGGCAAAGAAACCAGTCTACCATGTTCGCACTAAACACATTGAGGTACATTATCACTTTATTAGAGAAAAAGTTTTGGCAAATGAGATTGATTTGGTGTATGTGAAGACAAATGATCAAGTTGCGGATATATTCACAAAAGCTCTTGGAAAGGAGAAGTTTTGCTACTTTCGTGAAGCATTGGGAATCCATCATATGCAAGCTCACTCTGAGCTTGAGGGGGAGTGTTAAAGAATATGATGTTAAAGAATATGTCCATTGTGCTATGGGCTGCTGGACACTGACTATACTATGTTGTAAATATACTTTGGATA
Organism: Adiantum capillus-veneris; assembly: GCF_014529385.1. Classification (NCBI taxonomy): domain Eukaryota; kingdom Viridiplantae; phylum Streptophyta; class Polypodiopsida; order Polypodiales; family Pteridaceae; genus Adiantum; species Adiantum capillus-veneris. Next base: position 129,973,955 of record NC_140931.1, on the reverse strand, counting down.
ATAGTTCAAAAGAGAAGAAGAGAAGAGCAGCTCGTTGAATGGCTGCTGCAGGGTAACGATTGTGTGTGTGTGTCTCGATGTGTGTTGGTGTGTGTGTGTAGTCTTCTTTCCTACCTTCTCCATCACCTGCGCACTCTACACACATTATCCGCCAAAAAAACTTTTTTTGAAAAAAAATGTTAAGAAAAAAACCAAAAAACACTCAAGAATATTGAGACTAAAAAGAATTTCAAAAATTAAATTTAAAAAAGCTTATCCTAAAAGGAAGGGATCGGGATCATTCTCTCGAGCTCGAGCCCGAGCCCGAGCCCAAGCCCAGGCCCACGCCTTAGTCCTCAGTCCTATGATATACTACTCACACTACCTTATATATAAAGACTAGGATCTCAAGTGAAGGGAGGGTATGTGGTACAAGTTCCTCAAGTTCTCCACCATCCCCTTCACACTCACCCTTTGGACTTACTAATTCTAGCCCTCTCCTCACCTAGGAAAAGACTAGTTTTAGGATTCCAAGGGCCGTACATAACCGAATCGAGGGCTATAAAGCACGACCCATCCCTTTAGCCAAGATGCCTATTTTGAGCTATCATATGCCATATTTCTTGGCTCGCTTAAAAAAGGGACCAAAAATACAAAAAAATAGGTTGTAAACATCTAAAAAACTAGGTGAGCGACCTTCACGGGCAGTCACCAACACCTCTAGAGTGTTGAGGTCACATGCACCTACGCTCTGGTCGTGTGCTAGAGGACGAGCACATCGAGAGTGTCTCTATTTACACGGGCACTCATTATTCCTCTACCTTAGGCTCCAGGCCCTCGGCGGGAACCCAAGGTAGTACCACTCAGGCCCACATATTGCATCTAGTGACTCTTCCTCTGACTAGACATCATGGAGGGTTACCCAATGTCTAATCCTGATAGTTCAAGCCAAGACATGCATGCCATGGGCCCACGGTCTGGGCCGAGTGTGCTTAGCTGCTTGAAGGAAACCTTTAGTAGAGCCACTCACTCCGAACATGGAACTAATGATGTAAATGAGGGGGGTGGGGAAGTAAAGTCACCATTTATGACCAACGTAGACCCATGAAACTGGAGAGTATGCACGTGAATACTCCATTCACTGCAACCCCCTGACTCTTCAGAGCTATTCCCCTCCGATGTTATATTACTTGATGATAGAAGCCTTACCGAAGTGCAAGAGGTTGAGCGGTATATCATTGCGGCATGGGAAAGGAAATCAAGAGCTTACGCAAGGCAGAGCAACGAAGAGAGTTAAAAGTGAAAGCTCCTATGTCAATATCCTTTCTAGGAGAGCAATCGAGTGCTCCTGAATTAGCTACCACTAAGGGTCAATCCATAGAGAGCCACATTACATCTAGTTCAAAGAACACCCCTAGCACCTCAATCCTAGATGGAGCGTTCCTAAATGAGAACTGGGAGTATGAACTACAAATGGAAACTCTAACCAACCTATACATAGGTCACACCTATCACGTGGGTTGGTTAGATGTCCTACTATCCACAACGGGTGCTACTAGTATAGAGGATCAACAACAAAGAGTTTGTTAGGTCATCCATAGGGTTATTGAGCTAGAGAGACAGAACAAGGGGATCCACATGCCTTCAACGGGTCTCATGAGATCATTAGAAAAAAATTGGACCCCCTTGGGGCCATGTAAGGATTCCTAATTTTAAGGGATTAAAGCTAATTTTGTAGGGGATGGAGGGAACAAAGACAACAAATAGGGCTACTTTTGTAGCTCTCTCTAACTTCTCTCTAGATAGGAGAGGGGGGGAAAGTAGGGAATGAGGGTGGTAAAGTAGGAGGAAGAGGGGGATAAAGTAGGTGAGAGAGGGGGGTAAAAAGAAAGAGAGGAGTAAAAGTAGAGAGAAGAACCATTCTCTCTCTACCTATCACCAAACAAAGAGAGTAAGTAGTTATGACAAAATCCACTTTTTAGTTCGTGCATCAATTCACCCCAAAAAATGATTTTTTTATAAAATCTTCAAAATGAATCTTTTAAGTTTTCAAAAGGTCCATATATATATATATATATATATATGTATAAAACAATATTTTTATATAAGAATCTAGCTTTTATAAGCTCCAAATCTAAAATTCTTTGGGTCCTCTTTACATTAATTCCACAAAGAGAGTAAGTAGTTATGACATCTTCCACTTTTCAACTCGTGCATCAATTCACCCCAAAAAATGATTTTTTAATAAAATCTTCAAAATGGACCTTTTAAGCTTTAAAAGGTCCCTATATATATATGTATATATATATATATATATATATATATATATTTGTTTTAGAAGAATCTAGCTTTTATAAGCTCCAAAACTAAAATTTCTTAGGTCCCTCTCTACATTAATTCCAAGAATAAATAGATAATGCCACATCATCAAAACGTCCATCTAATCAAGCCTAAAAATTCAAATTTTTAAATTTTAAAAATTTCCCTCCTTTGAGCTCAAAAATTGAACCTATATATGTCTACATATGAAAAAATATATTTTTAAGTCTTTTTATCCCAAAAATTGTCTGTTTATCCCAAAAAGTATATCTTATCGATTTTTTTCCCCATCATAACTTTCCACCATGTCTCTTCGCGACATAACCAATGAATCACCTGCACCGTCATCTACTAGGTCAACTAATGTCAGTCTGTGTCTACCGATCGAATTTGCTCCCACAAAAAAAAAGATGAGAAAGCATCTCAACCGGCATCCGTACGACGGTTTCGAGGAGAAACCAATGTTGACTTGTGGCTTGATGGAGGGTTGTATCCAAAAGATCCGCTCGTGGGCTGTCATTCGACATTCCGTACACTCCCAAGCTTAATCAAATATATGGGAGAAGGAGAACGTGGTCTTCTTGGGTATTGTAAGAGATTGGACTCCAATCACGCAGGTGCGTCGGCATATTTCCGACAACAATGTCAAGTGTTACATATTCATTCCACAAATCTCCAACAACAACTACATTCCACAGAGAAACAACTCAAAGATCTTAAAGAGGAGATGAAAGCTACAAAAATAGAGGTAATTAAGCTACAGATTGCAATGATGCACCTAAAAGCCACTCCATTTGGCATGCGTGAGCGTAAGAGGGAGTTCTCTTCCATTGAAAACTTAGCCTCTAATGGAGGGGCACGTAAGAAGCGGATCACGGCAACCAGGTTATTTTTTTTAATTCACAGTGTTCATGAAAGATACCATCACAAAGGAGATCTCTAACCTTGTGTCTCAGGGTGATGTCCAGAGAGCTCGTGATGAGGTTGGGATCAGCACAAATGCATACCATGCACTTCATGGATTGATGAAAGATGCATTACGAGAGCAAGGCATCACCGAGAATTTGATTCCTATTCCACATAGGGTCCGACTTGCAAAAAAGGCAAACAATGATCTTGTTCGGGAATCCCTTGGCGAATACAAACACATTGAAGGATCCATGATGTACTCTTCCACAAGTGCCAAGTCACGTGGTAACATAAAGGGAGGCAATACTATTCCTAATGGGGCAAAGTCTTTTAGTTATCATCAATTCAACAATATTTTTGTTGACTTGAAACGACTACAACAAGCTATGGTTAAATTTTATGCTTTGTCTTCACAAGGTAATACAAATTGTAATGTCATTTTTTATTTGTATTGAATATCATTTAGTGTAACAATTCAATTCCTGTGTTGTTTCAGTACTTGGAGAGAAGCTCATATTTATTCTTAAGCTAGATGAATGTCAAATTGTCAAAGGACGAAGATTGGAACGCATGAGTGTGACACTCATGAATGAGGCAATGTTTTTTGCAAAAGTTGATGTTGTCGTTGATCATTCTCAGGAACCATCATTTAGTGTACAATCAAAAAATGAAATATGGTGGTTAGGAGCTTTTGAAGTTCCGAAAGAGACTCATGAGGTAGTGGCATGGGTCTTCTCTATGATCCCGTGGATCACAGAGGTTATTAAGGCACAACTAGAGGGAGAAAAGCTAGAAGTGGATGGAGTAGGTACATTTGATGTTGAGTGGCACTTAGGAGGTGATCTAAAAACAATCAAATGTATACTTGGGTGGAAACAAGGTGCTTCATCACTTCTTCCTTGTCTATATTGTGTATGAGGATACAAGGAGAGTACTCGTGGCTCCACGTCTTCAAAGAAAAGTGTCAAGGGAAGTCAGGCAACAGGGTCAATGGATGATGATGCAAGGGATTGGGTGTGCTCGGTGTTGAAGTGTCCTATCATGGAGGTCCCCAATCAATCGACAAAAGATAAAACATGGCATCCCATTATCAATTTTCCACTTACAAATGTACACTTTTGCACTTTGCATGCCTTTATGCGTATATTTGATCTCTTGTTAAAGCTTCACATAGAGTACGCTTTCACAATGAAACCACTTTCTAGATCTGTGGAAGCCATTGGAATAGTTGAAGCAAATCTAAATTTGATTGGATGTCATGGTGGCAATGTTTCTATCATCGGTGAGGTGGAAAATATACATGAAGTTCCACAAAAAGTATCTATGAATGGTGTGAAAGCACGTAGGTTTTTCAAGAAACCAGATATGCGAAAGGAGAGGGGTGAGGAGGATGCTCCATGGGAGCTATGGAAAGCGCTTTGCAAGTGTACGACCGATCAAGATTCAAATCCCGTGCTTGTAAATCTGCGTAGGCAAGTGTGGCACCACTTGGAGTTAGTGCTTCAAATCATGTGGAAACCCCAAACCACGAGCGAGCAACAAAATTTGTTCAAAGATCACATTTCGAATTTCACTAAAGTATTTGTGCAAGCGTGGGGAGAGAGCAATATCACACACTACATGGTAAGTTACTTTGTTCAGTTCAAATTTTGATTCTATACATAAACATTCATTTGATCTAAGCATTTTTTCTTGATGCAGCATATTTTGTATGCGCATGGAGCATTCTTTATGTCAAAATATGGTTCATTAGACATGTGGAGCAGTCAAGGAATGGAAAAATCACATTATTGAGCCAAAGGTGTTTACTTTAAAAATACACGTCACGGTGGTGGAACTACGAGATCCAACTACATGAAGGAGATGTTTGATTGGTTCTTTTGTTGTTCTTTGGGGAGATGTCATGCCATAGAGCGAGCGCGAAAGTCAAGTCTTGCCAAGGAGGTTAGGAGACAATCTTGACTTACTGCTAAAGAGAAATGGAGAAACTCCACCGGACCCCTTAATCATACTAGGTGGCGTGAAAATCGCCATAGAGTGGGCAAAGGTTGGTTACCCACATGTAAAACAAATGATGCTATGCAATGTAATGTTTATGTTTATAGATGTCTTTGTTGAGTTGCATATAATACTTCTCCATTTATCCATTTTTTGTTTTTTATATTTTGATGATATTAAGAGTTTTTTTAAGTAGCCTAGTCAAGTGTGAAGAGACCTATTTTTTTAAAAATAGGGGGCTTTAGAGAAGAGGGAGTCTCATTTTCAATCTTGCCCCTTCTTACAATATGGCACACACAAAGCAAACAACAAGAAAAGATCAACCTTTTTTTGCTCACCCTCACTCATCCGTCCAAGGTGCTCAAAAACCACCTTGGATACATGAACAAGAGCTCCTAGAAGAGATGGAGAGGGAATGGTCACGTGAAGAGCAACAAGATGGACAACCTTCACGCAAGAAGAAACGGGTAGTGACTTCAGACACAGAAACCGAGATGGACAACGAAGCACAAAGCCCACCATGGAGCGGACAGGAGATCCCAAGCAATCATCGAGTCCCGGATGGGAAGACATTGCCACGTGGCTTCGAGCTCTGCCGTCAGATTAGCCTAGACGTGATCATGGGTTACTAAATGAAGAGGATTTTGAGGATGTAGAAGACAAGCCAGTTGGAGCGCAAGGTGGAGTTGAAGAGCCAGTCGGAGCACATGGTGGCCTTGAAGATGCGAAAGCTCCTCCTCGCAAGCCCTCTTGTAGAAAGAAAAAGTTTTTCAAGGTTCGCCCTCACAAGGCCCATGTCCCAGATCCTACCATCCCTCAACAACGGGCTCTTGCTATGAAGCGGCGCATTCCAAAGGCCTTGTAAAAGATTCGTCACTATCAAAAAACTTCAGACCTTCTCATCCACAAGGCACCATTCGCACGTTTGGTGAAAGAGATCATCCAAAGTTATCGAATGGCATTTCGAGTTCAAGGTATCGCCGTAGAAGCTCTGCAAGAAGCAGCAGAATATCAACTAATTTATCTTTTTGAAGACACTAACTTGCGTGCTATTCATGTAAAACGGGTGAAAATAATTCCCAAGGATATAGCTCTTGCGCATCAAATTAGAGGAGAGAGAGATTGAATTTGACTTTTATGAAATTTTGGCAATGTAAAGATATCTTTTTCAAATATAACGAGTCGTGGCTTTAGTGATTTCTTTTCCATCGTACTGAAAATTTTTGTTTTAAGTGATATGAGTAAAACTAAGTAGAGAGAGAGAGAGATTGAGAGAGAGAGAGAGAGAGAGAGAGAGAGAGAGAGAGAGAGAGAGAGAGAGAGAGAGAGAGAGAGATGTCGATAGAAGAGCTGTCAATCGAGTGTGGTTGATTGAAAAACCAAAAAAGCATAATATCATTGCATTTTTGTAAACCTAGCCTAGAGAAGGTAAACAAAAGCTGTCTGGAGGCCTGCCGTAGAGGCGCGCGAGAAGGCAAAAGTAACTGTTACTTGCCTTCTCGCGCGCCTCTGCGGCAGGCCCCCAGACATCTTTTTTTTACCTTTTCTAAGCTAGGTTTACAAAAATGCAATGATATTATGCCTTTATGGTGTTATTTATATGAAAAAAAAACTCTTGATTTTGGTTCAGAGAATTGTACAATCATATCACAAGATAGAACCAATCACCTACCGTCTATCGTACCATAAACTCAATACAGAATTTCACAGTTAAAATCAAGTTCCATTCAAAATTTGAAATAGCAAAGTACAAAGATGTGATATGTCCCATTACAAATTTGAAAGAGTTAATTACAAGATATATGCAGCTATTGAGTGCTTGAGCCATCTAAGATATGGCAAGCAATGTTTTCTCGGTGCTCTTGGGCGCAGGGAAGCTGTTTGTGCAACACATCCGAAGAAATTTGTTCCACATTTCTTAGACCTACAGTTTGGCGTAAGGCCACGTTACAAAGCACACGACCACGAATGTGTGTTGCAAATGCAGCACTGGCCAAAGATTTATTTACAAGATAATAACTTGGGAGGCTTGAGATATGGTTGACAGGCATAGGATGCAGCTCATTGCTTTCATCATTGACACCCAAAATTGACCACAAGGAGTGTACTCCTTGTGGATTATCGCAAAGCCGTCTTGGGGAGCTTTCCAAGGTAATGCGCAAGGGATGACTGCCATCCAAAAGCTTGGCGCCTACCATCTCCTCCCCGACCTGCATGCTCATCCAGCTCCACAACATTCTACAAAGAAATCAATAAATAAATAAGATTTTAGAATGCAACAATAAAAATTAACGTAATCACAAAACAAAAAATTATTAATACCTCTTGTTTTTCGTCGTCCTCATCGTTTATGCCTTTTGCTGTCAAGAGAAATAGATGAATTGGGAGCCATAGCGACACTCTCAAGTTCATCTATATGAACATGCATAGGAGTGCGTTGGGCTTCAAGCAATGCGTGTGTAGCTACAAACTCATCCTCCGACACAGATGAGTGCGGTGCATCTATCACCGCCACCATTGCCAACTCCACTGTATCTACCACACTCTCTCCAAGGGGTAGGAGGCTTCGATCCAGTGGATCCGAGGAGGGGTCAATGGCAGAGGGCTCTACAGTGGCACAGAGGATGGACAGGCACTCATCCATGCGGATGTCAAAAGTGTTTTCAAGATCATGTAAAAACAAATATTCTCCCCATTTATGACAATTGGGGAGAGGCGTTAAAAAAAAAACCTCCGGAGTTAATGTCTCCTCCGGCGCATCTGCATCGGGCTTAAAGGATGCTTCTGCACCCTCATCACCCATGGATTTGGTGGCATCCATGACACCTCCTGGGTAGGTTAGGGCAAGAATATTGCCCTTGCATCCCAGGGCACTGTAATGGGCTCCTTTGTGTCCTTGACGACACCCCCAAGGCGCAAATGAGGCAAACTCACCTCAGATCTTTCAGGCTCCTCCGCAAGAAGAAACACAAAAGTCGCTAAGCGACTTAGAAACTGGGTGCCGACCTTCTTCTTTATCAAACGTGAATCTTCAATGTACTGACCTGCCTCACCCGCAATCACACAAAATCGTTGAAGCCGCTGGGTGAAAGGCCGATCGCCTTTGTGTATGTAGCGAAGCAAATCACATGGAATCCACAATTCCCCTTGTTCGACAATTGGTACAGCATACTTTGTCGATGTAGATTTCAAAAAATTCCAAGATAGGCTGAAAAGATTGGATGTTTAGGTGAACAGTTGCGTTCACATCAGGGAATTGGGTGAAGAAATTGTGGAGATCGTCACGATCTTGCCACTCCGTTGTTTGTAAAAACGCTTGGAAGCGTTGTAACGCCGTGGCTTCGAGAGGGGTGGAGGAGGATGTCATGATGCTAGCTGCTAAGGTAGGAATGCAAAGAGTGCTAGAGCTCAAATGAGAGTGTGAACAGGCTATGTAGGTGAATTGTGAAAATGGTAGGGTTTAGGAGGCTTTATATAGCGCGCCCCCTCCCACCCCCCCCCCCCCCCAAAATAAATAAATAAATAATAATAATAATAACAATAATTAAAATATTAAACAATTTTCATAAAGTAACACAAATAACAAGAAGTTATAAAAAACTTTCAAATTAAATTACAATTATTTAACTCTAAAAACACATCACTACTACTTTAAGATAATGTGCATTGCCAAAATTTGATACAACCATCAGTTTGAACTTATAATTGTGATCTTATAAGAAATTTAAGTACAAAACATAACTACTCTAATGATAAAATCAGATTCTCTTCCGTCATCCACGCCTTTTCAATTTGAATCGTGCTCTCCATGCGGCTACCAATCTAGCAAAAAAATAAGAAATAGCATACCCACCTTAGAGTGAGGAATAATCCAAAGAACATAAAGATAACATAATTAAGAGAGAAAAATCATTCACCTTACGTAGTCCGATGCAAAATTTTGTATCTTCTCCATGCTCTAAACCCATTATCACTAAGTGCTCCCGCACAATGTCCAATGTCCAATGCTTGTTCACTTGGACGGTCTCAACAACACCACTCGACAATTTGATTGCAATATCAAATACCTCAATTGTAGCATCGGTGGATTGCAATGGAATCCATTCACCAAGCTTGAACATCCATCTTTCATAGAAGAACCGCACGTAAAGGGTGGAGCGTACCTTGATGAAATGGATAGCAATGCCGAAGCTTCCAACCTAACACCGAAAGCGATCTCCGTTGTGAAGTCCTTCAAGATACCCCCACTTCTCGCCAAGGATGGCTTCCAATGTATCGTAATGTAGATCTTTGCAAACATACATAGTGTTTGTATGATGGAAAGGCAAAGATCCGAATATGCTAGCGAAGACATGAGAAGGACAACACCATCCAAGCCCAACGGAACGCGAGGCTTTTCCAAATTTTAATGATGCTCTCACATCAGCTACAATCTTGGCTTTCAAAGACATTACAGTGAATGCATATGGCTTTGGCCACTCCATGCTACGCAAGGTTGTAGCTCTCCATAGCCTTGCTCATCTGTAGGTACAATGTACTTGTGGGTGTAGAAGAACACCCTTTGTCGTGCAAGGTTTGATGAAGTCGTGTTGGAAAAGAGCATATCCCCAAGACTTGCATGCATGGCTGTAAATGTTCTTGAAAGGCACGAGAGCGGTTGCTCCTCCACAAGGCTAGAAGGAAAAACATCTACATAGAAACAAAACAGTCCGTGAGATGTAAAAAGTCCAATTTTTTGTTACCATCGAAACCATTGAAGTGCAAGGGACATACAATTACAAGAAAAATCCCTTGGGTTGGTGATCCCTCGTAGACGCATGTGTCCAAACATGAAGACATGTTGAACGATTGCGACCGTACCCTTGTCTCTTACTTGCTTGAAGCCTATTAGTCTTCCCTTCCAATGGAGATCAACGTTTGTTCTTTCACGAACATGATGGGGACCGATTGCGGAAGGTTGCATGGAGACCCACGCACCTTCTTGAAAAACCTGAGGTTCCCATTGCTGCTCCTCATTCTTCGAGTTGTGGAGAACCATACTTTGAATGATGGGTTTGGGGCGTCTATTTTGACCATTGTTTGCCATGGATACTTAAGTGGGAGCTTGAAATTGCAATGGAGAGCTTGGGGAAGGAGGAGGGAGACAAAGTTTAGAGAGAGAGTGGGAGCTTAAAGTTGGAATGGAGAGCTTGAGGAAGGAGGAGTGTTTGGAGGTGATAACAACATACAAGTACCCACCTAGCCAAGGCGCCCGTTGGGTCAGCCGGCCAAAGTTTTGATGTGGTCACATTATTTTTCCGATGTTTAATACATCAAACCCTGTAAAATCCTAATGTCAATCGTCTATGTCGAGTCTGAGTCAAAGATGTAATTTTTTCAGTGATGTATGTAAAGGTCCATGAGAAGTTGGCCGCCGGCCACTTTAGAAATCCCTAGGTATATAATACACTAAGGTTAGTGGGAAAGAGAGATTATTTTTTGAAGAAAAGGGACTACTGCGTTACGTACAGAGAGCTACCTCTTTGCTCCAACTTGTAATCATCGCTTCTGTGGCTACGGTAATCCAAATTCAGTTTTGTTTCTTGCATTGTGTTCCTCTTACTCTGCTCTTTCATTCAAGTCTAAGCATTCAAGGTTCGGTGAAGGTTTCAAACGCATCCGTTTAGGCCTTAAAATCGATGTTTTGAGTGTTTATATGCGTATTTTATGTTGTTTTGACCCTAAGAGAGGTTTTAGGGACCTAAAAACGACCCTTTAGGATCATTCATTTACTGTTTTTGCGTACTGTGGGATGAACGATCGCGATCGTTGTACCTCTCCAAAATGCTGTGACAGTGATAGGATATGTTCCTGATAGTCTCCTATAGCTCCCCTTCAAGTTTTGTGCGATTCCGATATGATTTGCATGGTGAACGGGCGTGATGACTGTAGAGCTGTATAGAAGGACATAGGCAGATTACTTGGCTTTAGTGCGATTGATTTGCTTGTAGAGTTAGTAGTTGCATCTCTTCGAGTTCACTTCATTAGGATTGACACCCTAGTGAGTTTCCATGCCTCATCCGAGTCGCTTCCCCTGTATCAATAATTTTATGTTGATGCTTGAGAGCTATGCTATGGACGTCCGTCGCGGCGACCCGCAAACATTGGCGCCGTTGTCGGGGAATGAATCTTAGGTGATGAGTGACCGAGTGTGTATTCAGAGTTTTCTTATTGTTCCAAAAGATAATTTCCATTCCATTTACATTTCAGTGAAGCATCTAGACAGGGGTCTAGTGCTTAGTGGACTCTAGGGTCGGTGGACTGGCTACATCTACTCTTGAGAGATATAGGGACTTGTAAGTGAGGTTGCTTTAAGCATTTTTTCTCTTCAAATTTCTTTGTATTGATTGAGTACTGATCCATCATCCGTTTTTTATCCTGTTTGTTTTGTTTGATTCATTTTCGTATGTTCTTTCATTTTTGTACTTAGGAGTAGGATAAGTAAATCACATTCTAGTCAGATTTGGGATAAGAGTTAGAGTCGAGAAACCAGAAAACCATAACTTTGGCAAAAAGGCCATAAGACTCTGAAATATTGAAAATCTGACCAAACAGAGCTGAAATTGATTCAAATCACAAAGTGGTAGCACCAAACACTGGGAAACACTTGTCAGAGGGAGCAGACAAAATTTCATCAGATTTGGCCTCTGTACTACGATCGCGATCGGTGTACCTCAGTGCCAGAATTGGACAAGATTTGACATGTGCCTTCCTGATAAGATTCTAAACAAGTTTGTCTAAAGCAACCACACCCAAAAACATCAAAAATCAAGGAAATCAGGCCACTTGGGTAAAACTAGCCTGACAGACCCAGAAACTATAAAATCTTGACTTTTGGTGATCCAAATGCAAAAAGCCTTGGGGGATAGCCTTAAAACATCAGTGTCTACAAGCATGCCAAATTTGGTCTAACTTGGGCTCCAAACTACGATCGCGATCGGTGTACCTCAGTGCCAGATTTTGACCAGACTATACCCACACATACACCTAGGTTATATAAGATAGCAGGAGTTTTCAAAATTCAAAAAAGTGACCAAAATAGCCAAAAATATTAGACAGACAGAAAACCACTGCAACAGACCAAGATCTGGTGAAAACATGACTTTTTCTTGTCCAAATTCAAAAAGATTTGGGGAGTAGACTGTACACATCATTGTCTACCATATCCACAAGTTTCATCCAATTTGGGCTCAAACGTACGATCGCGATCGGTGTACCATACTGACATTTTGAGTTGAGACTTGGTGGGTAGGTAGCTGATAACTAGACAAACAACTTTCTCAAAAGAACCAGGGTCAAAAAACCAAAAGATAATTGTCAAATAGGGCAAACACTGATCACTGATCCTTCAGACCAAAATTTTGAGAAAATTCAAGTTTTTGTGATCCAAATGCAAAGTGGATTTGGGAATAGACTAATCATACCCATGTCTATCAACTCCTAAAATTTCATGCAAAAAGGAGCTGGAACTACGATCGCGATCGGTGTACTCCAGTGACATTTTGGACTGAAATTTTTTGAGCAGGTAGCTGACATCTAGTGCAACATATTTTCCAAAAGGAGCAAGGTCAAAAAAACAAAAGAAAGTGGTCAAAAGTCCCAGTTACACAATCAGGCCAATAACCGCAGAACCACCTGGGATTTGGGTTTTCATTGGTCAAAACATCTCCAAATTCAAAAATACAAAGACCCTTGGTATCAAGACATCAAGGGCTAGCTACTGTGCAAAAATCTTCCAAATCTGTGACATGGGGTCAACGATCGCGGTCGGTGTACCTCTACACAATGGGGGTATCTGACTTCATAAGTTTGTAGACCTACTTGAGTACATCCAAAATCTCAAGTTTGAGCTAAAAATACCCTCAGGAGGCCAAGATACAAGCACAAAAGTTCCTGTGTTCTGGTCCTGAGACTGTTTTGAGTGTTGTTTCAAGTGCAGTTCACTAAAAGTACTCTAACTTTTGATAGACAACTCCAAACTGAGTCAGGTATAGCTAGGAAGAAAGCTTGTGGGCAATAGCACACACCTAATTTTACTAGGTTTCCTAATTCCAAACTTTTAGGGTACCCAAAACCAAGTTTCCAGAGACCAAAAAAGTCACAAATTCCTGACTTTTTAGAGACTTGACCAGGAGGAAAAAGGGATTGTGTGCACTAAGCCAAGGTGTTCTTATCAAGGACCATCTTGAGAGTATTGAGTGAGGCTTAAACATGACAACTCATCCATCATTAGGGTTTCCCACTCAACTCAGAGCTATGCCACCTACACAAACAACCAGAAATACTGCAACACCTATAACAAGAGGGTTGAGACAAGACCATGAGGCTTATCAATCATATCAAGCCAAATCTCAAGGCAGGGCTCATGGATATTTGTCAAGTGATCATGTAGCTCACTGGAAGCCAAACCAATCAACTAAAATGTGGGAGTTTGAAAGAGAAAAAGTGGAAATTGTTTGGAGACTTAGAGGAGAAGCATCCTCTAATCAACAAACCCAACGTGATGTTCATCAAAACCAATGAAGCCACGAGAGTTCTAATGGATTACACTTATGATGGCCTTTATAGGTTACCTATTGGGGATCAAAACAACTTCTATAGATGTTTAAATTCCATCATTGAAGAGTTGACAGACTACAAGAACCTCTATGCCTTCACATAAACAGATGACCAGAGAGTGCAAGTTCTAATGGTAGATAAGTATGGACGAGAGTAGAAACTTATCAGCCCAATTGAACTAGAAAGATATACATACATGGGTACTCCAATATCAGCTTACTACTTTCAACCGAGTGTAAGCGTACCAAGGTTTTTGGAGATTGATTTTCAAGAAGCTAACATTGAAACTATGGAATCAAATGGACCTCAAACATCCAGAATAGCTATTCACGGGAGTGTAGCTCCTACCTCATTGAGTGGAACCAAGAGACCAACAATTAGACTTATAAATCCATCAACATTTCCAAAACATGCCTCCAAGGGGATTCCACCAGGATTTGCTCCAAGACGAGAAGAACGAACGAGGGATGTCTTTGTGAGAGACCCCAACACGCTAAGATACATGGTTGAACCAGAACCAACGAGACCATATCAATTGGCCAAATGTGTGAAGAAGAAGTATGATGGGTTAAGGGATCCATACGTACATGCATCCTTGTTCAAACAAGTGTTAAGAGCCGAACAAGTATTTTATTTTCATACATAGTATGAGGGATTTGGCTTAACCTTGGAAGGGATAGCATTGAATTGGTTCCAACCGTTGGACAAAAATGCCTTCTCAAACGTTGAACAACTGTTGCAAGAATTTTTTGTGGAGTTCTCTAAAAGGGGAATCAAGCATAACACAGTGTCCCAAATCTATGCATTCAAGCAAAAAGAAGATGAGAGAGCGAAGGAAGCATCGCTACGCTTCAAACAACATATAGAGAGATGTCCGGAACGCGAGTTACCATAGGATGAAAGATTATCAATTCTCTTCATAGAAGGTTTGAAAAATTAAACTCTCAAGAAAGATTTGCACTTAAAAGGATGTATTTCCTTTGAACAAGTCACGAGAGAAGAGTTATACCTAGTTGACAATTGTAAAGCCTATGGCGAGGAAATTGGTGATACAAAGATCACTATGGATAATGCTCCTTTAGCATCTAGTGAAACCAACACAAGGCAATTGGTTATGTCTCAATTAATGACCAACCTAGACCTAGATGAGCTAGCAGTGCAGGTAGCACAACGAATAAAATGGTGTGCCATTGAGCAAAAATGGACCAATCATGAGATGAGTGAGTGCTACTATAATCAAACCTACACGAGGGGGACTCTATTTGGACATCGAATAGAAAAACAAATGCCTTTACCAAATCATCCATTATTTCAAAATAGGGTTGTATCAAGGGCTTTAAAAAGAGCTGAGGTATCACAACCTAGGCTAGGGCAAGAACCTATGAGAAAACTCTATTCATTGAATGAGGACACTCTGATGTTCATAGCCAATCAAGAGTGTAGACCAGAGACCATTCTGGCTAAGCAAGAACAACCATCAATTGTGCCACCAGTGACTCAACAAGATGGACCATGCTACAAGTGTGGAGGTAATCATTGGGCCAAGAATTGTTCTCGTGTAGAGATAATTGGATATTTTTTGGAGTGTGCCATTACACACGTTGTTTCAAATTGTCCAAAACACCCAAACAAATAGGGGAAAACAACAATGAATGTTGTGGGAGTGTTACCCTCACCAAGTGGATCAGAGGCAGAACCCAAAATTCCTGTGAAGGTAGTGACGAGAGCCCAAGCAAAAGAAAATGCTGAGGGCCAAGCTAATGAGGAGAAAGATCAACAACCCAAACAAGGGGAAACAACTAGTGGGTCAGTGAGGACTGGGAGAAAATCCTGGAAAACCAAAAGAGACAGAATTAAAGCAAAAACAATTACAAATCAAACTGCACTACAAACAAAATTACAAGAGACAAAGGAGCAGTTAAAACAAGAACGGGAAAACAAAACGGTGGTGAGCGATAAGAAGCCAAGGAAGGCATCTTCCGGAGGATCTGTGTTGGTAGACAAAGTCCTAGAGCCATTAGATGCTGCATTGGAAGCATATGAGGCTAGATTGAAACCCAACCAAACCCTAGAATAACGAGGGATGAAATATCCTCATGCTGAGGTAGAGACTGAGAGGTTGAAAATGTGTAAGGAATTGGTAAAAACTGCACAGGCAATGATGGAGCATGAAGCACCAATTCCACCTCTAGGAACAAAACCAAAAAGTGTTGGATTTGAAATGCCTAAGGAAAAGGTTGTTGAAACATTAACTCAAAGAAACATTGAGCTAGAATCACAAAAGGATGTGCAAGCAAAGACTTCAACACAAGAAACCAACAACCTAGAAATTCAACTAGATGATCAAGTAGTGGCCAACACCACTAATGATGCAAGGTCAAGATCACAATTTATGGCACCTATCCCAGAGATAGATGAGCCATGGCCAAATGAATTGTGGAAAGCAATTAGAAGTGCAAAAGATGGAAGTGCGACATTCCAATCTGCACCCATAATTGAGGTCAATACAGGGAATGAAGTCTATAAGGGAGACATTCAATCTCTAAATGGAGATGAAGGGACGGAAGTTTCAATTGAAAGCAAACCAGAGTCCTTGAAGACCTTACCCTCATACATAGGAGAACATGAGGCAGGCTCAGAGACTAGAGTGGTGCCATCTCAGAGGAGAGCCATATCCAAGATGATGGATACAAAGAGTATGCAAGAGTTGATGTCAGCTCCAATACAGTGCACCATTACTCTATCTGAAGTGCTTAAGATTAGACCACATGTATGGGATGAAGTAGGCAACCATTTGGGGAAGATGGGATTAAAGATACCTCTTCAAGATCTACCCTCAAATGAACAATCAAACAAAACTCAACAAGAAAGTGCACACGCTAAACCTGTGCCAATAAACAAGGTGGGGGAATATTGCGAAGGAGAAGAAGGAAACACCACGTTACCTGTGGAATACAAAGGAGTTAAAAGATTGGCTATACTTGATAGTGGGGCTGGAGTAGCCATAGCCACAAAAAACATTTGGGAAAAATGGGGTAGACCAGCGCTTAGGAAAACTAAAATGAAGCTGCAACTT
Source organism: Adiantum capillus-veneris (assembly GCF_014529385.1). NCBI lineage: Eukaryota > Viridiplantae > Streptophyta > Polypodiopsida > Polypodiales > Pteridaceae > Adiantum > Adiantum capillus-veneris. The sequence goes on along the minus strand of NC_140931.1, from coordinate 129,957,076 downwards.
GCAAATGGATACACGGAAAAAGCTCTGGGTATCCTAGAGCAAATTATTGTGACTTCTTGTGTAATTGAATATGAACATACATTTGCATTAGTAGATTTTGGAAAAGGGAACAATTTTGATATCATTTTAGCAAGGCCTTTCATGCGTCAACTTAAGATGGTTCAAGATTGGGGCTATGACTATATCTACTTGAGACATAAAAAGATCACCACAAAAATAAGCATAAAAGACCATAGCTATAGAGATTTGAATAGAACTCCGTTAGAAGAAATTGACTCTTCTATAGTCAATGGGAAAGAGATACCTGCGTGGCTACAAACCAAACAAGAACTTTGGATGTGTGGTGCTTCGAAGTGTGGAAGCTCAATGAAGGAGGATTGCATCCTAGAAAGATCAATGGACGATGAAGCTTACATACCGGAACTATTTCCAGAGGAATTATTTGAGCCATTTGGATGGACTCAAATATTGGCAACCTTGGATGTGTGTGTAAATGAGCTAACTCCAACCAAGTTTTGTAATGAAGAAGGCTACGACCTAGTTTCATGTTTTATGTTGAAAGTGTTGAAGGAAGCTAATGAAGTTTGTGAGTGTAAAAGCAGAAAAAGTGAGACAGATAGCTACATCCTGGAGCATGAGGCAAAATTGAAAACGAAGGAAGCAGAGCAACCACAAGAATATGTCATTATTGACATACCTGAAGAAACAACAAAAACTGTTTCAAAGAAGCCGACTCCAGAAAAAGTGCAAATGAAAGTAGATGAAGGAGAAAAGCTTCCAAGTTCAACAGAAAATCTTCAACAAACGCAAGATCAAAAGAAGAACAGGGACAAGGAAGAAGATGGACTATCTCCTACGATGATCAAATTCAATTTATGCGGACAAACAGGGCTCAAGGTTACATGTTCGGCCACAATAGATCCAGAAGCAACAAAGAATCTAATGACTTATGGAACGTGGATCATGATGGGAAATCCACCAATCAATGAGCTAGAAGAAACAGTTTACACAAGTTCAAAAATGCCGATTCCTAGCTTTGGAGTGGCAGAAGTTGTACTCAAATTGAGTACCGGGGAGTATCAAGATGCTTTCCACATAATCAACTCCCATCATATCAAAGAGAGTCTGGTCCTGACAGAAAGCTGGAGGAACATCTTCTTTCGACAACAATCAAAAGCTTCAACAACAACAACGGTAAGACTCCATGAAACTTCTCAAATCTATGCAGGGGAGAAATCGCCAACCATCACGAAAAAAGGTAAAGCAAAGGTAAACATTGAAGTATATCAACCTCGCCAGACAACTTTACCTTCAACGAGCTTCCATCAAATTTCCCACGAAGCCTCTACATCAAGAGCCACACCATCAACAATGCAATGGAAACCAAAGAAAAAAGTCTATCAACCAAAGTTTCCATCACAAAAAAGAATCCAGAAGAAGCCGAAGAATGTCAAGCAGGTGTTGGTATCCAAAGAGCACATCCAAGTCAAAGACCCAGTTTGGATACATGAAACACGGGTTCAACCACAACAACAAAACGTGATAGGGTGGATAGCATCAAATGAGTCAATCACTGCTCAAGGCTACTTCCAAGGAAACACTAATGTTTGGGCCAAAAATCCTAAAGTAACAGCCTGGACCTACCCACCTCAATCAACGAGTTCTACAAGGAACAAGATGCGCTATCAATGGAATACAAAATACTCAGGCAAGCGAAAGAACACCAACAAAAGGCAAACAAAAAGACCTTCCAAGCGGGCAATGCGACAAGTTTGGGTACCAAAGTCACTCGCTAGTCAAATTACCCAACACAAACAGGTGAATCAGCGAATGATTCCAGTTAAGCTACTCGAAGAACAAGGATTTTATGAAGGTAACACACAAATATGGTTATCAAAAATTGTAGCTCAATCGGGAACAACGAAGATAAATCAAGCAACACAAGCTCCTACCCCAAAGCAAGCAATGACAACCAAAAGCCAACAGAAGCCAATTACAACCAAGGCTACTGCAATCTACAGATGGATACCTTGTCATCAATTACAAAATCAAGGCTTTTACAACGGAAATCATCAGGTTTGGATACCAAAGCTTAGTGTCCATCAAATTGTAGAAGAAGATAAAATGCCAAAGATGGTCACATAAGGATCAAAAAAGGGATGGGTTCCAAAATTGCTAGTGGAAACTCAATCACAGAGAACCCACACATCTCGACAATTGCTTCTCATGGAAATTAATGCAACGGCTACATCAAGCCCTATCAAAGTTGAAGGACTTGTTTTACAAAGAAGTATCAACATACAACAAGAAAGTCAAGAGGAGCCAAAATATGCCAACCTACTCGACAAAATGGTGGCCTCCAAAGACCAACACAATGATAGAGGCCTTAATCTCAAGAACTTCTGGCATTGGGTTTCAGGCCATGAATAGGTAAGTCCAAGTCGCCTTTAAAAATACATGGCATAAAAGTCAAGAGTCTGGCAGCTGAGCCACTAAATGAGAAAGGCATTAGTCAAGTAATATTCTCTGTGGTCTAAGAGTCTTAGCTATTCTAGGTACTGCTCAAGGTGGAGGAGTTGAGTATATTTATGTTGTGTTGCTCATGCTGGTATAGGTGAGCATAAGAGTCCAAGTCTATGTATTTTAAGTTTGGTTAAGTGAAAAAAGTCCAAAAGACACTCACGCACTACGCATAGTGAGGAATGAGTGGAGAAGCTTCTACATCGAAAACCCTTCTTGGAAACGTGCAAGCTATTGAGACGTCCTTTGATGTCACATGTTCTACATTTTTTCCTTGAAGCACCCATCAAATCCATCTTTTACACTACACGCTTTTGTTTAAAAACTTCTCATAAGCATATAGAGTGTCCCATAATTGGCACTTACATTAGGCACTCTTCCTTTGTTTCTACCAAGCACTCACCTTGCATGATAGGTACTTCGAGTCAAAATGCTCAACTCCAATAAGACCGTATACCAAAGGCACTTTTTTCCCACTGGGTGTTTTAAGACCCTAATCTAGACCTCATCATCAACTTCTTGTATATATTCCTTCTACATCAACAGTAAGGAAAGGGCTACCCAATCCATAAACAACAACTTGGAGCAAAAATAACAAGTCTCCATATGCTTATCAAGAGCATCTTTTATCTTCAAGGGTGAAAACCAAGCTCCATCCAACAATGGAAAGTCAAAGAATGGCCTACAACATCAAGCAATGAGAAATTTAGCAAGCGAGATATCCACAACAATAAAAAATAGCTCACACAGTGCTTCAAACTTGGTGACCTATTGCAAATAGCTCAAATCGCAGTGGAACTTGAATGAAAATCTATCATAAAGTCCACGCCACAAGGAGGATCAGTTCTACACGATCAAACACTTCAACATCCATCTTTACGGCAACTAAGATTGACAACCAAGAGGCGAATGCACAACAAAAAGAAACGTTGCCTTGATAATCAAAGCTCAAATCATGTATCAACAACATGACAGCTATGCATCACTCAAGGAAGGGGGGAGCGTCATCAACGACAACGGGCTTCCCAAGATGAAGACCAACATTGAAGACAAAGCTAAAGACAACCCTATGACAAGACTACACAAGGTCGTGTTAAGGGACGACACGAGCTAGGAAGGGGGAGTGTTTGGAGGTGATAACAACATACAAGTGCCCACCTAGCCAAGGCACCCGTTGGGTCAGCCGACCAAAGTTTTGATGTGGTCACATTATTTTTCCGATGTTTAATACATCAAACCCTATAAAAGACTAATGTTAATCGTCTATGTCGAGTCTGAGTCAAAGATGTAATTTTTCCAGTGATGTATGTAAAGGTCCATGAGAAGTTGGCCGCCGGCCACTTTAGAAAGCCCTAGGTATATAATACACTAAGGTTAGTGGGAAAGAGAGATTATTTTTTGAAGAGAAGGGACTACTGCGTTACGTACAGAGAGCTACCTCTTTGCTCCAACTTGTAATCATCGCTTCTGTGGCTACGGTAATCCAAATTCAGTTTTGTTTCTTGCATTGTGTTCCTCTTACTCTGCTCTTTCATTCAAGTGTAAGCATTCAAGATTCGGTGAAGGTTTCAAACGCATCCGTTTAGGCCTTAAATCACTGTTTTGAGTGTTTATATGCGTATTTTATGTTGTTTTGACCCTAGGAGAGGCTTTAGGGACCTAAAAACGACCCTTTAGGATCATTCGTTTACTGTTTTTGCGTACCGTGGGACGAACGATCGCGATCGTTGTACCTCTCTAGAATGCTGTTACAGTGATAGGATATGTTCCTGATAGTCCCTTGTAGCTCCCCTTCAAGTTTCGTGTGATTCCGATATGATTTGCATGGTGAACGGGCGTGATGACTGTAGAGCTGTGTAGAAGTAGGCAGATTACTTGGCTTTAGTGCGATCGATTTGCTTGTAGAGTTAGTAGTTGCATCTCTTTGAGTTCACTTTATTAGGATTGACACCCTAGTGAGTTTCCATGCCTCATTTGAGTCGCTTCCCCTGTATCGATAATTTTATGTTGATGTGTGAGAGCTATGCTATGGACGTCCGTCGCGGCGACCTGCAAACAAGGAGGGAGACAAAGTTTAGAGAGAGAGTGGGAGCTTAAAGTTGCAATGGAGAGCTTGAGGAAGGAGGAGGGAGACAGAGTGGGAGCTTAAAGTTGCAATGGAGAGCTTGAGGAAGGAGGAAGGTGTAAGAGTTTAGAGAGAGAATGGGAGCTTTGTGTTATGGAAAGGGGCTAGGGAGGAAGGGAGTCTTGGGAAAAAGGTTCTAGAGTGAGAAAATGACTTTTTGATCATAGGGTAGATTTGGGGGGAGTTTTGGATGGAATATTTTGAATTTAAGTTTTTTTTTTTTGAAATTTTAGGGTTTTTGCAAAAATGTATCTGTGGACCCACCACTTCCCCCCCCCCCCCCCCCCTTTTTGCCCCTCCCTCTTTTACCCATCCACCTCCCTCTAGGATACAAAGCAATAAATGAGTGGACAACCCTATTATTCTCTCTACTTTCTTAGGTTCTAGACTTATATACATTGCTCTATTCCTATTGGCTGGAGCCTAATTAACCTTAATCCTATATGGCCCAAGGAGAGTCCACATTTTTCCTAATGTTCTTGGATACAAGGAAGGTTAAACAACCAACCTTATCACAAATGGAGACTCCCTCGGTAAGTCTGATGGATCCTCCATATGCTGTTTCTCCTGGGGTCTCAGTGCAATCTAAGCCCACAAGTGATACCTTTACTTTTCCAAGTCTAGCTCATCTTTCCCTTGATGACACCACGGCTACCATGCCTACCCCGATGATGGGCATGCCAAGGAACACGCCATGGACCTCTTTTGCTAGTAAAGCACCACTACATGGTAGCTCAATGCCTGCAATAGTATCTATAAGTGTGTATCAATCATATACACCTAGAGGAAGAAATGGTTTGACCGTCATCTCAAGGACAAAGATATCAATGTTGGTGATAAAGTCCTTATGTATGGAGTGTGTAACGAGAAGAAAATTTTGAAATATACAGGAAAAGGACCATATAGAGTATGCAAAATCACCCTACAAGGTACCATTTGGCTTGAAACTCTTGATGGAGTAGAAACCATTGGATTCCTGAATGGGGATAAAAATTAAAAGATATTATGATCCTTTAAGCCAAGAGGAAATACGTGCCATCCATTAAAAAAAGGCAGCCAAGACACAAGCCGAGTTTATGAAGATACAAGTTCAAGCTGAGCCTAAGGAGCGACAAAAACATACAAGACACCAACGAGAGGAAAATTTGACACTTACACACATGTTGAAACATAGGACGATTGGTTAGACTCTGACGCACCTCTACGATACCTTATTGAGCTAAATAGCACCTATGGAAAAGTGCTATATAACTCTTTATTGGACACAGGTGCTAAGTATAATCTGTTATCATATGGGGTGTGGTGTCAATTAGGAAAGCCATCTCTATCTGAGAGTATTATATAAGTCAAGGGTGTCAACAAGAAAAAAACCACGGTTTTTGGAATCTCGCATACTTTTGTCAGTTATGACAACGGAGTTGTAGCTCAAGGCGTTTTGGTCATGCCTGTTGGAACTATGGAGGGTAATATAAACCTAGGATGCACGTAGATGATAGCCACCAAAAAATACACTATTGATTGGGGGACTGTGGATGTCACAACATAGAAACCAACTCTTAGCCCTTCCACTCAAGCCCTATAGTCCCTGAGATGTTTTCTCTTAAGGAAATAAAATAAGGTTGAACCATATGTCCCCATAGCCCCCAACCCTCTAGAGATTCAACTTATTTAGTTGAAATAAAGCTTGAGACACACAAGACCCATCCTAATATAACAAAAAAAACATACAAATGGGTCCCTACAGCTTCATTAGCGACCATTGCTAGTGCTGAAAAATCGGAGCTTGGTAAGAGACGTCCCACTCGCCCCAAGAAATGTAAAGAAACGTTAGCTTGGATTCCTAAAAAACTATTGTATGCCCAAGGCTACTATGAAGGAAATGATCAAATCAGGGTGCCAAAATGTAAATTGTGCTCTTACCTATCACCGGACCCATGTGAACCCAATCCTATAGCTCCAAAAAAAATTGAAGATCGTGGAAAGAAAAAATCACGGAATGCTACACACCCGCTCCAAAGCTAGTTTGGGTACCAAAGAAAGAACTATTTGTTCCACCTAGCTCACGAATAGGGAAGTCAAATGAAGCTTCTCGCTCTTCATGTAGTTCCTATACAAAAATAGAAGATTTGGCACAACCTCCACCTACCATTGTACATATCCATACAAACAAGAAAGAGTTTGCACCTCCTGTTGTAAGTTCACCACCTACAACAACGTTGCAAATAAAATCATGGGAGAGTACCTCACCACCCTTGCAACTAGATGAAATGCATAGGACGGTAAAAAACTATTGGTTAAAGACTTCACCCATAACAACTTGTAACAATTGGTTTCAAAAGGTGATGACATCATTCCAAAAGGTATGATCTACCCAAGGAAGGGGGGAGTGTTTGCTGACAGTCATCATTCACTCACTCCTCTCTCAACCTTCCTCCCTGAACTCTCAATCTCGCAATCTTAGGGAATGTATATATAAAGACTTATACACACAAAAAACAAGAATAAAAAAGTAGAAAAGCAAGAGTCACCAAAAAAAAACTGGAAACCTACAAGTTCTATACATAACACAAAATCATAAAAACACATTATGACACGACCCTTATAATATTTGCACTCTAACCATCATCTAAATGTGTATACAGATATGGCTAGTACGATAGAGTCATCCACTCCTACCTTGGGTGAGAGGTACCCTCTTTACTTTGCACAAGTGTTTCACATAGCCTACCTAGTGCTTGCATGTGAATGGGATTTGGTAGATACGCTAGCATGTGAGAGGAATTTCGAGGAGTTAGAATGGTTGATACGTCTCTTGACCACTACTGATTCATACGTAGTAGAGGATGTCTCTCCGATTGCACAAACTTACCCTCTTCACCAAGATGACTATAGACGTCTAGTGATGGTCTTAGTGAACATTTGTGCCTTTAATGATGAGGAAGACTTACATTATTACACGGATGGCACATATGGTCTCACTGATGATGAGTTTGTTTTTCTTGATGATGATGAGGATAGTGGTTTAGCCTTAGGGTTACCTCCCAACCTCTACAATATCATATTCCCTTGACTCTTTAGGGGGAGTGCAAATAATTAGGTTAAGGTTCCTTATGTTGTTTGATTGTTTTCAATAAGGGTTGGTGTCTCTTCCCACTGATGTGCCTCCTAGAGGTATTCTTTGTGTCTCCTAGTGTGCACAAGAATGTGTTGATGTTGTTAGGATTTGGACCTTCATGGAATCTTTCTCTCGTTCACTCTTCAAATCAAGCGCGATCATCAACACAAACAGGTGTTTCTTGACCATTAGCATTTTCCCTTGTCTTTGTTTTTGCATCCATGATTGTCTGCTTTAAATGTGATTGGTTCACAATATTCTGCACATTTTCTTAGATTAAACATTAGATTCTGTATAATTTTCTGTCATAAACCCTTGTTTAGGTTTCAGAATCAAGCAGTCTTACTAAGCTAGTTTGACCAAGTTAGGAGTTAGAGATCTTCTATTCATACCATGGGGAATTCCTCAATGGTTAATTTAGGTTCTTAATCCAATTTAGGAAGCATTGTGTGCAATGTACTGGGGCTTTCTAGTGGGCTTTCCGATCTTTAGCTTAAGTATTATAAAGGGAGTTTACTAGTGTGATGAGCTTGGGGAGGGTAACAATGTCAAAGTTACAAAATTAAAATGCTAAAAACGAAGAAAAAATAATAATCAAAAGTGCCACAATGTAAAATCTTAAGCTAGAAGAGAATCCCAACTTGATTTGGTACTTCACTCACATGTATCGCCTATGGTACTAGAGCCCTAGACGTTCCCAGTGTGGGCGCTTTTCCTTGAAAATAAAAAACCCAAGGTATACAAAATAAGCACACACATCAAAATTCAATCGATGTGAAAAGACTCTGGGGGTTCAAAGAAAAGGAAATAAGTCAGGCGATGATTTCATGAGCAATTCCTTTTATCGTAGCTTAGCTACAAGATCTTTTAGGTATAGCCTCTAGTCAGCCCTCAGACATGAAATACTTGGCTCTCGCAATTAAACAACTTAATTGACCAGATAAAATTGAGAAGCTTGCCCATGGTATTAATAGTTGACCTCTACTGCCTTTCGATCGTTAAGTTAGCAACCTCGGACTGGTTTAGTTTTTGAACTTTACAATTGTTTATGTGTTTGAGTATATTACACTTTAATGTTTATTTTTGACAAATTGTTTAATACTCCGTTTACAAATCAATTTGTCTACCTACAACTACATATGCTGTTTAATTGTATATGAGAATGGATTTACTATGCCAATTTTGGTTCATTTTGTAGTGATTGAAGAAGACAAAGGACATTCAATTTTGGCTGCTCTTCCACCACCTCAACGAATGGGCTTCATCTCAATAGCTTCCGAGGACGAAATCTACATAAAAAAGGGGGGCATGTTAACCCTCACGGACACCCTATCACCTTTGATGGATGCATGTTATTTATTTGATTGATTCATGGACCGGGCTTGTCGATCCAATAGGTGTGTAGGTGATCGCGCGATGAGAGGCACACCACTTATCTTAATTTTACAGTTTTTTTGCAACAACCGGCCACTGTGGGCACCCATGTGTGAATGGGCCAAACTCTTAGAAAAGGTCCATCTGACCTAAAAACCCTTATCTCTGAGGTGTAACAAATTGCATGTCTGTGTCTATAGTATGGGCATCCGGAGTTGGATCAACATTCAGGTTTGGCACCTCAACTGGTAATGTTACCACATATGGCATAAGACTGGAACCTGCAACTACACCACAGAAGTTGTAGCTTGTGCAATAAAAAAAAGTTTCTTACATTCTTAACAAACTCTATTAATCTTGATAGACATGGAGAATAGAAAACCAACCATTATGCACAGGCATCGAATTTGTAGATTTCGGAATACTCTGCTTACAGGAAGGGTTGGCACATTCTTTCTCTGACCCAACCCATCTAGCAAAACACAAAGCATGGTATGCATCGCCACATGCTAATGTATACACGCACACTACTTTGGAAGCGAAAACACCTAAACCACATGCAGCACATGCTCCTGGAATAGTCACTTTGGCTTGCTGATGAATCCCATGCTTGCCAGCTGTTGATCGTAGCAACATTGAGTCACCTCTCTTGACTTGATCCAGTAAGCTCTCACAAAATGTGACTTGAGCAGCACATGTAGCTTCTGATGTTGCCAACTCAATTAGTTCTTTCTGCACCACACTTGACAAGTAAATATTAGTCCATGTCAAAAAAGTACCAAGGATACACTCTAAGTAGCTATGAGAGTACTATAAACTCTACCAAGTAATGCAACAATATGTACAAAGTGCCTATGTGGGTACTCTTGGTTGTACCTTGAATTTGAACTACCATATAAAAATCTACCATATTACTTATCCTCACAAAGTACCTTTAATCCTAGTCTAATGGAGGACTTTGTGATTTCCACCACCACTAAGATTTGTGAACCACTAGTCAATAAACTTGCATTGGTACTTACAAAAAGTACCATGATCTACTCAATCACAGTCAAATGTTTGATTTTGATAGTTCTACCTATTTTCTACCATTTATATGCTCTATGAAGCACCAACAATACCTCATTGGTAACTACAAAAAGTACCATGGTGTATATAATAAAAATCACATGGTGGAATCTACGAGTTCTACCTCATTTTTACCATCCCTAGGCTTTGTGAAGCACACATACGGATCCATTGGTACTTACATAAAGTACCATGACATATTTAATCCTTGTTAAATGGCGGAGTTTGTGTAGTTCTATCTACTTGTGCCTTGTTAAGTACCAAAAAAACTCCATTGGGACTTGTGGAAAGTACCATGCAAAACATAATCAGAGTCAAGTGTTGAATCTTGAGAGTTTCACTTGTCAGGTAATATCCCAAAACTCTATGAACCACTTAAAAAGTTCACATGATACTTATGTTGCACTTAAAAACCTAAATGCAAGGTTTAGTTTTACATTGCATACCTCTATACGATCAACGTCGTCTCTAATCTTTGATTTTCTTGCATCAGTCCCTAGAGCTATCAATGCAGTTGAGAGAGCAATGATCTTTGCATCAATTACCATTAGCTCAGAATCAAATGCACCACATGCTCCTCCCTCCATGCTGTCTTTCAATGTTTGGAGCTCAGTCAATTGCCCTTGAAGCACTACTGCAGCTGAAGGTGTTCCCTCTATCTTCCACATGCTCTGACTTTTATCTTGTAGTTGCACTTGGGATGCATTTAGTGTGCTTTCCAATCTCTCCACTGTACTCTTTCTTGTAGCCAACATCTGCTCCACTTCCACCATGATTTGGAGACTAATAGAGCTACAATTCAAAAAGGAGTGAGGGCCCAAACTACAAGAAATAGAAGTTATCCCACCATGGTCAATGAGAGCCTTTGGAGTGGATTGTGTGGTCCGAGAGTCACATGCTGACCATTCTCATTGTAGTCAGTCCAGTTCTTGAGCTTTTTGTCCATCCCACCCGGGAGCTTCTTGCAATGATCTAGGACCTGTTCACCAACAACAGCCCATGCAACCTTCCACTGACCCGTTGGACTTTGCATGGCAGCTGGGCATCTCTCATATACAAACAAGGTTGAAAACTCGTGTGTGATTTCTTTGTTGGTTGGTATGGCTTGATGTGTTTTGTGAAACAATAACCTAAATTCTTCTGCATATTCGGACCGCACCATATGCAAGAAGATCCTGGCATCCTTATCCCTTTTCTTTGCCAGTCAATCCTCGTCTGACACATCCTCATCAAACAAATGTTGGTACAGCTTGCCTTCCAAACTTAGACCGTACTCTTGGTGTAGGTCATGTCGGGTAAAGCAGAATCAGGTATTCTTGGGATATTGAGCCTTCCAAGATGCTACTATTGAGCACAAAATTTAGTGGAAAGGGGATTAGTCAAAACACTTCCACCGCCATGTAAAACTATGCATTCAATGTAATAAAATTAATGAAATGTGGACATGGGAAACACAGTGGCAAACCTTTAACATCTAATTTTCTAACCAAAAAGTACTAATTTAACAGATTCATAGAAGGAAATGGGGGACTACCATTGCTCTTATCAGAGGCAAGAAAGGTGTCCTTTGACAACAAACTTGCACCACTCTTGGGCCATTTGCTACTGCTGGAATGCAAGCTGGTGGATGACACCTCAACCGGTGATTTGTTTGGTAAGGTGCCCTTTTGTGGTGGTGTCTTCATTTCTGGTATTCTAATTAAAAAACTATCAAATCTCATCCAGCAATGAATGCAACACCCTCAACTGAGAGAGAGAGAGAGAGAGAGAGAGAGAGAGAGAGAGAGAGAGAGAGAGAGAGAGAGACCAGCAGAGAGAGAGAGATGAGAGAGAGAGAGAGAGAGAGAGAGAGAGAGAGAGAGAGAGAGAGAGAGAGAGAGAGAGAGAGAGAGAGAGAGAGAGAGAGAGAGAGAGCTCTCATTACCTTTTGCACTAGTGGCATATCACAGCAGAAAGTGAGCTCTGAAAGATTTGCAAGCAAGAGCAATCCATGCAACGCATTCTTGGCGCGTGTTGGCACTAAGCAGATTACCTTTTGCTGCATGCTTGCATTTCAAAAAATGATGAAATCTTGAAATGATGTTTTCAAATCTTGGTACCTTCTAATTGACTTAGACTAGACCCTCACACAATATGTAAGTACCAAAGTAATCCACCAATTTTGCCCAAAACTTGACCACCTTTTCATGCTTGCACCCTTATACTAGATATTCTTAGGTGTTTATAGAAGAAATTACATGTGTGGAGGCTCTCTTAATGTATTCATGTCTTCCCATGAGTTAGTTGCTTGATAGTCAGGCCATGCCTACTTGGAAGCCCTTGGGTTCAATGATAGTCTCAACTTTGTGAGCTACTATGCGTGCCTTGCATGATTACACGGGCATGGATACATCATAGTGCATCATTTCCAAACGCAAACTGTGAGCTTATATCCACTTAGTGCAAAATATGCGTACCATTATCCTTGATCTCAAGTCAATGGATAGTATCGTGGTACAAAATAGAAGCCTTGCTTTGCATGAAGGCTGGCAAAGCATGCTGCTTTGCCAACAAAGAAATCTTTGGCAAATAAAAGATTAAATTACATGAAAAATAAGTGTAACTTGAAATTACAGGAAAAACAAGTGTACTAGCCTTTTTGGTTCTCTGAGATTGGTTGTCATCGCTTGAAGCTGGCTCGTAGCCTTGTATGCTAAGAAATTGAGAACTGTCGGATTTAGCCCACATGCCATCATGGCTTGGTCATACCAACCTCCAAAAAAAAATCAGATAGACATGGTGCCAAGTTTCCGAAGGCCGTATGCTAATAGCATATTCCAAACCTTGGAGACTTCTATGCAAGATGACCTAAAGTGAAGCCTTGCTTCGTATAAGTTCATCAAAAAGATGAGACAAAATGTAACCTGAGTGCTTATAGCTAACAAGTGCTCTTGTTGACACACATATGTCAAAGTAGAAGAGAATCGACTTTGTCCAAATTTCATAGAGAATCTGCCTTTCCGAATCGTGCAACTTATTGAAAATCATGAGATTGCCAAATATTGATAGAGATAGCATCTACAACTTAGCTATCAAGTGTCATCTATTACCAAACACTGCTTGATCAAAGCAACATTTTCTTGTGAAGTTAGCATTGTGAAAATTCTTGCAAAACTGAATAAGTTCAAAATTGAAACTTAAAGTTAACACAACTACCGACTGCCCTTGGCATCAAAAGTCATCGCATCCTGAATGTGTGGTGGTCTACATTTTATCCTTGTGCTTCTTGCCTTCTTGATGGGCTGATGCAATGTCTTTAAGCACCTTTACTGAAATCTGGAATGCATTTTCATATTCTTCTTTTGGATAGAGCACTAACCACTGCGATCCACATTGATCACATTCTCCCTTCAAGCAAGAGAGCTTATGAAACGTAGACTCATCTGGTTTCAGACAAAATACCATCTCATCCAATTTTTTGATGCTATTGTGCGTCACGCAATAGCTCCATACTTTTCTAGATCCTCTTCTATGAAGCATACTTGACACTTGCAGCCACACCCTTCACTGTGCACTCCTGTCTTGCTTTGTCTCATCTGGTTGAATGCATCCTTGAGGTATATCATCTATTTGTGAGCAATGCAATAACAAGTGTACTTATCCTTCAACTTGCAAAAAAACCAAGGCTTCAATCCCTAAAAATATCTGAGAGAGATCTTGATGTGTGAATATTGCATTTGGAATCTCTTATAAAATTCCACATGTCCAATGAAAAGAAAATCTCATTAAAACTTTGAGTCTGTGAAGAGAAGGTTAAAGTCATTGCAACTTGAACATGCTACCTAACATGGTACTTTTTAAACCTTTTGTTAGGTACTAAAGTACCTAAGCCAATGTAAATGGCACTTTATGAAGTACAAGTTTTTGCAAAGTACCTAAGTCCTTGAAATTGATAATTTAATAAGTACCACAGAGAGTACCTATATACCTAGAGTTTGTATTCCAAAAGTACATGCTGGTGGTCGCATGCTAGCTTATACCTAATCTCAAGGTACTTTGGAAGCTTCCAAGTAGCCCAAGAGAGACTATTGGTATGTACTTTCATAGTTGTAAAGGACCTATGAGTTTACAAAGGTGGTTTTAAACTACCATTAAATGTACATTCGTTGTCCAAGAGGATCCTATTAGAACTTATGAGTCTACATTGGTGTTTTTGAGCACCAACCCCTTTGACATGGTAGTATTAATAGCATCTACATGTAGGTACTCTAGGTAATCTTCAATGTAATATATTTCTACAAGGTGCATGTAGCAAAATTGGTAGTGCTGAAGTACCTAGTCTATGCACTTTGGCCCAATGCACTTCTTTTGCCTTTATGTATACTTGAAGTAATTGTTTGACCTCATGCTAGCTTCTACACAGGGTGAAGGTATTCTTCATGGCTCTAAGTATTTTAGGAGATCCATGAGTATATATTGGTGGTTGAAGAGTTTCTATACACTATACCTACGGTGATTTCTATGGTGATAGTAGAATATATTTGAGTTTATATTGGTGCTCCAAGAGTACCGAAAGATTGCCTTTTGGAGCGTACACACGTATGGGGATTCACAAACAACATGATACATGATGTAATACTACCTAAATGCAGTTACTACCTACATGCATGGTACCTATACTAGAGCATGCAAGAGAACAAAATAATTAAGGCACTTTTAAAGCATACCTGGGACTCGACAAGAAAATGTATTGGATGCTTTATGTAAGATTTTTCCCAAGGCGCTTTCGACACACATCCTTTTTGTTTGGGGACACTCGTGTCTCCGTCTACCAAAAAGCAAACACAATGTCTCTTATCTTCTGCATGATGCAATGACTTTGAGGTTGTTGATGTTGGCATAATTGCAATGGAAATTCTCCTACTTCAGCCTGTTGTAATCCTGAATTAGCTGCTGCAAAATTTCCTCGATGCAACCCTATGAACCTCGCCATCTCCGAATTGCTTATAGAACTTGATGGATCCCCTTTGCTATTCACCAACATCATGCATAAAGCTCTTTTTAGCTTCAGCTCCTCCTTAGACAAGGATTCTTTGACTTTGGTGACTATGCCTTGTATGTTGGAGAGTATAGACTTCTCTAATCCACAGTGCACCCGTCAAAAAGCTGGCTTCTCTAGAAGCAATCAAAAGGTGGATTTCTTAGCTTCACAATTCATGCCGTTTGTAGCTTCTTGCTAGCAAAGCGTCATTTTTTTGCAAACTGTACTCATATCTTTAGGCGTTGACAAGCATGATGCATCCCGTTCTCTTTTTCTTTGACGACTCTCTTGTTTCATCATGGCCCAATAATGTAGCATCCTATGTGTGGCTTCCTGGTGAATTGTGGTTGAATAATCAGTGCAGCCATGAGGGGACATCCCATCATTTTTTGGATTGTCCTTGACATGATCTTGAGATGAGTGAAACCACCCCATTGGATTTGAAGCTTGCTAATGGTAACCAAAACCATTGTCTGTAATTATTGGCTGCTTGATAATGTGGTGATCATTTGGAGGATGTTGTTGGTGTCCAATTGCTGCTTCCATGGACGTGGGCTGTAATCCAAGCTGAAGGATCTTCCAATGCTGCTGGTGCAACACAACCCCCTCTTCCAAGGTGCTCTCACCCACACAAAAATCTTGCTGCTTTTCTGCTGAATTTCTTCTCCCAACCTACTGATGCTTCCATCCACGGGTAGCCATCCACCTTGAGTGTAGTGAGAAGGCTATTGTTGTTGAATGTCTTGCTGCCACATCTGAGCCACACCAACGTGGGGTAGAGTAGACAAGAGACCTGCCCGTTTGAAGGTTGGAGCACGCTCGGTGCAGTTTTTGAGTGCATTCGCATCAAGTCAGGACGTGGACGTCATTGACGAAGATGGATTTGCAAGCCATGCTTCCTTGATTCAAGAGAAGGAGAGATGAGGGTAGATTTCTGAACATCATGCAATCTACCCTAGAGAGAGAGAGAGAGAGAGAGAGGGAGGCGCTCAGTTACAGCAGCACGAATGAAAGGTAGACGGACAAACATTTCAATAAATCATAAAGTGGTTGGGGCCAACGTTTCACAAAAATAAACTTAAAGTGTAGTCTCACAAGAACATCTTCAAAAGTGGGCTAAAGCACCATCCATAAATGCCTCACAAAGAAGTGTTAAGGACATTGCTTTTTGCACCACCTTTTCATGCTATCACCCATAACTATTTTCTTTGGGGGTATTTGAAATCTTTCTCCTCTGTTCATGGACGGAGAAGATTCTATCACGAATTAGTTGTGACATTTCAATTGAAGAAGATATGTTGCTTAGTTGCAGCACAAAATAGGCCTCTAGGAGTGGCATTTTTAGGGGTATGACCCCACTAATACATAATCACTCCATAGGTGTTGAGAGTCATGATTTGAGCTCAGTACCATTGTACTTTCAAGGAAATAAGCCCGCAATCTACCAAGAACTAGTGGACAAATTCAACTTTCTCAATTGATTACAAACATTTTTGACGGTAGACGTGTTGGTCACTGTTGGCTGCTACGATGAGAAGTTTTCATGCAAAGTCTAACCAAGCGGTTTGGCATTGCAGAAGCTAACCAAGGGGTTGGATTTCAAAGTCAACACCCAAAGTTACCAGTTTATAGTGCTTCTTTAATAGCTTTTTTTAAGGTTTGCAAGGTGCACATGACTACAGGTAAGTGAACGTTATGCTCAACCTCCAGGTATGCATATGATTTGGTGTTATTCCACTTTTGAATATGCTCTACTTGACTTGTTAAAGTTGGATCATCCATTTTTCTCTTCAAAGACATGACAAGGTCATGTAAGAGCACAAAATTTTTGTCCGTAGTGTCCCAAATACATTTTTGTATTATGAAGTTATGGACCTATATGTAGGGTTTTCTTTGGCACATGTTGTCACATGGAATACAACATGGTCTAGGAACTCAAGGAATTTGGTAGAGTGTTTGAGTTACCTCCACACACAAGTACATCTCGTACTTGAAGGACATTCTTCTTATGGACAGTCTTATCTAATACGTATTCCACATGTGGAGAATATGAGTCTCGGGGACTGACGCTAATGCCCATTATTTCCATTACGTGTTGAGACAAAGTCCCTAGGTGCTCGTCAAATCCATTGGCTAGACCATTTTGAGCACACCGTATAAGGAGCAATTTCAGTGGCCAAAAATTGTGGAATACTCAAAATGACTTGTTCAGGTTATAAGTGCTACTAAACAACATTAACGGATGGTTGTTTTTGCATATAGCAAGGCTATGTGTTGCTAATGAAAATGTTTCATTGTTTGTACCTAGAAGTGACTTACGTTTTCCATTCTATTATGGTTCAAACGTATCAGCAAGGCTTGCAAATGATTGCAATAGAAAGTATTTAGTCTCTTTTTAGAACTATTTAACTGCTCTTTCAGGTGTGCTAGGAGCATCATATTTGCCATAATTGTTGGCAAGTACAATCATTGATATGTAGGTTCCGATTTGTTATTGTTGAATGCATGCGCACTAGGTGTTATGGGCCTTAGTGTTTAGCAAAAACTGAATTGGAGCGGCATGCACATTCATGACATAGATCTAACAATCACCAATAGAAGTCATGTCTTGGTTTGGGTGCTTGTGGATTTGTAAGGCATTGTCCCTATTTACCACTCATTTGTGAAGACTGTCTATAAATGGTGGGGAAACACACCTTGGTACTTTCATTTATCCAAAGAGAATAGGAAAATTACAAAATTAATAGTGTGCTAAAGGATATGCGAAGCATCAGCTTTATTATAACATGAGCCAAAATCACCCATTGAGGGAGAATAACTATCCAAGGTGATCACCCAATAGATAATACCACCATCAGCTACAATAATAGTTAAGAATAAGTGTCTATGTATCTAGATGCATCAATCCCTGTCAGATAAAGTTAATCAAGTGTGTGTGTGTGTGTGTGTGTGTGTGTGTAGTTGGATGAAACAATCGAAGTCAAATGTAGTGACCAAGTGTGTGTGTGTGTGTGTGTGATGGAGCACTCAACTCTCTCTCTCTCTCTCTTACTATTGTGATAGATCAAAACACTCTATCTTATTATGGATGTCGGGATCTTTTCTTCTCTCTCTCTCTCTCTCTCTCTCTCTCTCTCACCATATGTGGTATGGAAAACCCAATGAACAAAATTAGTTGTAAATGTACAATCTATTTAATGATTGCAACTTATCATTATAAAGTGTACACGTGTGGTATTAATCTGGTATCCACCCGTGCATAGCACCAACAATCCAATAATTTATTGTAGTTGGGGGGGGGGGGAGAGAGAGAGAGAGAGAGAGAGAGAGAGAGAGAGAGAGAGAGAGAGAGAGATTGGATTTGAAGGAGGGTTTAGGGTCCTTCCACTCGTTGTGTGTGTGTGTGTGTGTGTGCACGCGCATGTGTGTGTGTGTTGGCGGATACGCTGCAAAGGACGTCAGCACAGCAAGAACTCACCTAACAAGAATTGTCAGCTAAGGACGAAGCTCGACCCACAAGTGCGTGGAAGCAAGCATTGGGTGTCAACCCCGGGGCGGTCACTTTTTAGAATGTGTATGCTATCACATGAGTTAACCGGAGAGGATTATTAAAAGATCAAAATGTATCAAAATGTTTACATACAGAGGGGGGTGGGGGTTTTTTAAATAGGCACGTAGTGTAAATATAGTATGTATACTGAGGTATTGTTAATACCCTCTTGAACGCACGTGATATAGGAAGCTTTTCATAAGTGACCGCCCCGGGGTGTCAACCTACACTCAACCGACTATTGACTACTTTCTACAGAGGTCTCTACCCAGTGTCTAAGTTACAACCTACTATTGTGCACATGAGGAGATTTCCTACAACGCTTCCATGAGCCAAATACCCATTAGACATTATCGAAATGCTACAAAACTTGAGGGATATCCTATTAACACCAATAGGCCACTCTCCCTTAGGTCCGTGACCCAAAACCCTACCCAAAAACACCCGGTGCAGAAGCACGTAGGATGTCTGACAGGTTTTTTCAATTCAACGTTTCTGAAAACTAAGGTGCCTAATGCGTAGCTCTACTCAATACGAATGCGTGGGTATGATGAAATGTGAAAACAGACACCGTTTGCTTACCGAATCCCTAGAAATAGCTCGCAGGTCAATCTCGCGAAGCCGGGTCGTACACGCGCAATGTGGGTATAGCTCTCTCCGAGGGCAGCACGCGGCACTTCTCCATACTCGATTTCGACCACCAGTGTGCGCGTAGCATCAAGATAAACTCTCACTCTCTCTCGTACACAGAATACGCTTCTCACAGACACTTCATAGAATGAACAAAAGGGTCCTTTCATTAAGGTTAGAAGTTGGTATATATACCTTCCAAATACAAAACCTCATGTTCCAAAGTGAAATCCTACTCAGTCTAATGGAAAAAATAATATACAAAATTGGAAACTTCTCCAAGCCCCAAGCATTTACAAGTGAAATTACAGGTTTTCTTAATCAGAGAATGACTACATAGGATTTCCTTCTTTTCTCATTTCGTCAGTCTTCAGTTGAGTGTGGCCGCCAATCTTCAGCTAACACTCCCCCCCTCCTAGCTCATGTCGTCCCCGACATGACAGTAGATCCGCTGGTTCAGTGGAGGATGTCACGCATCTTCAAAACAGACTCATATCGTGCATGCTGGGCCAAATATATCTGTGTCGATGGTGAAGAAGCCGGTGTAGAAGGCTTCTTCAAAGGCTTGGAGATGGTATGAGGGCAGGAACATTATTCTTTGGTA
Organism: Adiantum capillus-veneris; assembly: GCF_014529385.1. Taxonomy (NCBI): domain Eukaryota; kingdom Viridiplantae; phylum Streptophyta; class Polypodiopsida; order Polypodiales; family Pteridaceae; genus Adiantum; species Adiantum capillus-veneris. The sequence continues at coordinate 129,937,070 of NC_140931.1, read as the reverse complement.
GAGGGCATGTATCACCTCATGGGAAGGTTGAGCAGGCAGTTCATAAGCACATCTATAAGTGTCTTGGAAGAAGAATATGTTGTATGTGGCTTGTCCAGGTTTGAAGACCTCAAAGACTGCCATAAGTGTTTTACATATCTTTTTGAGCATAATGCAAGAGAGGTCAGGCGAGCCAGTGAACAATTTAATGGCGCCCGTTAGGATTTTCACCATGTATTGCTCACTCGTTCTCTCGCTTGCCTTCAAGCCTGGCAGCTTCGGGTAGTTGAGCCACGTGGGGTGGCTTCTCTTCAGCAGTTCATGTTCCTTCCATGTCCGCATCCTTGGTAGAGGTAAAAAGCTGAGGTCGTCTCTGATAATTTTAGGTGCCTCTACCAAATGTACTAAATACTGTGGGTATTTAGTGAGCCATGCTTTCCTCCATCTTGGTTGAGAGTCTACAATGAGCTTAACACCTTGTGGTTTGGTGATGTCTTCATGGTACAACGACACTATAGGCTCCTCTTTAATCCTCTCGTTGATTGTAGCAACGTCGTATTTTAGAAGAGGATAGGGGAGAGAGGGTTGTAGCCATTCATGTCAAACTACATTTGCATCTAATTTATGAATGGTCATTGATTTCAATATCCTCTGCTCCCACTGCATTACTTCTTTGGCGGTGTCTTTTATGGCTGCTTCTATTGATTTCTGTAGATTGTCTTCTTCTTCTTGTGTCAGATCCCGGGGCTCTTGTAATGGTCCCATAGGAATGTCCTCTTGAATTGTTGTGTTCACCGGATCTGACACATTCTCTATATCAATTCCTTCCATAGCAGCCCGCCCATGACTTTGTTGATGTTCTTCACTTGTTTGGCTCTTAAGTTCGTCCAGCTGCTTCTATAAGTCGTCTTTTGCTAACTGAGCTTGTTCTGTCACAGCTACTAATAGGTCATTAAGTTCTGCATTGACTCTATCAGCTTTCTCTAGATTTTGTCTTACCTCATCATTCTCTATCTGCAGTGTCTTTGTATCATCTTCTAGTCTTTTCTGAAGCTTAACCAATTCTGCTTTCAATGATTTGTTATCATCTTCCAATTTGCTTTGTATCACCATTGATCCCTCTGCTAGCATCCCTCTCTGCCTCTTTTCAAGCATCAGCCTTTTTTGAAGTTCTATCATTGTTAGAAGTTGGACACACCCTACGGAAAATGACGGCTCGACAGATTATTATTTTTTGTAATTATTCATTTATTGAGAAAAAACCCCACATTTCACCTTGCAAATATTGGGGCTTACAGAAGTTTCCAGATTGTATCCCAGTTTTGACATTTAGATTGAGTAGATGGTTAAATTGGAACATTAGGGTTTGAGAATTGTAAGGTATTTATACCACTTTTTGACCTTAATGAAAAAACCCTTTTGTCCTATAAAGAAAGTTTTGAAGTCTGTGAGTGAGCGTAATGTGTACGAGAGAGAGTGAGAGCTTCATCTTGACGCTACACGTGCACCGGTGGTCGGAATCGAGTGCGGAGAAGTGCAGCGTGTTGCCCACAATGAGGGTAACGCGCCAATACCTACATTGCGTGCGTACGGTCCGGTTTTGAGAGCTCCATCTACGAGCTTCATCTGGTGATTCGGTGAGCATACATTGTCGGATTTTGCATTGCAGCATATCCACGCGTTCGCATTGAGTAGAGCTACACATTAGGCACTTTAGATTTCGGAAACGAAGACCTGCAAATTTCGGCCAGACATCCTACGTGATTTTGCACTAGGTGTTTTGGGTTGGGATTTTGGTTCATAGACCTTAGGGAGAGCAACCTATTGGTGTTAGTAGGGTCTCCTTCAAGTTCTGTGGTGTTTCGAGATTGTTTGATGGGTATTCGTCTCTAGAAAGCGTTGTAGGAAGTTTCCTCTTATGCACTCTTGAAGGCTGTGACTTAGACATTGGGCAGAGACCTCTGTAGGAATTAGTTAGGAGTCGGTCGATTGTAGGTTGACACCCTATGCTAGCTTCCACGTGCCTGCGGGTCGAGCTCGTCCTTAGCTGACAAATCTTGTTAGGTGAGTTCTCGCTGTGCTGACGTCCGTCACGGCGTATCCCTCCAACATTGGCGCCGCTGCCGGGGACGAAAACCTTAGGTAGGTGACCGAGACTAGTCCTTGAGGATAGGGATTCTTTGGCTTGCCAAGAGTCTCGTTTTACATTTAGATAGGATCAGAGGGTGGAGGACTCTCTAGGTCTTAGAGGGAGTCTAGGGAGTGTGTGTCTGGCCTAGATCCTTTGACTTAGGTAGATTTAGGTAGACTGAGATAGTTTTAGGTATTAGTTGAGTTGATGAGTAGGAGTTGGAGTGGTAGAAGTGGTGAGAGGAGATCTTGAGAGTCCGAAGAGGCCAAGAAGCAACCAAAACACCATTATCACCATTTCACATGATGAGTAGGAGTAGAGTAAGTAGGACATCATGATTCAGGATCTAGAGCACTTCATGCATGTATACTTGCTTGTGGTTGTAAAAGACGCAAAGGTGTGTTTGAAAGCTGAAATGAAGTCCAAAAGTTACTGTGAGTGTTTATGGTAGAGCTGCAGAGCATCAGGAGCATTTCTGTCAGGAAAAAAATTAATTTTAAGCTAGGAGACATCCTACGCGTAGGATGTCTACAGGCTAATCTCGTGGGAATTTTGGAATTTTGAGCTGACCAATGTGTTCAAAAGGTAGGTTTTACCCTATTTTTATCAGGAAAGTGGAAATTTGACCATATCTGGACAGGATAAGGCCCAATAGACAGAAATTTCCAGACATCCTACCCAAATTGTGCCAAGGCATTATTTTAAGACCAAAACCATAGGATGAATGCATGAGCATGATCTGCATGATATATTGAGTGGCTGAGAGAGGTTTCATCTCATTTGGGTGAGAAAATTGGATTCTAAGCAGACTTTAGCACTTTTGACTGAAAAAGGCTGGAACAACTAAAATTTGGGACTTTTGAAACCAAAACCAAAATCTAAGCATACCACTAGGTTGCTGACATCAAGGGGAAGCTTGAGCATACCAAAGTGATCAGCATCTTAAGGAGGGTTTGTGCTTTGTATTTGAAGCTATTTTGAGAAAAAAGACATGCTACATGTAGAATGTCTAAAGCAAGAAATTGAAGCCAGATACTAATTGTGAGCATAGCAAGGTGTTGTATAGCCTGAGGCAAGCCTACTAGTCAATTTTGGTCCAAATTGGAGTTGATTAGAGTGATCAAGACCAACATCAGGGTGTCGAAATAGATTTCTGATCCATTGACCAACTTATAGGTGTCCAAATCAAAAAGTAAAAACAGTTGTGGACTCAGCACATCAAGGGGAATCCATAGACTTGCAAAAATCCAAGCAAATAGAGTAGGAGACATCCTACGCGTAGGATGTCTACTGGGGCTTAGTGACGAGAAAATTTGACTGAGTTTATACAGTGTGGTTCCATTTGACTTAAGGGTTCCAGAACTTCTTTCAGAAGTGAATTTGGACCTTGTTTGACCTCTTAACGGAGCAAAGATTGACTTCAGACTTTTCACGTGAATTGACCAACATCCGAGGGAAGTACAGTTCCAGATTAGCAGACCTAATCCAGAACATTAGTAGTGTATACAATACAGTAGTGGTTGAGGTTAACTCTCCAGTTATACCAATCATTACTAAGATCACCTCTAGTGGTTAAATGCTTTGATTCGATTGCCAAAATTAAACTCTTGTGTACAGGTATGTTCAGCAGCAAAGCAAGAAGTTGTGCGGAGACTGAGAGCCTTTGCCAGGTGAGTGCTTGCATTTGTGATAAGTTTCATTGATAAGTTTGATGAATTTAAGATCAGGAAGATACATTTTTAGAGACCAAAAGGTGGCAGGTGACCAAGGTACCTTAGTGTCCATTGAGGAGAGTGTAACTCAGGCAAGGCTAGATCCACTAGCACCGATTATTGAGGAGGGTAGTGATACTGACACTTCATCAGACAAATCCTTCTTCATGATGGGTAGTCAACAGCCAGGAGGTTTCACCTATGAGACGGACGAATGCCAGAAGGAAGCACCTCTCTAAATCCTTTAAATGATTCCAAGTTTATTGTGATCTTCTTAGAAGGAACAACTCGAGGGGAGCCCTAGTTTATTTTGACTATGGAGGACGCAAGTGTATTTGTATTGAAGAAAGGCCGGCTCAGAGACTGGAAATAATTCGAGTTTATGATGATGGAGATAGATTCCAAGACGAAAAGGGGAACCACTATCTGATAGTTAGTAACCCTGAAGATTACAATAGATATGGAGATAACGTGGCGAAAGGGAAAATGGTTTCAAAAACTCAAGAACCGCCTCCAAACATTGATCGACCTAGAGAAATTTTTATGTATGATAAGAAACAACCAGGGTTTCAACTTATAATGAGAATGTGGGAATCTACAAGCATGAGAGCGAGGGAATAGTCTCTTACTTTCGCTGCAAAGAACCCTATCCAAACGAGTTAAGCAAAGGCAAGGTTCTTTACTTATTCTCTTATGAAATTGCTATGGGGAAGGATATCGTTTTTGTTGATAGGTACGGGCGAGAATACCAAGGTATTCTCCCAGAGGAGGTAGAAAAGGCAACAGTTCAAGGAGCATCAACATATGCCCCCGATGAAGTGCCAAGAGCCACCTACACCCCTAGCAAGTCTACAAATCCCTTTTCAGAGGAGTATGACACGAACTCACATTCCACTCGATCACAGACATTCAACAACCAACACCAACCAACAACCCAGCCATCATTGCAGGCATGGCTTTGACAGAGTGCAACATTGGAATTAGACCGAAACCGAGATGGTTATCAAGCTGCACGAGGGCTAAGGGATTTACAAGAACCACCACTCTATTCATGGTATCAAGGAGAGAGTATGCCAAAGACTCAAGGGTCAACAGAGCCTGGAAGACCACCCATAGAACGAGTTCGAAGAGATGAACCATCTCTTGCAAGAACTGTTAGAAATTATGGCTTAGGAGAACCATTGGGAGAGGAACCAGCCTACTACAGAAGACCAAAGGAGGTATATTGATTAGGACGTGGAGATCCAATGACGAGATTTGTAGACCATCGTAGAATTAGACCTTCTCAAGTGCAAAAATGGGTAAACAAGAAATACACGGGAAACAGAGATCCGAGAGATCATGTAGCAGCCTTTGCGCGTGTAATTAGAGCGGAAGAGATGTTAGACTTCCCTACCCAATTTGCAGGGTTTGGACTAACCCTAGAGGATGACGCTGCTACTTGGTTTGACTCTATGGAGCGTAGAGACTTTGAGTCTATGGAGGAGGTGTTTGACGAGTTTATAGAGGAATTCTCACAAAGGGGGATAGCTCATAATACAGTCTCACAAATCCATAAATTCAAACAGAAAGAAGGGGAGTCTGTACGAAAGGCAGCCTTACGACTAAAAAGATATGTTAAGTTCTGCCCCGTGGAAGAACCGCCAACTCAGTCCAAACTTATGCTTATATTTATCCAAGGACCGAGGAATGCAGATCTCCAGAAGGACTTACATATGAAGAGGAGCACGACGTTAAATGAGTTAACTAAAGAGGCTCTTCACCTTGTAGACAATTGTGTTCTACAAAGAGGGTGAGTTCAAGGATCTTGACGACGATTCATCCTCACAACAAAGTGGAATCAAGTCTTCTAAGACACCACCGAAAGGAGAAGTAGTTGTAAACTAGGAGCAGCTTGTAGAGGAAGTGCTAAAAAAGATTAACTTCTACACCAAACCCCAGGCTAAACAGCCCAAGTGGTGTGCTATTGAACAAAAATGGACAAACCATGGGACGGAGGAATGTTATTATAACAAGGGATATGTGTGAGAGAGAGTCCTTATGCTCCCCAAGCTCAGGTAGCATCTCCTCAAGTTCCACCGATGCCTAGGTATCAAGCAGGCAACCTACCAGGACCTGTAGGGGTAGAAAGACCACAACCAGTGTTGGAGCAACAACCACCCCTACCAGGATTACGACCAGTTTGGCATAAGATACACACCAAACGTAACCGAAGCAGAAGAGAAGGCTTTGGTGCCTATGCATGCATATTACGAAGATCCCAATGGATATGCGGAAAATCCTGTCTATGATCCACCGGAAGAACCCTCAACACCAGAACCATGGAGAATGATAGGAAATGCAGGACCACCAACCGCTGCACAGGCAGCAGGAGAAGGAAGATATAGCTTGGATGAACGAACATTGTTGTTCATAGCCAATGGAGGCATGGGCGGGCAGAGACATGCATACCAACAAAGAGGAGCTCAAGGAGCACCTCAACAGCCTAAAGGACCCTGCTACAAGTGTGGTGGAGACCATTGGCTAAGAGACTGTCATCATGATGAAATCATTAGAGTCAATGCATATTGCACCGAGTGTGGAGTTACTCATTTGATTCCTGATTGCCCTAATAACCCGAGCAAAGGAGAAAAAACTACCCTGAACATGCTGGAAGCAGTGCCTTCTAGTAGGGGGTTAGAAAACGAAACAATAATACCTATTCAAGCAGTGACACGAGCCCAAGCTCAAATAATGACAAACGAACCCATAATTGAAGAGCCAAAAACCGATGCCCCAAGTTCAGAAACGAAAAATCGGAGAAGCACTTGGAAAGCTAGAAAGGCGCGTATGAAAGCCAGAAAAGAACGAGAGCAAACTGCCCTATCTGAGGAGTTAAAACACACAAAGGATAGATTAGAGAGGTTAGAGGATCTAGCTAGCCTAAGCTCACACACTGCGGAAACCATAGCACCCAAGGAAATAGCAGAACCCAAAAGTGCAGGATCAGGAGGATCAGTACTGGCAGACAAGGTCAATGAGCAGTTAGATGCACTTCTAAAAGTTTACGAAGCTAGACTCAAAAAGACCAAACCCAAGAGTAAAGATGGATGACTTATCCATATGCTGAAATAGAAAAATAGAGGTTGGAAATGTGTAGAAAGATGATTGAAACAACTCAATCTTTGATAGAAAACCCGCTTGGTAAACCTGCAAATTGGCAGGAAGTACCAGCTCCAACCCCTATCAAACCAGCTTTAGAGGAACAAGTAGAAATGAAGGAAAGACTCGCGAAGGCTTATGAGTCTAGGGGAGAGCCTATCATAGTGCCAAATACGACAGATGAGGCAAGTGATGGGTTCCATCCTAAAACATTGATAGAAATGGGTAAGGATTGTAACGGTCTAGATGATGCATGGAACGGTCTAGATGATGCATGGAAGCAAATCCGTGAGGCCAACGAAGCTAACAGGGTAAGTTACCACATGAATAGCACGAGAAAAGAAAAGAATGAGATCTTATCTCCTATTGAAGAATTTGAAGCAAGATCGCAAATGAACTTTGATATGCATTCACAAGGGGGAGACCAGGGATCACTTAGTTCAGGGCACAGCCAACCAGACTCGCTGAAAACTCTACCCTCTTACCTAGGAGACTATGAAGCCAAGTCTGAGGTGAGAGCGATCCCATCTCAAATACTTTCTTCTAACAAAGTGATGGATTCACAAGGGTTGATTGAGTTATTGTCCACCTTAGTGGCATGCACAATCACATTAGCCGAACTCCTAAGGTTACGACCAAACATGTGGACCACGGTATGCAAATGCCTAGAAAAATTTGGAGTGAAAGACCCCACCTCGAAGCTTCAAGAAGGGATCAGAGAATTGGACAGGCCTCAACTAAACACTAGGCAAGTACCATTAAACAAGGTTGGAGAGTATTGTGAGGGAGAAGATGGAAACACCACGCTACCAATAGAATTCCAAGGAGTGGTTTCCAAGGCTATTCTTGATAGTGGAGCAAGAGTCGCTATCTTCACCAAGGAAATTTGGAAAAAATGGGGAAAAATAGCTTTGAGAGCTACAAGAATGAAATTGCAATAGGCAGATGGGTTCATGGAGAAGCCTCTAGGACTCTTAGAAAAAGTGATGTCACCTCGTGCGGAATCGAGTATGAGCATACATTTGCAATAGTCGATTTTGACAAAAAGAACAATTAGGAGTGGGGAGACCATTCATGCGACAATTAAAGATGGTCCACGATTGAGGTTATGACCACATATACCTCAAACATGGTGAGACAACAACCAAAATTCACGTGAAAGACCATAGTTACAAAGATGTGAACCAGACACCAGTGGAAGAGTTTGATTCAGCTACATTGGCAGGATCGGAACTCCCAGCATGGTTAGGGCAACAAAAAGAGCTATGGATGTGTGGAGCTTCACATTGTGGAAGCTTAAAAAGAGAGGAATGCATCTTAGAAAGAGCGATTGAGGACAAGGATTATATTCCGGAACCTTTTCCTGAAAATGCCTTGGAACCTCTGGAGTGGGAACGCATACTAGCAACATTGGATGTCTGTACCTTTACAAATAGTCCAACAACAAAATTTTTCGATAAGGATGGCTATGATGTGCTACCCTATTACATGGTAAGCATTATACTAGAAGGAGATGAGATGGTAGAACCACTAGAACGAGAAGAGTTGTATAACTCCTCTGAGCATCTGGAGGTAAATAACGATGCAGATAATGAGTGTTCAGACAGCTCAAGTGAGCGTGGGGAGAAAACAGGGAATATCAAGTTTTATGATTTTGCTGATCAGCACCCTAGACGCCAGGAATGCTGTAGGAGAAAACGAGCAGAAAACAAAATGAGAGAAAACCTGATGCCTAGGATAAAAGATAAAACTCACTATCTAATGCTTGTCAAAGCAGAGGATTGTGTAAAAGATCAAATATTAAGAAAATTCTCAAAAGTTTGAAAGGAAGGAACGCGAGAGAAAATAAGACAAGCACGGAAAGCTAAAACAGAAACAAAATCGAAAAAATAAAAAAAAGTGAAGGGGATCGGAGAGCACCATGGAGAGCACCACAGACGGAGAGTGAGAGAGAGAAGGAGACACACGACACACAAATATGGGTGGGGAGACTCAATGAGTGAGCAGCCCCCTATACACTTATGCTCTCTATAAGGTATACAAGTCAGTGGGTGCCCAGACTCTGGGCGACCGGGCAAGGCACAGGCTCCTATACCCCAACAACCTCCCACTAAAAGGAAACTGTGCCTTTAAGCAAGAGAAACTAGTCTAAAGACTACAAAAGGCGAGAGAAAACCGCTCTCAAACGATGCCCACTAGCTGGCTGTGATCGTGTGCATCCAACTGTCCTGCTCCCGTGTAAGTCCATACACCACCAGACGTACCGCACACATACTGCAAGTATGTACGCAATACCTGCATATCTCCCTCGTGCACTATGCTATCATCAGTCAGCAAATGACTGACAACCCCAACTGCAAATGCTCCCACTGCAGCTGCGATATCCGGTCTCAAGATCAGCATCTCATACATGAGACCACTGAATGCCGATGCAATGCTAGCGGGCCCTGCTAGCTCTATGGAGCATGCTTCAACAATATATCCCTAGAAATAGGATCTCTGACTGACAAAGGCGTGTCAGCCCATGCATCTCCATGACTGTCTGCAAAAGAGCATCAACCTGTCGTGCAACCTCAAAGAAAACCAGCTGCTCTAGGTGTCTACTGGAAGACATATCCTCCACAACTATATCCCCATGCTCATTGGAGAGCATAGAAAGGAATGACTGCATAATCGCTGACATCTCAGCATTGTCTCCAATCATCCACTACAAACATGACCACTGAATCTGCTGTGACTCACTAGAGCTCTCATGCTCTAACTCCTTATGCATAGACTCTTGCACAACATCCTCCTGTCGTGACTCACTAGAGCAAGACCGCTCTACCTGTCTATCCTGCATAGAAGTATCTTGCACAACTGACTCTCTACTTTGCTCAATCATTAGCAAAGCATGCATGTCTAACTCTGTCACCTCTCTGTGTGACTGCTCAAGTCGTGCCCCAACTGTGTGCTCAATGAGCTCACTACTCTGCACTCCATGCAAAGCACCTTGCAACCCATGAGCAAAAGAGACTATCCGGGTCTCTCGCTCTCTGCATGGCTGTAACAAGATTGAGACTCGACCATCTCGCACCTGTACTATGTGCAATGGGTACCATGTGCCAACTCTAGCACCTCTCGCAATCACTAGTGAACCCAAATGCAACGCAAAAAGATCGCTCAAGCAATGATACCCGACATCCACTATCCTTGAGCTGACCAATGGAGATCAAACTCATCGTCAAATCTGGCACATGATGCACATCTCTGAGCACGTATGATGCACCACTTGGTAATGACAGTCTCACATCTGCTGAACCAGTAATCTCATGCAGTGACCCATCTGCCAATCGCACACTACCATGCACTCTGCTAGAATAGCTACTGAGCCAGTCACGATACGGAGTGACATGAAAAGTAGCGTCCTTGTCTAGCACCCACTGCAAAAGAAGTGCACTATCCTCAGACGTCAAAAAATAAGGAGTAATACAGGAAGCAAATGTGACCTTATTGTCACTAGGGTACTCAGACACTGTATCTGATCCTGCAATTGTCAAGTCAACGGAGCGTATAGCATCTACTGCATCCTTGAGACTAGCCTGTCTCCTATGCTGTCTCATACGACGAAAGCATTGCCGTCTAATGTGCCCTGTGTGACTGCAATGCCAACATCTCAAGTGTCGACACGAACGAGAACGTCGTCTCTCATGAGTCATTGTCCTAGACTCGAAAGTCTCACACATATTGACTACTATAAGTGGATGTCAAAAATAACCAAGAGATGTAACTCTACTCTAGGTACGGTAGCAATGAAATGCACTCAACTAATCCAAAAGAAGCAACCTGCACGAGAAAATGATCTCAAAAAAAGAGCTCACCAGCACCTACAATGCTCATGTGAATCCACGCATACAATCTCTCGCAGTAGTGTAACCACACTGTGCTCCACAAATGGCAATGATGCAAATCCCAAATGCCAAGTGTACGAGGCTCCTGTATAGTAAACCAAGCTCCTGTATGGTTGTAAAAGATGGCTGTAAATCAGCCCCAAAATTCAACTCTTAAACAGCTGCACAAACAAGTCACAAATGTGTCCCAGATCAGCCTACAACTCAGCCATACATGGACACCTACAAAGAGGAAACAGTGGCTGAAAATTCAGCGCCCAAATAATCCCTCAAACCTGCCTGTAACTTGTAAAACTGTAGTAGTTGAAACCTGTTGAAAAACCTCAATCCATTAGTGCTCGAATCTGGCTACCTAGCTTGTAGCCACACAAGCATACATCACAACATTCACTCCTATGAGTATGCCAAGATAACTGTACGCCTGTCAAACTGTGAGCTAATCACCAAGCCCACACTGTGCGGTATTGATGCATACACACGCACAAATCTCCCACCTACAGAGAACACCGCACGCAAATGCTGAGTGCAACCCGCAATCTCTACCTAGATCGCATAAATGATGGACATAAAACTTCTAGGAAAATTTTGCCAGATTTTCGATGCACAATGGCTATCAACACAAAATAACCATTGTCCTACAAGCTCAATACAATGAGCAATCAATGTGCATCAAACTACACTCAACATACATGCATAAGCTCTGCAAACTTGTGTCCAACAAATACTCACAAAGAGTACCACAGATGACCATACATATCATCCACAACCAATCTCTACACTTGCTCACAAGATCTACTGCTCACTACATAAGCATACATAGAGCATTACCTCCTCAAAGACCATGTATGCAAGTCACAACACTACAGAAGAACCACTCAACTGCAACTGGCAACACCTGTGGGAGTACTAGACGCAACCTGTATCTGGGAGTCAAACCCGATCTTGTAACACCTTATATGTGCCTGCTACCTGCAGTGTGCACGGGTAAGCTATCTGTAGCAAAGAAAACAATAGAGCCCAAAACTGTCCTGAAAAATAGTCTCTGTGTTTTTAATTTCAGACCCACTTGCACTCTGAATCAGAAAAAAATTATTTCTACCAAGTCGTAGATCTTGAAGCCAGCTCCGTTTTGAACCAAAAAGTTTTGGAATCGAAGCTTTGTAGCTCAAGTTATGAGCAAAATAGTAGACTGCTGTCAAACTGCCAAAAATTGAACGACTTTCTTCTGTGCTTCTTTGAGCTCATAGAAAGGCTCAAACTCACTTCCCACCTCAATGCGTGAGCTGAATGCATCAATCTCACAATGCTTCCATGTCTATGGAAGCTCCAAGCTCCAATCTGTCGCCGATGTAGCCGTTGCAAAGCTTACCGAGAAGAGGGAAAATGCTCTACACAGTGGACTGATCTGTGAGCACTAGGAAGCTCCTGAGAGCTCTCCTGCAAGCCTCTGTATGGATGTCCACAAGACTCCTCTATTTCTTTGCTCAGATCTGTGACCTCTCCGCCATAGCCGACGAGTTCATCGCGAAGCTGTCCATCTACACTCTCACACTTGTCGCTCTGATACCAATTGAAGGGGATCGGAGAGCACCACAGATGGAGAGTGAGAGAGAGAAGGAGACACATGACACACAGATATAGGTGGGGAGACTCAATGAGTGAGCAGTCCCCTATACACTTATGCTATGTATAAGGTATACAAGTCAGTGGGCGCCCAGACGCTGGGCGGCCAGGCAAGGCACAGGCGCCTATACCCCAACAAAAAGAAACAACAAAAGACCAAGAGTGGACCAAACTGGAGCGTAAACAGAAATACCAAGAACTAAAACGGACTTTATGAGAGGTATGGACTACTGAGGAAGATAGTGATAGTAAAGGGAAGTCAGAAAAAGGAAACATAAATGTACCATCACACTATCGACAATTCACCATCCAGGACAGAAAAATCATAATGACACCACCAGTCAGGAAAAGAACAAACAAGGAATCTTACGATGGGCCGGAAAATGCAAAAAGGATAGACCTCGCGGAACCAGGTGAGAAGCCTTATCCGGTCTATATAGCAACTGATTTAGAGCCTGAAGAAGAAGAACAGTTAACACAACTTCTCAAGAAGTATAAAGATGTGTTTGCATGGTCCTACAAAGACCTCAAAGGAGTTGATCCATCGATAGGTCAACATACAATTCCTTTGAAATCAGATTCCAAACCTAGCAAACAGCGTCCTCATACATATAATGACACATTTGCTAAACGAATCAAAGAGAAGATTGACAAGCTTATGGATGCTGAATTCATCTATGAAATCAAACATACAGATTGGGTGTCACCCATTGTGGTTGTCCCCAAAAAGAACGGATAACTGCGAGTGTGTGTAAACCTCAAAAAGGTAAATGCAGCCACCATAAGGGATAATTATCCCTTGTCGATCACAGAACATGTACTTGAGAGGGTGGCCGGGAAACGGGCTTATTCCTTTCTAGATGGGTTTTCAGGATACAACCAACTGGAAATTGCAATAGAGGATCAACACAAAACAGCGTTTGCCACAGAATGGGAAATCTATGCGTATAGAGTTATGCCTTTTGGCTTAACTAATGTCCCAACTACCTTTCAAAGGTTAATGACGCATGCGTTCAAAGAATACCTGAGAATATTCTTAGAAATATACATGGATGATTTGTGTACACTCTCTTCTACGAGAGGAACATATTGACCATTTGCAAAAGGTATTTGAAAAATGCAGAACATATCGAATCTGTCTTAACCCGGAAAAGTGCATTTTTTTGGTTAGGCAAGGCCGCATCTTTAGGACACATTGTCTCAAGAAATGGCATAACCACAGACCTAGACAAAATCAAAGTCATAGTAGACCTACCCAGGCCTACTAATGCGAAACAAGTACAATCCTTCATGGGACACTGCGGGTATTATCGAAGATTCATATATATGTATGCAGTCATCGCACAACCTCTGTATCGTTTGTTAGTCAATTTCGACTGGACTGAGGAGTGTGAAACTTCATTCCAAAAGCTGAAGGAAAACCTTATATTAACACCTATACTTAAAGCATCGGATTGGGAAAAGATATTCCATGTTCACATTGATGCATCTGCATATGCAATCGGGAGTATTCTGGCTCAACCTGGAGACAGAACAATGGATTTTCCAGTTTGTTATGTAAGACGACAGTTAAATAGTGTGGAAAAGAACTACACAACCACCGAAAGAGAGGGGTTAGGAATGATTTATGTTGTAAAGAAATTTCGGCATTATTTGCTTGCAAACAAATTTGTGTTCTTCACAGATCATCAAGCTCTTTTGTATCTGGTAAATAAACCATGCAATACAGGGAGGATTGTACGCTGGTTTATTATATTGCTAGAGTTTGATTTCACATTGGTGGTCAAAAAGGGTAAAACTCATCTACGGGCGGATCATCTTTCAAGGCTACACAACGGGGAAGCTCCTGAAGGAGTAGATGATGACATACCAGATGCTTATCTTTTCAATATTGAAATGATACCCAAATGGTCTTAGGAAATTGTTAGCATTCTTTCCTTTGGAGGTAGGTTTGATAACACGGAAGAAACATCCAAACAACAAACAATCCAACAAACAAAAAACTTTCAGTTGATTGCAAGACATTTGTATCACCTAGGATCGGACCAAATTCTACGATTATGTATAAATCCGGAGGAATTCGAGTGTTACCTAGAAGAAACGCATGTCCAAGATTGTGCATTTCATTGTTCAACAGTGAAAACACACCAGAGAATGAAACAATTAGGGGTTTATTGGCCAACTATGTACGAGGCCACACATGCTTATGCTAACAATTGTACTATATGTGTTCCAAACGACCAGTGAAACACGCGACATTTTTTCAGATAAACATTGCACCGGCATGGAGTCAATATATCATTGATTTCTTAATCACAAGGACATTTCCTGAAAACATAACAAGAGCACGGAAAAGGGCTATAGAGCTGGAGACTCGTGGCTTTCAGTTAATTGGGAACCAACTCTATAAGCGAGGAAAGGACAATCAACTTAGGATCTATGCAAGTGAAAGTGAATACCTACTGATTCTAGAACACACACATGGAGGAATAAGTGGAGGCCACTTTTCAGGCGATAAGACGACAAAAATTTTCATAACAGTAGGAATATGGTGGCCTACATTGCATATGGATGCTGACAAGTTTGTAAAGCATTGTGAAGCATGTCAGCGCAGCAAGGTGCCGATAAAGAGAGATGAGATACCACTACGGCCAATGATGGGAGCAAGGGCATTTGCAAAATGGGGCATTGATTTTGTGGGACCTATTTCACCACCTGCATATCGCACCCATACCCAATATATCATTGTGGCTATGGACTATCTCAGGAAATGGGCGGGAACCAAGGCAACACAAAAAGCAGATGCACGAACCACTGCACAATTTTTGTATGAGAATGTTTTTATACGATACGGTTTACCAATAGAAATTGTCAGTGATCGAGGAACACATTTTTTTAATGAAGTCATTGAATATCTGCTAGGAATTCATGGTCATACATAGAAAATCTGCTCCATATCATCCACAGACAAATGGACAAGCTGAGGCCACAAATAAAACACTATGCACGGTTCCAACTAAAATTGTATCAGAATCGAGATCAGACTGGGATCAGCAGCTACACTCAACACTATGGGCATACAGGGTATCTTACAAAACATCGATAGGAATGACACCGTACAACATGGTGTTTGGCCTAAATGCTATATTACCCATAGAGTTTTTAATTCCAACTCTACGAGTAGCGAACACTTAGAATGGACAGGGCATGAGCTCTCTTCAAGAATAGATGATCTTGAAAAGCTAGATGAACTTTGCTTGAGAGCTGTAGCTTCGATCTATGCTAAAAAGAGAAGACAAAAAGAGTTTTTTGACAAGCATGTGCGCACGAAAGAGTTCAAAACAAGTGATTATGTACTTGTTTATACCTTGAAGCAACATGCCAAGAAACTTAAAAAGGGAGGGATGGGACCCTTTGTGATTAGTGACCTATCACAAAGTGGAGCTGTAAAGCTTGCTACATTAGCAGGTGAAGAAATGCCAAATTGGATTAGTGGGTGTCGATCAAAAAAATATCACTTATCACTAACACAGGATATGCTTCAACAAATCCATCAAGAACAACAACGAATGAAGGAGAAACAAAGGGTACGAGAAGAAGCTCAAGCAGAAGCAAAAGAACACATTGCAAAAAGAAGACTTTTGCGACAACAACAACAATGTGGATCACCATTGCGAATCAATGCCATTCGACTAATGAATTTTGATGAAGACAGAGTGGAGCCAATAATTGCAATCAAAGTGGGAAGCAATCAAGTTGAATCGACGGCATTGCTTGATTCTGGAGCTCAAGCAAATTTGATCTCTTACAGATTATACAAATAGCTCAAGCCCACAGGTCAACTTCATCTTACTCCACAAGTGCTGGAGAGTAGTACATCACATTCACTGACAACATTGGGTTGGAATGTATTGCATGTACAAGTACATCAATATATTTACCCACACAAGTTTTATGTGGTCGAGGATGAAAGCACACAACACCCCATGTTGTTGGGACAACCTTGGCAAAAAGAGTACAATGTGAAGATAGATTGGAATACGAATACAGTCAAAATTCAGCATGCACAAGAACCACAGGTGGTAGCCTTTGCTCCGTAACCCCTGAATAATCCGCTACTAGCAATGCAATCACTGGATAAACAGCCAAAAGAAAGGGTGCCACTAAAGAACAAACAAGGAACTGCCAACCATGTTCACTACAGGTATAAGAAGTCATCGACCCTCGGGGGGTTCACTATGTGTAAAATTACCATATCACGTGCGTTCAAGACGTGTTTGTAAACCCCTTATCTGTGAATTTTGTTAAGAATATAATGTACCCTTTTCTTTTAAAATCTGTAAGTTTTTTTCAAATTTGAAAAAATAATGCCCTTTGGTATATATATTTCTGTAATTTTCAAGAACTTTAAATACCCTTTTGTTGAACTCACGTGATAGGTTACATTTTTATTAGGTGACCTTCGACCGCAGTGCAAAGATCAAAGTTATCAACACGAGAACAGCAAGTATGGGTGCGGAAGGATAGATGTGACATGGCAGACAAACCTCAATACAACAGAAGTAGATGGTTCAACCAAAAACCAAGGGAACAAAATAGATATGGATACCAAAGAAAATGCTCAGCAACAACTCAAATGCGACTCGCATTTGGATTCCAAAATTGAAGCCAAAGGAACTCCCTTGAATACAAGTAACATCAGAAGCCAGACAACTACATGAGAAACCGGCAAACCGACTTATGTGGGTGCCAATCAGCAACAAAACAATGTCAACCAAGGCAGTAGCAATAAACCTACAAAAATCGGTAAAGAAAAGCTACCAATGGAAAGAAAAAGAGACAAGGTCTACGGCCAATTCCGCCACAAAAATTCTCTCCAAGGAGACCAATATGGCCATATCAACAGTAGCGGCAAAGCAAGCGACTTTTGCAAGAAAGACAATCAAACAAAGAGCAGTAGAGTTACAGCTTTTACTTGCAAAGAAAACAGGAAACTTCGACAACGAATGACAATAAGCATCTTGCATATACCCTTCTCTTGCACAGCATTAATTTTTCCATGCATTGATCGAGTATGCATAAAATAGGGCCACATTACACAGCCAAGCATTAGCACAACTTTTTCAACCCATGCACGGTACATACTCCGAGGGGATACCTTGTCGTCCGGGAGGACTCTGTCTAGAAGGGGGGAGGCATTTTCAAATGCGGACCCAATGGCAGAAAGAGCAACAAAGGGCATGTTTTTCGACTATTTCTAAGGGATGTTGTTTGATTGCAAAATTTTTTGGACTAACCCAAGTACATATGCCCTTATACAGCATGAATCTACAAGTATATGGGGCCAAATGCCAAATCAAGCCCCTAGATGTGTGTATATAAGTAAAAATAGCCATTTGTCAGGCAAAATATTGGTAAAACGGAGAAATCCGGTCATAAAAATTACATGTGAGTGTATATAATGTTTGGCGGTGATGTTTTGATTTATTATGATTTTTGAGGATTTTTTGGATTTGATTTGCTATTTTCTTTTTAATTTTGCTAATTTTCGGCAGAAAAACTTCAAAAATACAAAAAGCATGTGAAAAATGGTCGTAATGAAAAACAAAAAACATGGAGATGATCAATGACTAAAGGACAACCTATGGTACAGTGGGGGTGCAATTATGAGACTGAAGCGGAAAGCGCGTTTTGGCCAGATTTTGACCGAAACGTCAAATTTCTCGTAAACTAGGCAAATGGAGTCCAAATCAAGAAATTTTTAAGCCTAAATTACATCTCACTAGAAGTTGGGAGCACATGTCAAATTTCATGAAAAGTGGTTCGGGGACCCCCATTATAAGAATTTTTCACTTCATTTTTAGCTCATTTCCACTATTGACCTTTGAGAGAGAGCTTCTGCCACCTAGAGCGAACGGAACTTCCAGCAGCTTCTACGACGCGCACAACTACCTGACGGGCTTCAGACATGAGAGGTAGGCTCACCACCTTGAGCTTTTCGCGCATGTTTGTCGTTTTGTCGCGAAAACTAGCGTAGGGTTCACACAGAAAGCGGGCAGTAGAGACCTACAAGTAGAAATGGCCACCTAACGGCTAACCCAAAAGCGATGAGACTTCATCAGAAGCTTACCCTAGCATAGGAGACCAGTCTTGGATGTCAAAAGACAGTAAAAAACCATCGGGAAAAACCCTAATTCATAGAGCCCCACAAGAGGCCACCAAATGGGAAATCGGCGGAGAGGCGCCCAAATGCTACCAAAATTCATGGGTAGGAGCATCTCGACATGCTCGACAAGTCTATGTAGCCCACATAATGAAAAGGTGACCCGAAGCGGCACTAAACTTTAGAAACGGCATCAGACACACAAAGCGTCAAATAGCTCTCGCGGCCAAACCGCATGAACATTTGCCAGTACCAAACTTCACGAGCGTCTTTCCTAGACCATCAACAATCAAGACCTATGGTGGTAGACCACCACAAGTCATCGAAGACATGTAAACACAACCACGGGTGCTTCTAGAGTGACAAATTGCCAAATGGAGCTCCGGTGAAGTCAAAGTCGACAAAAACCATACGGCAAGTATCCCCAAGGGATCGGGAAGCTACGGAGACCAACATCAAGAAATTTCATCGCTGAAATGCACTCCAAAAGTCAGAAAACGGCTTGGAGGCTCTGAAATCCACACAGGGAGTTTTTTTCTATCTATTTGACTTTTTTGTTGAAATTAGGCTTAAAAGGGACTCAGGGGGACTAAGGGCAGGTACCATTAGCAGTTTCCATAAAAATTCATCAGGAGACATCCTATGCGTAGGATGTCTCAAGGCCATTTCTGGGCACCAAATCTAACAACTCTCATTGCATACATTTTCTGAATAGCCTTTACATGCTAGCCATCAATCACATTTGGACCAAAATTGACCTCATATGCATGAAAAAACGCAAAGTCAGGGCATAGAGGTAATAATGGGCCATAGACCTACAAAAACTTGTCCAAATCACATGAAACTTGCACAACACATTCATGAGCATATTGCCAACCAATCTGTGTGGTCACCTGCAAAAAATGATGAAGTACACATCCTACGCGTAGGATGTCTATTTGATATTTTTGGCCTACAGAGGGTGTTTTTCCATTCCAGATCTATTCATATCATCTTCAAGAGCTCATATATCAAGTTTGAAGCCATTCTAAGCATTTTTGACCCCCAATACCTCCAAGATGCACTTTTTGAGCCCAAAAACACTACACAGGGTCTTACCCACATCAAATCTTGTCCAAATCAAAATCCAAGAGCATGGCCATTTCCACATGCTAAGAGCTACCCACAGAAAAAATCTCAAGCTAATTTGATGAAAAAGACATCCTACACGTAGGATGTCTCCAGCATGTTTTTGAACTTCTGTGCAAGAAATGACATCATGGAAGCCATTACCATGGTGCAAGGAGCCCATATATCAATTTTCAACCCATTTGGATATCATTTTCCACATGTTGTGGACATTCTACCCAATTTGTGAGCATAAAGCCTGAATCTACTAAAAAATGCACATTTTGATGCCCAAACCCAATTCCAAGCACATGGCCATGTTCCACAGATTAGCGTCAGCATAATAGTAATATTTCTTCTGTTCAAAAGAATTCCCCGAATACCTGAAAGAGAGAGAATCATGGAAAATGTTAAATCACCAGCCTGTCAAATATCACCAAAATCTGATGAAAAAGACATCCTACACGTAGGATGTCTAATTGATAAAATTTTGCCAGAATTGTATTGTGAGCACATGCACAATTTCCCAAGTTCCTTTTAAGTTTATTTTCAATTTTCAAGTCATTTGGATAGTTAAAACCAGTTTCTTAGCTGATATGGAAAAAATGCTAACTTCGGACTACTGAGTGCAACAGGATCTATGGCAGCCGCAAAGTCACCGGCAAAGAAGAAGAGGATGACCATAAAAGATTACTTGGAAGAAGTACAGCCGTTCGTCATACCGGAAGGAACTCTAAAGCCAACCAGCACATGGATCCAAGAGGTCTTGCTATAGTCAAATGATCTGAAGATCTACCAAGGCGTGTTCAAAGACACCAAAGGAAATGTAATAGAGCTACCCATGCTACCGCGGGAGCTCAATGAGTTTGTTAGAAGCAAGATGGCAGAGTACCTGGAGAAGATACATCTCCACAATTATTTTGAAGTTGTGTCGGGCAGGAATTGACATAAATAGAGTATGGGAGTTTGTGACTACAATCAAAGAAGATGGAGTGGCTAGAGTTACGGATCTACAAGGCAAGCCAGACACAGAGATTGTAATCACAGAGAAAGTAGTGGTAGCTTCACTAGACCTCTCCAACAAAGGGGATAGTGTAACCAAAAGAAGAGACGAAGTAAAGGTGTACACAGAAAAGAAAGGCAACTACACCTTTGAAGACATTGCCAACCTTAAAATGGCAATCATGAGTCAGCTTTATAATCAGCATTTCCATATGTGTACAAAGCGGCCACAAAAGTACAGAATGCGCTTGGAGCAATTGCCACAACCTTCACCTGGGCAATGCAGAAGAGCAAGCCGAAGGTAATCAACTATGCAGCTTATATACATGACAATCTGGTGAAGATGGGCAACAAGAACCCCACCTACATTGTGCCGGGTGAGCTAATCACGAAAGTGGTTTATGGGGCATTGCATGCCAAGGGAAGATGGCTTGACCCTCCGTCACAAAATGACTGGCTAAGGCTCAAGGAAGATAATGAAGAGGAACAGCCCAAAGCACCAAGGGTTTCCACAAGGTTGAAACGCCGCTTAGAAATCGTGCAAGAGGAGCAACCAGAGTTGAAAAAAGGAAAGAAGGAATCTATACAAGTGCCGGTCAAAGAGACAAAATCACAGAAGGCGGCACGGCTAGAGCGGCTAATGGAATTTTTTAGAGCCGAAAGAGCCCTCAAGGGGGATTTGAGCGAGCTATGGAAGCCGTCTCTAGAAGCAATGTCGGGATCATCCCGAAGGGTGCACAGAGACATATTTGAAGATTATATTAAGAATTTTGAGATTCTGGATGCCACGACAGAAAATATCCCACATGTACCATTTACAGCAGCAGAAGTGGAGGAAGTCCGACGGCAACTGCTAGAAGAGCAGGAAAGCCGAGAGAGAGAGAGAGAGAGAGAAAGACAAAGGCGGACAGGGATTTCAAGAAAAAGCCAGCAACTCCACCGTCCAGCCCGGAGTCTAGCCCACTGCCATCACCACCTCCTCGTAGCCCTCCACAAACTCAGTAGAAGGAGGAGCTAGACAAACCTGAAGATCAAGAATCAAGGCAAGAACAGAGCCAAGATCAAGAGCAAAAAGAAGAATCTAAGCCCAAAAGTGAGCAGCCAGAGACAAATGAAGCAAGGTATAATAGGTTTCTAGATCTACTAGCTGCTGGATATTCAAAAGAAGAGGCAGCCCCACAGCCGCATTTGACTTGGCAAGCACAGGGCCCAAAGAGAAGATGTAGAGCCTGTGGTTAGTGGAGCTAAAAGAGATGGCCACTGATACAGTGGACCTTCACCCACCCACCAATGATTGGGATGTGGTGATGACCAAGCTAACCGGGCTAAGGGCACAATCATTGGCCACAAAAAGTGAAATGGTTAATCTCAAAGCCATTGAAGTGCAGATCAAGTCTGAAGTTGCCACTCTACAAAAATAAAGCCAAAGGAATATAGAGAGAGAAGCAGAGTTGCAAGCCAGTCTGGCAAAGGCATTGCAAAGATTCCAGGAGATGGAAAGAGAAAATCAGGCAGCAGCTCAAAGATTGCAAGGAGCCGAAGAAGAATACAGAAAACTCAGCAAGACATTGACAGATGCAGAGAGGGAAATGGATAACCTAACCCTACAACTTGCTGAAGAGTCCAAGGAAGTGGAAGCAATGCGGAATGCCAAAGAGAAGGCAGAAATAGAGCAGGAGGCTAGCCAGGATGAGGTCATTGAGCTCAAGGACCAGCTTAAAGTTAAATATCAAACCATCCAATGGCTACAGGCATCTCCTACCAGAGTCAGAGCTACTAGCTCGACTCACACCACTTCAGAGAGTCAAATTTATGAAGAAAAAATGAAAGAGCTCCAGAAGGAGTTGACTTTAGAGAAGAAGCAAAGGTTGATGATGGCCGAGGGGTCAGTGGTCATGCAAACCCGAATGGAAGAAGAGCACAAGGCAATGCAAGATGAGCTAGAAAACATCAAGACAAAGCTCGAGGAGTGGAGAAGATCAATGCCGATTTGAATGACCTCCTCGTGAACAAGGGAGAACAAGCTGAAGCAGAAAAGCAGACATTCCAAAGGCAAATAGAAGAGCTGAGAGGCCAGCAGTTAAGCATAGGGCCAGCAGCCATGGAAGGAATAGACTTAGAGAATGTGGCAGATCCTATGGACACACCCATGCAAGAGTAAATCCTTGTAGGACCCTCTCAAGAGCCACAAGATTTGACACAAGAAGAAGAAGAGAAGCTGCGAAAGGCCATAGAAGCAGAAATCAGAGAAACGGCCAAAGAAGCTTTGGAATGGGAGTAGAGGGTTTTTAAATAAATGACCATTTAGAAGATAGTCGCCATCAACCTTCGGCGCGAGTGGCTACAACCCTCTCTCCCATATCCTTTGCTAAAGTACTAAGCCGCCATGATCAACAAAAGAATCAGAGAAGAGCCAACAATGCCACTGTACACAGCAGACATCTCCAAGCCTGAAGGGGTAATGTTGATAGTCGACTCTTAACCCAGGTGGAGAAATGCATGGCTAACAAAATATCCACAGTATATAATCCATTTGGTAGAGGCACCAAAAGTCATCAGAGATAACCTAAGTTTCTGCCCTCTACCAAGGATGCGGACGTGGAAGGCCCAGGATCTACTACAAAGAAGCCACCCTACTTGGCTAAACTATCCGAAGCTGCCAGGCTTGAAGGCAGGCGAGAGAATAAGTGTTCAATACATGGTGAAAACCCTTACAGGCTCCATCAAATTTTTCACTGGCTCGCTTGACCTATCTTGCATTATGATGAGAAAGATCTGCAAAACACTTTTGGTAGTTTTTGAGACGTTCAAACCAGGCCAGGCGACAGATAGTATCTTCTTCTTTCAAGATACTTACAGATGTGCATACGATCTGTCTGGTCAGCCTTCCAAGGAGGTGATACATGCATTGTATCAAAGGATCATATTTCTGTCATCCTATCACCTCCAGGCCTTTGAAGAAGCTTTATACACCGGCTTCTTCACAATCAGCTCTGACATATTTGGCCCAACACTACTGGCTCAACATGCAAGATATGAGTCGCTGCTCAAGATGAGAGAAAGCCTAAGATGAAGAAGCAACTCAACAGCCATGTCGGGGACGACATGAGCAAGGAGGGGGGGAGTGTTAGAAGCTGGACACACCCTACGGAAAATGACAGCTCGGTAGATTATTATTTTTTGTAATTATTCATTTATTGAGAAAAACCCGACATTTCACCTTGTAAATATTGGGGCTTACAGAAGTTTCCAGATTGTATCCCAGTTTTGACATTTAGATTGAGTAGATGGTTAAATTGGAACATTAGGGTTTGAGAATTGTAAGGTATTTAAACCACTTTTTGACCTTAATGAAAAAACCCTTTTGTCATTTAAAAAAAAGTTTTGAAGTTTGTAAGTGAGCGTACTGTGTAGGAGAGAGAGAGTGAGAGCTTCATCTTGACGCTATGCGTGTACCGGTGGTCGAAATCGAGTGCGGAGAAGTGGAGCGTGTTGCCCCTGACGAGAGCTACGCGCAAATACCTACATTGCGTGCATACGGTTCGGTTTTGCGAGCTCCATCTACGAGCTTCATCTGGTGATTCGGTGAGCATACATTGTCCGATTTTGCATTGCATTATATTCACGCATTCACATTGAGTAGAGCTACACATTAGGCACTTTAGATTTTGGAAACGAAGACCTGCAAATTTTGGCCAGACATCGTACGTGATTTTGCACCATGTGTTTTGGGTTGGGCTTTTGGTTCATAGACCTTAGGGAGAGCGACCTATTGGTGTTAGTGGGATCTCCTTCAAGTTCCGTGGTGTCTCGAGATTGTTTGATGGGTATTCGGCTCTAGAAAGCATTGTAGGAAGTTTCCTCTTATGCACTCTTGAAGGCTGTGATTTAGATATTGAGCAGAGACCTCTGTAGGAATTAGTTAGGAGTCGGTCGAGTGTAGGTTGACACCCTATGCTAGCTTCCACGCGCCTGCGGGTCGAGCTTCGTCCTTAGCTGACAAATCTTGTTAGGTGAGTTCTTGCTGTGCTAACATCCGTCGTGGCGTATCCGTCTAGCAATCATTTGTTCTTCAAACACATCTTTATCTTGGCTAGTGTTAGTTGTCACTGCAGCTCTTGCTCTACCCGGACACTCTCAACCTCTGAATCGTTTGATCTTTCACTTTGATTTGATTCTTTAGTTCAATCACCTCATCTTGGCTAGCCTCATGTTATATTTGAGCCTTGTCCTTCGCCTCTTTCAAGCTCTCAACCTGTTTTGACTCTTCTGCCAGCTGTAGGGTGAGCCCATCCCTTTCCTTTTCGGCTTCAGTCAGAGCATTGCTGATTTTTTGGTACTCTTCTTCAGAGTTCATCAGCTTTTGATTGGTTTCTCTATTCTGACTTTCTAACTCTTGACATTTCTTCAGTGCTGCTTCTAGTTCAACTTGCAGTTGTGCTTGGCTGTGCATTTTCTCTTGACTCTACTTCTAAAGTGTTTCCACTTCAACTTTCACCTTGACTTCACTCAACCTTAGCCCTTCATACTTAATCTCTTTGGCCACTGATCTGGCTCTTAATCCTTGCAGTTTCTGCATCACTTCTTCCCAATCTCCGGTTTGTGGTTGCAAATCCACGGTATGTGTTGCAATCTCCTTTAGCTCCACCAAACGAGGGCTCAGCGTGTCTTCTTCTGGTTTAGGGATTCACATTTGAAAAGCTGTATGAGCTGCCTCTTCTCGAGTGTATCCAATAGCTAGTAGATCCAAGAATATTTTGCTTCCTGATCTTGCTTCTCAGGCTTTGGTTCAAATTCTTCCTTCTGCTCTCTCTTTTTCCTCTTCTTTCTTGGAGTCTTGCGGCTTCTCAGATTTAATGAACTCCCTAGTCTGTTGAGGTTGAGGAGGACTAGGAGGAGGTGGTGATGGTGGAGGATTGGACTCGCGGCTTGATGGTGGGGTTGATTGCTTCTTTTTGAAGTCCCGATCAGCCTTTGTTTTCCTCTCTCGCTCTTCACTTTCCTGCACTTCTAACAGTTGCCGCCTCACATCATCAACCTCTTCTTCGATAAAAGGTATGATTGGAATATTCTCAGCCATCGCATCTAGGATCTTGAAATTCTTTATATAATCTTCGAAGAGATCCCTATTAGTCCTTCGAGAAGATCCAGACATGGCCTCAAGTGAGGGCTTCCATAATTAGCTTAGATCTCCTTTAAGCATTCTCTGGTCTCCAAAACTCTCCATCATCCTCTCTAGCCGAGCGGCCTTCTAGGATTCGGTCTCTTTTGCTAGCATATGAACTGTAGCTTTCTTTCCTTTCTTTGGCTGAGGTGGTTCTTCTTCTACTGTCTCTAACCTTCTTTTCAGTATGGTGGTCACCCTGGGAGCTGTAGGTTTCTCCTCTTCCTTGTCTTCTGTCAGCTTCAACCACTCATTCTGTGATGGAGGAAGAGGCCACTAGCCTTTAGCATGTAGAGCTTCATATATTACCTTGGTGAGCATCACCCCTGCTGCATTATATGTAGGATTCTTGGTTCCCATCCTCACAATGTGGTACTGCAGGTATGCCACATAATCTATCTCTCCTGGGCTGCTTGTCTTCATTGCCCATGTGAATGTTGTTCCAATTGTTGGAGGCGGCACAATGTACTTTTGAGGCCTCTTGGTGCAGATATGGAAATATTGGTTGTATAGTTGGCACATGGTTGCCACCATTGGATCCGCAATATCCTCGAAGGTGTAGTTCTTCTTGGTTTCCTTGTATACCTTCACCTCTTCTCGCCTCTTGTTGACACTATCTCCTGCATTAGAGAGGTTCCAGGCACTTGCAATCACCTCTGGCATGATCACAATCACTCTGTTCTTTCCTTGCAGATCTGTCACCTTGGCTATGCCATTCTCCTTTATTGTGGTGACAAATGTCCAGACTCTCTGAATGTCAATTCCTGCTGGCAAAGCCTCAAAATAATTGTGTAAGTCTAACTTTCCCAAGATAGACACTATCCTTGGCTTTCTTGTGAGCTCATTGAGTTCCTGTGGTATCATTGGCAGATCTATGGCATTGCCCTCTGGGTCTTTGAGCATGCCTTAGTATATTCTAAGGTCATTTTCTTCAAGTAAGTTTCTTTGTAATCAAGTGGTAGTGGGCTATATGGTTCCTGCTGGTATTATAAATGGCTCCACCTCATCCAGGTAGTCCTTGTTGGTCATTCTTTTCTTCTTTGCTGGCGACTTAGTGGCTGCCATGGATCCTGTTGCACTCAGTAGCGCAAAGTTAGCGTTCTTTACAGATTAGCTGATAAACTGAGTTTTAACTATCCAATTGACTTGAAAATTGAAACATGAGCTCAAGAGGGACTAAGGATGCCCTGCAAGTGAAAATAGTAGGATTTGTGCTGCAAAATAAGCCTAAAGACATCCTACACGTAGTATGTCTTTTTCATGAGAATGACTTGAAACTTGACATGATGATAGCTTATGACCTGTACATCACAGCTATGTGCTTGGATTCTGATTTAGACAGGACTATTTTAGGCTTTTGGTGTACAAATGGGTAGGATGTCCTGTAACGATGAGCAAATGGTATCCAAATGACTTGAAACTTGACATGTAGGCTTCTTGTAGCATGTTGATCACATTCATGATGTCAAACTTTGCTCAGTAAGTTAAAATGACCCTGGAGACATACTACGCGTAGGATGTCTTTTTGCTCAGAATTGCATGAAACTTGTCAGTGTGATAGGGCATAGCCTGTGGATCATCACCATGGTCTTAGATTTGGATTTGGATAAGTTTTGAGGGTAGGAAGCCCATTTTTTGTGCTTTAGAGTATGAAAAGTCCATCTATGGAGCTATGAGGCCAAAAAGTGATCTGTTTGGCTTGAAATCTGGTGGGTGGGCTTGTATGAATGTGATAAATATGTTTGAAGATCAAAAAATCCACCTGGAGGTCATTTCAAGCTTGGAGTCATACTACGTGTAGGATGTCTTTTTTCATATTTTTGAAGATGTGACCTCACAGTTAGCTTTGACATGTTATGAGGAGTGTGTGGTTCAAGTTTCACTTGATTTGGATCATTTCTGATAGGTCTGAAATGCGCTGACTCTATGCTATGACTTTGTGTTTTTTGATGCATAAGAGGTCAAACTTGGTCCAAATGGAGTGAAACTTGAGGGATTAGATGTAAATGACATGTAGAGGCTATGCGTATGGCTGAATGATGAGCTGGGTGCCCAAAAGTGGCCTTGAGACATCCTACGCATAGGATGTCTCCTGTGCATTTTTTTGGAGCAAGTCCTACTACTATGTGCATATGACCTTCCTATGTCCCCTTTGTGCCTTATTTCAATTAAAAAATCAAATGGTTAGTTGGAAACTCCCTTCTTGGCTTTCAGAGCCTCAGAGGCGATTTCTGACTCTTGGAGCACTTTTCCACGATGAAATTTCTTGATGATGACCAGCATAGCTTCATAAAACCTTGGGGGACCTTGCCATGTGGTTCTTGTTGGCTTTGGCTTCACCTGAGCTTTGTTTGTCTATTTGTCTCTTTGGAAGTGCCCATGATTGCGTTTGCATGCCCCCGATGATTTGTAGTGGTCTACCACCATAGGACTTGGTTTTTGAAGGCCTTGGTAAGCCACTCATGAAGTTTGGTGGCAAACGGACGTCTCGCTTGGCTAACAAGAGCCAAGTGACGCTTTGCATTTCCGATACCGTTTCTAAAGCTTAGGCTTGCTTTGGGTCGCCTTATGGTCATGTAGCCTATGTAGCCTTGTAGAGCTCGTCGAGAAGCTCCTACCCATGAGGTTTGGTATCATTCAGGCCACTTTTGCCGGATTTTCCTCTTTGTGGCCTCTTGCAGGGCTTGAGATATCAGGGTTTTTTCCGTTGCTTTCTTGCCTCCTTTGGGCATCCAAGATTGGTCTCCTAGGCTAGGGTAAACCCCCTATGAAGTCTTGTTCGTATTGGGTTAGCCGTTAGGTGGCTACCTATGCTCACAGGCCTCTACCCTTCAAACCCCGTTGCAGTTCTATGCTAGTCTTGGTGACAAAACATCAAATATACACGAAGAGCATAAGGTGCTGAGTCTACCTCTCATATCTGGTGGCAGTTGAGTGCCTATGCGTGGCTTATCAGCTGTTGGAAGTCCTGTGCGCTCTAAGTGGCTAGAGCTCTCTCTCACAAGTGAAATAGTAGAAATGAGCTCTAAGTGGGGTGAAAACATCTTATAATGGGGGTCCCCGAACCATTTTTCATGAAATTTGACATGTGATCCTAAATTTTCACAAAACACAGTTTAGACTCGAAAAGTTCCTCATTTGGACTCCGTTTGCCCAGTTTCTGAGAATTTTGACGATTCGATCAAAATCTGGCCACAACACGCCTCCCGCTTCATTGTCATAATTGCACCCACACTGTACCCTGGGTCATCTTATAGTCACTAATCATCCCCATCTTTTTTGTTTTTCATTACGTTCACAATTCACCTGCTTTTTGTATTTTTGAAGTTTTTTTGCAAAAAATTAGTAATATTAAAAGAAAAATAGCAAACTCAACCCGAAAAAACCCCAAAAATCAAAATAAATCAAAACTTCACCCCGACACACTATGTACACTCACATGTAATTTTTATGGCCAGATTTCTCCATTTTACCAATATTTTGTCCGAAAAATGGCTATTTTTACATATATATATACACACCTATAGGCCTCAATTTGGCGTTTGGCCTCATATATCTGTAGATTAATGTTGTATAAGGGCATATGTACTTAGGTTAGTCTAGAAAATTTTACAATCAAATGTAAACGCCTCAAAAATAGTCAAAACATGCCCTTTTTGCTGCTTTTTACGGTCATCGGGTTCGCAGTGAGAATGCCTCCCGCCCTCCTAATCGCAGTCCTCCCGGACGACAAGGTATCGCCTCGAGGTATGTGTAGTGCATGGGTTAAAATTTTGCTAATACGCGGCCTTGTAACGTGGCCCTACCTGATGCATACTCAGTCAATGCGAGTCTTACCGTGTGGCGAGCGAGATTTTTCGAGCGAAGGAAAATCCGAGCAAATGAATAAAGAAACCAAATGGGCTTTGATAAGAAAGATGAATGAAGATCCTACTTTAATAATAGTAGGATCCTGGATCCTTAAGTAATCGTAGCAATATGTTTGTTCAAAATTAGACTCTAGATTCTTTTGCACAGTTGATACTTGATGTTGAGCAATGAAAAACCCAAGCTAGTAGCAAAGCTATTACAAACCATGCAATGATCCACAACTACATTCAACACCATAATTTTTATTTTAACTTTAAATTTTACAGAGCAATCTAATGCAAGTCAACAATGCTCATACATCTACAAAGTTTCTAAAACTGTACTAAGAGAGAATTGCCAAATCTTATAAATAAAAAAAAGAGATTTCTTTAGATTTGTAAGATAAAAAGTGGGATATTTAGTGGAATATAGAGAACAGCATGTCGTGCCTCTGCACTCTAATGACAACAAGAAATGCTATGGTTCTATCTCGTGACTATGAAGAGTCACACTCGTCATCAATAAAGACATTGCATCTCTGACACTTCTTGTGGGTGTCAAAATCGTATCGTATATCAGCAGCCATGGTTTTTGCAATCCCCTCAGTATAAACTGGCAACACACTTCCATACAAAAATAAAAAGATAAGTCTACAATCCACATGCAAGCAATACAAAATCTACATCCTAAAATCACAAGAAATCTCAAATTGTTGTTTGAATCATTATCCATAATTTTCAAATACTAAACAATGATACAAAAAAGTGACAAAATAGCATAAACGTATGATGGAAACATAAAATAGGTGGGGGAAATGAAGTGTAAGGTGGACTCTCACTAGTCATCAAAGGGGTTGATACGCGAAGGCATGTCACCCACATCATCAACATCAAGAGAGGTGGAGGCTCCCTCTCTGCTTCGCTTTTTAGGGCGAAATAATGGTTGCACATAATCTGAAATCAAAGTGTCATCAATGTCGACTGCTGCACACACCCGCCCTGTGCCTAAGCATGCTGCCAATACGGGCGTTGTACCACATCCCAACTCCAAACAAAGACCTCCAGGCCTACAAAGAAGCTCCACAAAACATGCAATAAAAGAGTGACTTCGTTGCAAGCCACCACGCCATGGCTCCCCTGATGATGATCTGGCTAGAGAAGACTCTGGAAGATGCTGCATCATGTAAGAATCCAAAGGCTGCATGCCAAGCCGATTGAATAGTGGAGTGCTCTCAACCACAAAGCAAGGTGGTTGCATACCAACCCTATGCACCATAAGTAAGAGAGAACAATGACACTACACCACCACATAGACAATTAGACGGTAATCAAAATAATAATAAAACACCAAAACGAGAAACAAACAAGTTAATATGTAGAAGAGCATTACCTCAATCCGACCACCAAAGCTATTACCGTAACCATAAGCTCCATGATGGAGGACCACAATGCGACGATGAATAGCCAT
Organism: Adiantum capillus-veneris; assembly: GCF_014529385.1. Taxonomy (NCBI): domain Eukaryota; kingdom Viridiplantae; phylum Streptophyta; class Polypodiopsida; order Polypodiales; family Pteridaceae; genus Adiantum; species Adiantum capillus-veneris. The sequence continues at coordinate 129,905,842 of NC_140931.1, read as the reverse complement.
CTTTGATGCATGACAAAATCTCTCAACCCAGCCAATGGTATCTCCTGCAAGAGGTTTCAAAAGTCACAATAGAAAACACACAACAAAACTCGACAAGTATTGTATAAAATTATGAATGAAGCAAAAACCGGCCATAGAGACCATGATCAACAACCACCCTGAGTCTGACAAACTCGAATATGCAAGTTGCATGCCTGCACGAACATGATTCTCGCTACAAACATCCCAAAGGGGTACAATAGGGGAGGCTAATGGGGAACCACCAAAGGAAAGATCCAAAAAAATAAAATTAGCAGCCCATGCAACTGTTCTCCCACCACTCATGCACAAGGTCCCATCGAGGCGTGCAGATCCCATGTTCTCATGAACACGAATCCATGCCTGATGTCAAACACCGGCCCTAAAATCAGCAGCAATGGCTATGTAGTCCCCAGAAATGGCCATGCATCGTGAGTCAGGCAATAAGGACAGAGAAGACAAGGGAGTATCAACGATGTAGATAAATGAAATGGTTTTCTTTGCAATAATCTCCCCAAGAGGTACTGCGATACAAGAGGCAGTACAAAGTGACTTAACTCCAATAAATGAACGAAACAAACAATTGCATCACAAGTGAAAGCTCACCATGCTCTCCCTCCATGTTTACATCCACCCTAGTCTCAACAATCACCTCCTTTACCTTGCGAGAAGTATTTGTAGCTTGAAAAAAGCAAAGAAACACAATATTACCGGTATGTATAACAAATAACTTTAGGAAAAAGAGAATTTAAAGCTCTTAGAAAAATTATGTTTGAGGCTATTTTGAGTAACCATTTACCGGATATCACCTCGTCCACTCTAAGAGGGAGAGGCACATCGACTGATGTGCCACCAACTCTCATAGTATCGTGAAGCTCTCTCTGTCTCGCCAATACATGCCCAGAAGCCATGTCTATCCACCATGGACATGCCTCCATCTCCCAAGTAGTGAGCTTATGCATGGAAGGGGAGTACATGCATCCTTCCCCAGTAGATATTTGTGCCCACTGCTTAGCTAAGAATGGAATCCCTGGTAGAAAGCCTTTTCCAACCAAGAATAATAGAAATCTAAAACAAAATAACAAAATAACATGACTACACACTTCGTAATTATGAAAAGCTTGAAATAAAAGTATGATGAGCTTGACCTGTAGGCTAGCCGCTGAGATGCCATGCGTACCGTGTCCACTTTCTTCATAGCTTGCTTGTCAACATCTTTTGTCTTAGCTTCAAGAGAGGTCTCCAAAGGATAAAGATAGGGTCGTGCTTCAAACTTGAGCTCCTCAAAGTAAGAGGCAAGAGAGCAATCATGAGGCAACAAAATACCACCAGCAATGTTTCTCAAGTCCTCCACAAACTTTGTGGACCTATCAAAAATCCTTTGTAGAAGGCTCTCTCTACGAATCCAACTACATAACAAGGAAGTTGAGAAAAAACTAAAATAATCACAAAAACTAGCAACTCTACATCAATCAAAGATTCTTGAAAGTCAATAGAAACTTTACTCACATGCGATACACATGATCTCCTTTCTTTAAACCATAAGAGGATCTAGTAATCTTATCTGCCTCAAGCAAGGAAACCCATAACAGTTTGCTCAGGACAGGAGCATCATGCATAGCAATCAAGTTCAGTTTCTCAAGCATAGCCCAACTATCAGGACCCCATTTGAGTGCAAGAACTCGAACCATCCAATCCGGTCCAAGATTGGATCAACAATATTTAGCAACTGCAATTTTTGAGGAACGAATAGAAAACCAAGTTTAAACGGCTATTACACTATGTGCAAAACACCCAAAACAAAAATAATTCAACCAGTTTCCCAACGCGATCTCCATATTTGAGTGCTAAATCATTCAATATTTTCTCCTCCTCTTTTATTAGTTCTTCATTTGTCATTGTGTGCCTAGCTTGCTCTATTCTTTGGCTCAATTCCTTGGACATTTGAACCTTCAACACATACTTAAAAATAAATAATTTGCAAAAAACAAGCACATACTCTTTGGCTCAATTACTTGGATATTTTATCCTTCAATACACAATTGAACATATGTAATTTTCACAAAAAACAAATATAAGATTGTTCCAAAAAAGCAAGCCAAAGACATTCACATCGTATAAGAGCTTTCCCAAGTATCGACGAGTAAGTGGATACCAAGGCTCCACACCCTTCGAGTATTTCTTACGGACTGCAGCAATCAACTTTGGATCTTTTTCTGGAAGCCCTATTATATAGGCTTCATGATCTGCTGCACAAATGTGGGAGCAGTTGACAAGCTCATCCCTAAGATGCGTGACTACAAGGGCATGTGTATTCATGCTATTCCAAGGTCATATACAATATATACAAAGTCAGAAACACAACATAGAAATTTTCTACTAAAATATATAGAAAGTCATGAAGCTTACAAATTCATTCTTTGCAAGCTACTAAGCAGAGCTGCCTCTGGCACTCGAGTAGGATCAATAACTGTACAAAGCACACTACAATGTTTCTCTCGATCAACGGAGAATCTCTCTTTAATAGCAGCCATCCAAGCGACCGTTCTATGATTACCCTCCCAAACATAGAACATTTTATTAGAGAGAACTTGAAGGTTTGGTCTTTTAGAAAGCTCAATTTCAAACTCTTTATGTATATCAACCCATATTGGGTCCCATGAAGAAAGAAGGTCCTCTGCAAAAAAGATAATCATAGGCAGAAAAGCACACTCAACTACTATTTATGAGAAAAACAAAAAACAATGTAGAAATAGAGAGTAGGAAAGACCAAAGTAGAGAAATGAAATCCCTGTCACATAAGCTTCCTCCTTCTTGCAATTCCAAACTAAAACAATAAAAGCTCCTTTTTCTTGCATGTAGCCCTCCTTTGCAAAAGAAACTTTCAATCCACTAACATCATCTCGTAAGCCTCTCACCCTTGCATAAGGGATCAATCGACATAAAGGAATTGGTGGACAGTCAAAACAACTAAACATGCGAGTACATTGAAGAATATCTTGTCCTCTATGCATGTCAAGTTTGTGCTCTTCCCCTATCTCAGTCTCTACTGCTACTTCATCTCTTACGACATAAGACACTATTTGAAAACATGCCTCTTGTGGGGCAAGAGATTCATCAACTTCATTTATGGATCCAAGCCCCAAGTCCCGACTTTGCATCTCCTCCTCCTATGTCTCCAAACCATCTGTCATATCTGTGACAGAGACTGCACTGATTTGATCACTTCTCTCTAAGATACTGGAAGCTTGAGAGTGAAGAAAGCCGTCTCCCTCTGCGACCTCTTCCACGAATTGAAGGACTTGAAAAACAAAACCAAAAACAATTTAATTACTTCACAAAAATTCCCTCTAGGCGTCCATGCCGACGCAGATGCCTAGAGTCAATTCAAAAAATCAAAACTTTATCTTATGGATTGTTAGAGGGGAGCTAACAAATTTAAAAAATAGCATGATCAATCAAAAAATTTATCTCAAGAAATTCCCTCTAGACATCCATGTTGGCGTGGATAGCTTGACTAAGCTTACTTAGCTTAATAAAACATGATTAAATTCAATGCAACAATGAATCACTACACCTAAATCAATGTCGCAAGAAACTACTTCTAGCCATCCACGCCGGCGTGGATGGCTTCAAGTAGTTTTAAGAGAAGCTATGCAGCTCTGAAGATTCTCAGAGAGAGCTTATAAACAGGTAGGTTTTCACATTCAAATCTCCTTCTAGAAATCCACGCCAGTGTGGATGGCTACAGGTATTTTAGGCTTAGAATCAAAATGATAAGGAAGCTACAAAGAAGTCCAGGCAGAGCCATGGCAACTTAGCCCAACACAAGCACTTGGGTTTGAGTTTCCACCATGATTCTCCAATACACTGGCAAGAAGTTCTCTCTCTCTCTCTCTCTCTCTCTCTCTCTCTCTCTCTCTCTCTCTCTCTCTCTCTTTGCAGTGGGTACACTACCCCTCCAACATCTCTCTTGGGCTTTACAGAGAGCGTTACAGTTACAGAAAGGTTTGAAGATTTACAGTTATAGAAGGCTTCTCATTTTAATTAAAACATAACCTTAAAACATTGAAAAAAAAAAACTACCTATATCCATCCACCCCGGCGTGGATGGCTACAGGTAGTTTACAAATCTACCTGGCAGGAGGTTTTCGAACCGAGGTAGAATCCCTTCTCCCCATGGTTGAGTTCCTTCTCTGAGCTTCAAGCTTGATTCAAGTTGTGAAGACGGCTTCTCTAAACCGGCTTGAGAGATTAACTGATTAGATTTTCAGCAGGGAGTTATCGCAGGGAAGAAAGCCTCCTATCGGCGCAAGGAAGGCGCTTGGTTGCGAGCAAGGTCGCAAGAGAGTTGCATAACGGCTTATTGAGAAGAGATGTGAGGCGAGGAAGGTGAAAGAAAAGAGGCATGAAGGGCTGAAAAAACGCAGCAGTTGTTGCAGGTTTCTGCATTAGCGCAGATACAGATGAGAGATAGCACTAGATATTAGAGACAGACAAAGGTGAAGCTTTAACGCTTAGCACTATGAAGAGCTTTAAAAAAATACAGTAGGGGCCTATAGGGCCCCTTTCAAATTAGATCGTTCTCTATCTCTCTCTTTCTCTCTCTCTCAAGAGGTAATAATTATATTGCATGGAGTTGCCCGTGGGTTGCCCGCGTATAGCTAATGATCATAGTTAATGATGGCGTGGAGTTGCATGCGAATCAATGCTCGAATTTTTTTTTTTCAAAAACTTGGCAAACCTGCATATGTGAAACAACGAAGGTAAACTGACAAAATTTGAAGGTGCAATCACCAAATTACACTAGTTTTTTCAAAATTTGAAAGGTTTTTTCACCTTGAAATATAAAATTTAAAGGTAAACTTCAAAATTTGTAGGTGGGATTACACTATATCTAGGTTTTTTTCGAGCTTGATTAAAGTATGAAACCATGACTACGCTTTTAATTGCTTAGCATGTAATTTGTCACAAATTACCATGAAAAAAGGGTAATTATAACTAAAAATAAAAAAGAAATTACTCGTACTGATAGACAATCAGTCTTCTTATGAAAAGCTACAATTTTTTTTGCCTTTCAAGCTTTTTGATCTCATGACAAGGGGTACTTTGGGAATTTTGAAAAACTTGAAGGGCATTTTAGGAATTTGTGACAAAATATTAGGGCTTTTTGGGAATTTTTGAAATTTGAGTGTCTTGGAATTTAATACACCAAAAACACTCAGTAGTGTAAACGCCCTTAACTTCGGCATGAGATATTGTGCATGGGGTTTTTAACTGAGTAGGTGAAGTTCGGTTGTCATTAATATGCTCGATTGGCTGAAAATCGTAAAACTCAAAGAACTAAAAACAGGGTCGTTTTTTAGTGTTTTAAAAATTAAAAGCAAGTTCGTTTTTTTAGTGTTTTTAAAACTAAAAGAGGTTCTTCCTTAGTGTTTTAACACTAAAAGAAGGCTCATTTTTTGAGCACGTTATATTTCATGTTTTGACTATATTATATAGTGAATTATTATTTCTAATATAGATTTTATAAAACAATAATTGTTGTTCGTGGGAACACAAACGTGCAATACTCCTGGCGGCTTGTGCTTATGGATAGAATTTTAAGGATATCAATCTATTCTATTTACACCCGCTGTATCAATCACAACTGTGCTATTCTTACCTTCTGCTAAACACACCATTAACCCATGGGGAGATGCATTACAGTTTTTGGTACAGGGCGTGGACAGAAGCTAGTGCTTATGTTTGATACCAGAATTTATTCTTTGATAGTTTCTTCTTTGTAAGAACATTTTGAGCTTCGTGATGCTAATTTCTGTCTTCGTCCACTAACATTATCTGGCCCGCAAGTCAAGGTAGAAGCTACTATATCATCAGATGGTGAGCAAACTTTTATGCTTGATCATGAACAACACCAGTTATACAAGGTGGATATGAGAAGTGAGGATCAGATTGATGCTGGCATTGGCAGAGTTTCTCAAGACATGAAAGACAAGAAAGTACCTCTCTCTGAGATCAATGCGAGTGTTATTGACATGATTAAGTGCATGCCATTGCAAAGCAATTTATATATTGCCCTCCATCAAGCCAAGAAAGTGGTCTATACTAATGAGTTACCAGCTCATTATGATGGGTATATTGCTTTTGAATTACCACCATCTGGTAATTCTTCAGGTATGAGTGGTATGGAGCAAATAAATGATAGTCACATGTGGACAGAGTATGTCACTTGTAGGAGTGATAGTTTTAATGGCATTGTCAGATTTAGTAGATGCTCTGGGCATTTGCGCTGCATCAACATTGATTGTCCATTTTATTTGCGCTCAACTATGTTCAATGAGTCTCAATGGCGAGGTCGGCTTGTTAAATCCAGCCCTAAAGGATTGATCTCTTCTCAATATGGCACACTGGTGTGCACTCATTGTGGAAAAATTCCCGAATGTGTATCTACATGTCCTCCAGTAATTTACTATTGTTTGCCTAGAGATAAGAAATAATTGTACTAGGTGTGCTTTGCATCTTGGAGAACATAATCATCCATGTGCAGAAGGGAGGAGTCAGATGGTCGAAAGTCACATAGATGAAATGTTGCTTGAGCGAGCAAGTCGGGACCCTTTGGTGACTGCGAAACAATTGGAGCGGGCCACCACTAATGATCTTATCATGGAAAAGCTTATTGGAGCAGGTTCAATTGCAAGTGCTATGATTGAAGATTTGGAATTTGCTGAATTCCTTGACAGTATGACTCCCCTGTCAAATAAAAGGAGGGTCGAACGAAGTTTGGAGTCTGCAAAGAGATGAAAGAATATCACTTCAAAAGGTCTTGAGGCAGTTCTTGACTTGAAAAGCAAGTGCAGATATCCTTTTATCCATAGTATCCTTTTCCCAGGCCAATTGGGTGATAAAGTACAACCTCATGTATTTAAAATGTCAATTAAGGGACCGGGCAATGGAGTTGATTTGGTGAATCGCATGCGTCCTGGAGGGAATTTGGAGTAAATGTGGGTGCACTTTGATCATGTTCACCGTGTTCAAGGATGGCCGACTATGCAGCGCATGTCTACGACCCTTACGTGCGAGAGCTGCTCACCATTGCAACTGTTGAGTTTAGCGTGGAAAATAAATATGCTCAGATTGAATTTTGGAAGATGCTGAACAATGTGGTTAAGCAACAGGGTTTTGATAAGCCACAGTTTAGGGTATTTATGGCAGATGAAGCCAATGCCAATTGGATTGCTGTGCATACTGTTTATTTTGGGGGAGCAAAGAAGTCTACTCCAGACAAAGAGAGATCATGTTTGTTTCATTGGGAGCAAAGTATGGTTTGACATACTGTCAAGTGCATCCGTCCAGCATTTCAAGAGGAGCACAAGATTTTGTGTCGCAAGTGGAGAACTGCACCTACAGAGAATGCGGCTGAGCATTGTAAGGGAGACCTTAGAAGATTTTGGAAAACAGGAATGGCCATTGAAGGGGAGATTTCTTCATTGGAGACATGGTTGGCTTGGTGGGATGTACGAGTGCCTCATTGGGGGGAAAGATTTGTATCACAAGATGCTGCAGGTATCTTTGTTCCTAACACAAACTTGTCTGAGTCAAAACATGCTAGTATGCGTGCCTCGGTTGGTTACAAGGATCACATAAGTTTGTATGAGGCAGCATGTGCAGATATGGCTTTAGCTGTGCTTCAAAGTGTGAAATATAATGCCTATTTGAAAGGTGTTGGGAGCTCCATTGGTCCCGACATTAAAGATTTGGCAGACCGCTTCATGAACCGACCTTCATCTGCTTCCGCGGTAGCTGGAAAGAAACTAGTTGACCTCACACATTCATCAATGCATGAAATGGGTGTCATTAGTCCAGAAATGAATAGAAATATACTCCAAGAGAAGAGTATTAGAAAAAAGAGGCCAATTTTTGCTGATGCAAATATTGTCTTGGAGGAGGATAGCCACAGGCCAGAGTATGTTACAATGACAACTTCAATTGGTGGGCTTCAACACAAAAAAAAAGCTTCAAAGGATGTCCCATATCCCGAAGTAAATGTAGCAAAGTCAGTTTGGGCAATAAGGAGAACAGAACCTGGGAAAAATATGACTTGCTTTGGTGTAGTGTCAAAAGATGGAGATCGATGTGGGCGGTTCATTAATGCATGTTCAACGGATGCCAAAATAGGGGTGCTAGCTCCTTGTTTTTGGGGTCGAAGGAAATATCCTCCATCTGGTTCACAATTGGGAGGCCTTGTGGAAGGGTTCATTTGGTTTTGTAATTCCAATAACATGCACACCTGGAAGGTTCACAGCATAGTCGAAGGGCCACTGGGTCTAGCTCCCGGTGTTTGGGTGGTCGCATAGGGCACAAATTTGCAACCTCAAGAGGTAAATGGTTTTGTTTTGCAAGCAGGAGTTACATCAGCATCAAGAATGCATGAAACAGTTCCATTGAACCAAAGAGTTGCTAGCAGCATCCGTCCCAAATTTAGAGATGGAAAGATTGTGAAATGGAGATCACGATTAACAAAGGAGTTTCATGGCAAGATTGAAGTGGGTAGAACCATGGCAGCAGAGTTGGTGCGAGAGGTCATTGTGGTTTTCAATGAAACACATGTTTTCTATGTTAATATTGTGGGGTCAAGTGCAAAGGGAGTGACGTACTCTTTGACAATGTCAGATTTTCCTAGATGTACTTGCGAGGATTTTCAAAACCGGGAAAGCAAGCGCCTTGTGTATATGCCATGAAAGCACATTTACTTCATATTTCTGCAAGTACTTGGCCTTGACCCTCATGCTCATGAGTTCATGCATCAGGCTTTAACGAAATTGGAGTTAGTCCAAGCACTTGGAGGTTCACGGGTGCTGATGAAGACTTAAAGGCTTGTGGACCTTGCTGTGGTTTTATACAGTATTTTTTTCGGTGATATGTGCTTATGGCTATTGACTTTTGCCCCAAATATTCCAGTGCGGCAATATTTTTTTTGTTGCACACTCCATTTTGATATGTAGATGCAATACACCTTTTTGGTTGATTTCAAGTTGATGGAAGGTTTTTGGCATGTGTTAGAGATAGAACAATTTAAAATTATTTTTATAGGTTAAGAAACTGGGTAGGGAGTATCTCTAACCAACAAAAATCCAAGATACTGTGGTGTGTTGTCGACTTTGCCTACACGACCAAACCAAGTGTGCCTCTCTCTCATCCGGCACCTCCTTATATTACTATCAAGCAGTTACAACCATAACATGTCTGCCCACGCGTAATTTTGTATTAAGGATATCAAAAAAATTTATGGTTTGCGTAATTTTGTATTACAAATAATATTGCAAAGATATCAAAAATTTGTAAGAAAAGTTTATGGTTTGCATAATTTTGCATTGTAACTAATATATTGCACAAGGATATCAAAAAATATTGTTAGTTTTTCTCGGTTTATGGTTTGCTCACTTTTATTGGCTCGGATTTTGGGATTCCTCGTCAATGCATGGTAAAATTAATGCAGTACGAGAGGAGGGTATAAGCAAGATGCTTATTGACATTCGACGTTGAGGTTTCCTGTTTGTTCCTAGTTTGGTTGGCAGATTTTCTTTGCAATTAAAAGTTGTAATTCTGCCGCTCGTTGTTTGATCGTCTTCTTTGCGAAAGTGGCTTGGTTTGCGCTACTGTAGATATTGTCATTGTGATCTCCTTGGACGGGAGTGTCTTGTCCGATCTGGCCATAATCTTTTTCGCTTTTGATTGCCAGTTGTAGCTTTGATTTGGAGGCCTTTGTAGGTTTATGGCCTCTTCTTTGGTTGTTTTTGCGGTTCTTTTCATCGGCACCCACATAGATCGATTTGCCGATGTCGGATTTAGTGATTGTCTTGTTGCTTGTGTTGCTTGTACTGAAGGGAGTTCCTGTAGCATCGCTTTTTGGATCCACATGCGTGTCTCATGTAGTTGGCGATTGAGCATGTTTTTTGGTATCCAGATCTGTTTTCTTTTCTTGTTCGGTGTTTGTTTAACATTGTTTTTCGGAGGTCGTTGCTATTGCACTGTGGTTTGTAGGCTCGTTCACTTCCATCCTTCCGTACCCATACCTCTTGTTTGCGTATTGTTGACCTTGATCTATTCATTGTTGCATGTGGTGTCTCATTTTTTGATTGAGTACGGTGGGCGGTTTCCTGGTTATCCTTCGTAGGTATCTTTTGTTGGTTAAGTGGCACCCATCTTTTTTGCTCTTTATCAAGTGATTGTGGCACCATTATCTAGTTCTTTCGGGTTATCTGAGCAAATGCTACCACCTGGTGTTGTTGTGCTTGTTGAATTCTGACCGTATTTGCACTCCAATCTATCTGCACATTATACTCTTTCTGTCATGGTTGTCCCAACAACATTGGATGTAGTGTGCTCGCATCCTCAACTACATAAAAATTGTGTGGATAAACAAATTGATTTTTTTGTAAATGCAATATCGTCCAGCCCAACATGCTTAATGAATGTGATGTACTGCTTTCTATCACTTGTTGAGTAGGATGGAGTTGTTCTTCAAGCATGAGCTGTTTATATAATTTGCAAGAAATCAGATTTGCTTGAGCTCCTGAATCAAGCAATGTCGTCGAGTCAACTTGGTTGCTACCCACTTTGACTGCAATTATTGGATCCACTATGTCTTCATTAAAATTTGTTAATCGAATAGCATTTATTCACAATGATGATCCAATTTGTTTTTGTTGTCATAGAAGCCTTCATTTTGCAATGCGTTCTTTTGCTTCTGCTTGTGCTTCTTCTCTTACCCTTTGTTTCTCCTTTGTTCGTTGTTTTTCGTGATGGATTTGTTGAAGCATCTCCTGTGTTAGTGGTAAATGATACTTTTTTAACCAACACCCACTACTCCAATTTGGCATTTCTTCACCTTCCAATGTTGCAAGTTTGACAACTCTGCTTTGTGATAAGTCACTAATCACAAAGAGTCCTATCCCTCGCTTTTTAAGTGTTTTGGCATGTTGCTTCAAAGTGTAAACAAGTATATAATCACCTATTTTAAACTCTTTACTCCGCACATGCTTGTCAAAAAACTTCTTTTGTCTTCTCTTGTGAGATAGATCGAAGCTACAACTCTCAATCGAAGTTCATCTAGCTTTTCAAGATCATCTATTCTTGAAGAGAGTTCATGTCGTGTCCATTCTAAGCGTTTTTCCACTCGTAGAGTTGGAATCAAAAACTCGGTGGGAAATATAGCGTTTAGACCAAACACCATATTGTATGGTGTTGTTCCAATCGATGTTTTATAAGCTACCCTATATGCCCATAGTGTTGAGTGTAATTGTTGATCCCAGTCTGCCCTTGATTCTGATACAATTTTAGTCAAAACAGTGTATATGGTTTTATTTGTGGCCTCAACCTGTCCAATTGCTTGTGGATGATATGGAGCAGATTTTTTATGTATGACCATGAATTCCTCTAGCAGGTATTCAATGACTTCATTGAGAAAATGTGTTCCTCGATCACTAACAATTTCTATTGGTAATCCGTATCTTACAAAGACATTCTCATAAAAAAATTATGCAGTGGTCCTTGCATCTGCTTTTTGTGTCGCTTTGGCTTCAGCCCATTTTGTGAGATAGTCCGTAGTAGCCACGCTGATATATTGGGTATGGGTGCGATACGCAGGGGGTGAAATAGGCGCCACATATCAATTCCCCATTTTCAAATGCCCGTGCTCCCATTATTGGCCATAGTACATGCGTCACAACGCTTTACAAATTCTTCATGCAATGTAGGCCACCATATCCCCGCGGTTAAGACAATTTTTTCCGGCTTATTGTCTGAAAAATGGCCTTCACTTATTCCTCCATGTGCATGTTCTAGAATCAGCAAGTATCACTTTCACTTGCACAGATTCTAAGTTGATTGTCCTTTCCTCGCTTGTAGAGTTGATTTTCAATTAAATTAAAGTCTCGAGCCTCCAACTCTATAGCCCTTTGTTGTGCTTTTGTTGTGTTTTCAGGAAATGTCCTTCTTGTTAAGAAATCAATGACATATTGACTCCATGCAGGTGCAATGGTTACCTGAAACAATGGCGAGTGATCCACCGGTCGTTTGGCACTACATATAATATATTTGTTAACATAAGCATGTGTGTCAGCATAAATAGTTGGCCAATATACTCCTAAGTGCTTCAATCTTTGGTGTGTTTTTATTGTTGAACAATGAAATGCACAGTCTTGGATGTGTGCTTCCTCAAGATAACACTCGAATTCCTGTGGATTTATACATAAATGTAGAACTTTGTCTGAGCCTAGATGGTATAGTCGTCCTGCAATCAATTGAAAGTTTTTTGTTTGTCGAAATGTTTGTTGTGTGGATCCTTCTTCCTTTTTATCAAATCTACCTCCAAAGGAAAGAATGCTAACAATTTTCTTAGACCATTTGGGTATCATTTCAATATTGAAAAGATAAGCATCATGTATGTCATCATCGATTCCTTCAAGAGCTTCCCTGTTGTGTAGCCTTGAAAGATGATCCGCTCGTAGATGCATTTTACCTTTTTTTTACTACCATTGTGAAGTCAAACTCTAGCAATATAATAAACCAACGCACAATTCTCCCAGTATTGCATGGTTTATTTACTAGATACAGAAGAGCTTGATGATCTGTGAAGAACACAAATTTGTGCAAGCAGATAATACCAAAATTTTTTTACAGCATATATCATTCCTAATCCCTCTCTTTCAGTGGTGGTGTAGTTCTTTTCTGCACTATTTAGCTGTTGGCTCGCATAACAAACTGGGAAATCCATTTTTTCATCTCTCGATTGAGCCAGAATACTCCCAATTGCGTATGCAGAGGCATTGTGAACATGAAATATCTTTTCCCAATCTGGTGCTTTAAGTACAAGTGTTGATACAAGGTTTTCCTTAAGCTTTTTGAATGAATTTTTACACTCCTCATTCCAGTTGAAACTGAATTATAAGAGATATAGTGGTTGTGCAATGACCTCATACATATATATGAATCTTCGATAATATCCGCACTGTCCCATGAAAGATTGTACTTGTTTGGCATTAGTAGGCATGGGCAAGTCTACTATGACTCTAATTTTATCTAGGTCAGTAGTTATGCCATTTCTTGAGACAATATGTCCTAAGATGCAGCCTTGCCTTACCATAAAAATGCACTTTTCTGGGTTGAGACAGATTCGATATGTTCTGCACTTCTCAAATACCTTTTGTAAATGGTCGATGTGTTCTTCTCAAATAAGAGAGTGGACACAACGATCATCCATATATATTTCTAAGAATATTCATAGGTATTCTTTGAATGCATGAGTCATTAACCTTTGGAAGGTGGCTAGGGCATTGGTTGGGTCAAAAGGCATAACTCTATACGCATATATGCCCCATTCTTTGGCAAATGCGGTTTTCTGTTGATCCTCTATTGCAATTGCCAAGTGGTTGTACCCCGAAAACCCATCCAGAAATGAATAGGCATGTTTTCTTGCTACCCTCTCAAGCTCATGTTCTGTGATTGGCAAGGGATAATTATCCCTTATTGTTGGTACGTTTACCTTTTTGAGATTCACACACACACATACGCAACTTTCCGTTCTTTTTGGGGACAACCACAATGGGTGACACCCAATCTGTATGCTCGATTTCATAGATGAATTTGGCATCCTTCATCTTGTTAATATCTTCTTTGATTCGTTTAGCAAATGTGTCATTATATGTGTAAGGACACTGTTTGCTTGGTTTGGCATCTGACTTTAACGGAATTGTATGTTGGCATATCGATGGATCAACTCCCTTGAGGTCTTTGTAAGACCATGCAAACACATCTTTATACTTCTTGAGAAGCTGTGTTAGCATTTCTTCTTCTTCAGGCCCTAAATCACTTGCTATATAGACAAGCTGAGGCTCTTCGCCTGGCACAGCGACGTCAATTTGTTTTGCATTTTTTGGTCCATCGTAAGATTCTTGTTTTATTCTTTCCCTTATTGGTGGTGTCATTATGATTTTTCTATTTTTCGATAGTGGGACGGTACATCCATGTTTTCTTTTTCTAAATCTTCCTTACCTTCACTTTCTACCTCAGTAGTCCATACCTCTCATAACGTCCGTTTAAGTTCTTGGTATTTCTTTTTACGCTCCATTTTGGTCCACTGTGGATCTTTTATCTTTTCATGTTTTGATTGTTGAGATTTTCTTGAATTTGTTTCCATTTTAGTTTTCCATGCTTGTTTTATGTCCTCATGTGTACTTTTCCCTTGAACTCTTGAGAATCTCCCTGATATTTTGTCTTTTACACAAACCTCTGCCTTGACTAGCATTAGATAGTGCGTTTTGTCTTTTATCCTGGGGATTGGGTTTTCTCTAACCTTGTTTTCTTCTCTTTTTTTCTATAGCGTTCCTAGCGTCTAGGGTGTTGATTTGCAAAATCACAAAACTTGATATCTGCGATTGTTTCCCTACTCTCACTTGAGCTGTCTGAACACTCATTATCTGCATCATTACTTAATTCCAGAGGTGTAGAGGAGTCATAAAACTCTTCTTGTTCTGGTGAGTCTACATTCTCATCTCCTATTGGTACAAGGTTTACCATGTAATAGGGTAGCACATCATAGCCATCCTTATCACAAAATTTTGTTGTTGGGCTATCTGTAATGGCACAGACGTCCAACGTTGCTAGTATATGTTCCCATTCCATAGGTTCTAATGCATCTTTGGGAAAAGGTTCCGGAATATAATCGTTGTCTTCAATAGCTCTTTCTAAGATGCATTCCTCTCTTTTCAAGCTCCCACAATGTGAAGCTCCACACATCCATAGCTCTTTTTTCTGCCCTAACCATGATGGGAGTTCGGACCCTGCCACCATAGCCGAATCAAACTCTTCCACTTGTTTCTGGTTCACATCTTTGTACCTATGGTCGTTTAGGTATATTTTGGTTGTATTCTCCCCACGCCTAAGGTATATGTGGTCATAATTCCAAACTTGTACCATCTTTAGTTGTCTCATGAATGGTCTTCCCAAGATGATCTCGTAATTGTTATTTTTGCCGAAATCAACTATTGCAAATGTATGCTCATACTAGATTCCGCAAGAGGTGACAATTACTTTTTCTAAAAGTCCTAGAGGCTTTTCCATGAACCCATCTGCCAGTTGTAATTTCATTCTGGTTGCTCTCAAAGCCGGTTTTCCCCATTTTTTCCTGATTTCTTTTGTGGTGATAGAGACTCCTGCTCCACTGTCGAGAATAGCCTTGGATACTACTCCCTAGAATTCTACTGGTAGTGTGGTATTTCCATCTTCTCCTTCACAATATTCTCCAACCTTGTTTAAAGGTACATGCCTAGTGTTCAGTTGAGGCTAGTCCAATTCTCTGATCCCTTCTTGAATTCTTGAGGTAGGGTCTTTTACTCCAAAGTTTTCTAAGCATTTGCCTACTGTGGTCCACATGTTTGGTCGTAATTTCAGGAGTTCAGCTAATGTGATTGTACATGCCACCGGGGTGGACAGTAACTCAATCAACCCTTGTGAATCCATTACTCTGTTGGGAGAAAGTCTTTGAGATGGGATTGCTCTCACTTCAGATTTAGCTTCATACTCCCCTAGGTAAGAGGGTAGAGTTTCTAGTGAGTCAGGTTGGTTGTGCCCCGAGCTAATTGACCCCTAATCCCCCTCTTGTGAATGCATATCAAAGCTCATTTGTGATCTTGCCTCAAATTATTCAATGGGAGGTGAGATCTCATTTTTCTCCTTCTCAGCGCGATTTAGCTGGTGGTTTACCCTGTTAGCTTCATTTGCTTCCCTGATTTGCTTCCACAGGTCATCTAGACTGTCACACTCTTTATCCATCCCCGCCGATGTTTTAGGTTGGAAACCATCAAATGTCTCATCAGTTGTATTTGGCACTATGATAGGTTCCTTCTTAGACTCTGAGGAAGTCGTGAGTCCCTCTATTGTGTCCGCTTGTTTCTCTAGATTTGGTGTGATAGGGGTTGGAGTTGGCACCTCGTGCCAACTTGCAGGTTTACTAAGTGGGTTTTCTATCAAAGATTGGGTTGTTTCAATCATCTTCCAACACATTTCCAACCTCTATTTTTCTAGTTCCGCATATGGATAAGTCATCCATTATTGCTCTTGGTTTTGGTTGTTTTTTAGTCTGGCTTTGTATGCTTTTAAAAGTGCGTCAAGCTGCTCATTTACTTTTTCTATCATTACTGATCCTCCTGATCCTGCACTTTTGGGTTCCACTATTTCCTTGGGCCCTATGGTTGCAGTAATGTGTGAACTTAAACTAGTTAGATCCTGTAATCGCTCCAATCTATCCTTTGTGTGTTTTAGCTCCTCGAATAGAGCCGTTTTCTCTCGTTCCTTCTTCGCTTTCATACGAGCCTTTCTAGCTTTCCAAGTGTTTCATTGATTTTTCATTTTTGCACTAGGCGCATCGGTCTTTGGCTCTTCAATTATGGGTTCGTTTGTCCTTCTTTGAGCTTGTACCTATGTGACTACCTGAATAGGTATTACTGTTTCATTTTTTGACCCCCCACTGGATGGCACTGCTTCCAGCATGTTTAAAGTAGTTTTTGCTCCTTTGCTCGGGTTCTTAGGGCAATCAGGAATCAAGTGAGTAATTCCACACTCGGTGCAATACGCATTGACTCTATTGATTTCATTGTGAGTACAGTCCCTTAGCTAATGATCTCTGCCACACTTGTAGCAGGGTCTCTTAGGCTGTTGAGGTGCTCCTTGAGCTCCTCTGTTGGTAAGCATGCCTCTACCCGCCCATGCCTCCGTTGGATATGAACAACAGTGTTCGTTCATCCAAGCTGTATCTTCCTTCTCCTGCAGCCTGCACAGCTGTTGGTGGTCCCGTACTTCCAATCATGCTCCAAGGTTCTTGTGTCTTAGGTTCTTCAGGTGGATAATAGACATGATTTGCTGCATATCCATTGGGATCTTTGTAATATGCATGCATGGGTACCAAAGCCTTCTCTTCTGGATCATTTATCATTGGTGCATACCTTATGCCAATCGGTCTTACTCCTTGTAGGGGTGGTTGTTGCCCCAATATTGGTTGTGGTCTTTCAACTGGTAGGTTACCCGCTAGATACCTAGGCATCGGTGGGATTTGAGGAGATGCTACTTGAGCTTGGAGAGCATAAGGTCGCTCTCTCACATATCCCTTGTTATAATAACATTCCTCCATCACATGGTTGTCCATTTTTTTTCATTTGCACACCACTTTGGCTACTTAGCCTGAGGCTTGGCATACATATTACTTTTTTTTAGCACTTCTTCCACCAGCTGCTCCTAGCTTACAGCTACTTCTCCTTTCTGTGCTGACTTAGTGGACTTGCTTCCACTTTGTTGTGAGGATGAATCGTCATCAAGATCCTTGAATTCACCCTCCTTGTAGACTGCACAATTGTCTACAAGGTAAAGAGCTTCCTTAGTTAACTCATTTAACGTTGTGCTCCTCTTCATATGTAAGTCCTTCTGGAGATCTGCGTTTCTCAGTCCTTGAATAAATATAAGAATAAGTATGGAATGTGTTGGTAGCTCTTCCATAGGGCAGAACTTCACATATCTCTTTAGTCGTAGGGCTGCCTTTCGCACGGATTCTCCTTTCTTCTGTTTGAATTTATGGATTTGTGAGACTGTATTATGAGCTATTCCCCTTTGTGAGAATTACTCAATGAACTCGTCAAAAACCTCCTCCATAGACTCAAAGTCTCTACGCTCCACAGAATCAAACCAAGTGGCTGCATCCTCTTCTAGGGTAAGTCCAAACCCTGCAAATTGAGTAGAAAAATCCAAAACCTCTTAACTCTAATTACACGCACGAAGGCTGCTCCATGATCCCTAGGATCTCTGTTTCCCGACTATTTCTTGTTTACCCATTTTTGCACCTGAGAAGGTATAATTCTACGATGGTCTACAAATCTCATCATTGGCTCTCCTCGTCCTCCTCGATATGCCTCTTTTGGCCTTTGGTAGTGGGAGGGTTCTCTCCTAGAGGTTCTCCTAAGCCATAATTTCTGACGGTTCTTGCAAGAGGTGGTTCATCTCTCCGAAGTCAGTCTCTTTGTTCTGATTCTATGGGTTGTCTTCCGGGCTGTGCCGACTCTTGAGTTTTTGGCTTACTCTCGCCTTGGTAATGTGAATGGAGTGGTGGTTCTTGTAAATCTCTTAGCCCTCGTGTGGCTGGATAACCACCTCTGTTTAGGTCTTGTTTGAATGTTGCATTTTGTTGAAGCCATGCCTGCAATGATGGATGGGTTTCCTGCTGGTTCTGATAGTTGAAATTCTGCTGCCGGTTAGAATGTGATGTTGCATTGTACTCTTTTGAAAATGGATTTGTAGACTTGCTAGGGGTATAGGTGGACCTTGGTACTTCTTCGGGGGCATATGTTGATGTTTCTGGAACTGTTGTCTTATCTACCTCCTCTAGCAGAATTCGTTTGTATTCTTGCCCGTACCTGTCAACAAAAATGATATCCTTCCCCATAGCAATTTCATAGGAGAACAAGTAAAGAACCTTGTCATCGCTCAATTCATTTGGGTAGGGTTCTTTGCATAAAAAATAAGAGACTACTCCCTCGCTCTCATGCTTGTAGATTCCCACATTCACATTATAGGTAGAGACTCTGGTTGTTTTTTTATCATACATAAAATGAGCTCCAGGTCGATCAATTTTAGCAGTCGGATCTTGAGTTTCTGAGACCATTTTTCTTTTTGCCACATTATCTCCATACCTTTTGTAATCCTCAGGGTTCCTAACTATCAGATAGTGGTTCCCCTTTTCATCTCGGAATCTATCTCCATCATCATAGAGTTGAATTATCTCCAGTCTCTGAGAAGGCCGTTCCTCTGTACAAATACACTTGCGTCCCCGATAGAGTCAGAATAAACTAGGGCTCCCCGACAGTTTGTTCCTTCTAAGAAGATTATAGTGAACTTGGCCTTGTTCAAAGGGTTCTCGGAGGTACTTCCTCCTAGCATTGGTCCCTCACCGGAGAAGCCTCCTGGCTGTTGACTACCCATCATGAAGAAGGACTTGTCTGATGAAGTGTTAGTATCACTACCTTCCTCAATGATTGGGGCTAATGGATCTAGCCTTGCCTGAGTTACACTCTCCTCAGTGGATACTAAGCTACTCTGATCATATGCCACTTTTTGGTCTCTCAAAATGTGTCTTCCTGACCTTAAATTCATCAAACTTAGCAATGCAATTTATCACAAATCCAACCACTCACCTGGAAAGGGATCAGTTTCTGCACAACTTCTTGCTTTGCCTGCTGAATATACATGTACACAAGCGTTTAATTTCGGCAAGGGATCAGTTTCTGCACAACTTCTTGCTTTGCCTGCTGAATATACATGTACACAAGCGTTTAATTTCGGCAATTGAATCAAAGAATTTAACCACTAGAGGTGGTCTTAGTAATGATTGGTATAACTGGAGTGTTAATCCCTACCACTACTATACTCTATACTCTTTTGATGTTCTTGATTAGGTCCACTAATCTTGAACTGTACACCACCTACGTGTTTGTCAGTTTACGGGTAACATCTTAATTCTCATCTTTGCTCTGTAAATAAGTAAAACAAAGTCCAATTTTATTTCTGAAAGAAGTTCTGGAACCCTTAAGTCAGGTAGAGCCTCCTTGTATGTCCTCAATTTAATATTGTTCTAAAAATGACCCTGTAGACATCCTACGTGTAGGATGTCTTTTTGCTCTGTTTCAGATAAAATTTTCACTATAGCTTTCCCTTGATGTGATGAGCTCACAGCTGTTCTCACTTTTTGATTTGGACACCTATAATCTGGTCAACTGATCAAAAATCTGTTCCAGAAGCCTAATGTCCGTTCTAATGAATTCACCCATCAAATTAACTCCAAATTGGACCAAAGTTGACTAGGAGGTTTGTCCAAGGCTATATGAGAGCCTGGTATGTCTCAAATATAATTTTGGCCTTGTAATCATGCATTAGACATACTACACGTAGGATGTCTTTTGCATCAGAATTTAACCCACTTGGCCCACAGCTTTTTCCTTGATGTGTTGAGCTCCCTGGTGTGTTTAGATTTGTGTTTGAATGTCAAAAGACCCCTAATTTAGCTATCCTACCCTTTTTTCTGTCAAAAATGATAAATCTGCTTAAACCCCAATTTTCTCACCCAATTGAGATGAAACCTTTTACATGCACTCAATAATTCATGTAGATCATGCACATGAAGACATCCTATGGTTCTGGTCTCAAAATTATGCTTTGGCACAATTTGGGTAGGATGTCTGGCAATTTTTGTCTTTTGGCCAGAATCTGTCAAGATATGGTCAATCTTCCACTTTCTAGGTGAAAATAGGGTAAAACCTACCTTCTAAACACTCTGGTCAACTCAGATTCTCAAAATTCCTGCCAGATCACCCTGTAGACATACTACGCGTAGGATGTCTCCTGTCTTAGAATTAATTTTTCTCTCCCAGTGGGCTTCCCTATGCTCTGTAGATCTCTCAGTAATAATCACAAAAACTTTTGGACTTCAATTCAGCTTCTAAACACAATTTACCGTCTTTTATAGTTCTTCGATGAGCCTAACAAAAAATATAACATGCATGAAGTGCTCCAGATCATAAATCATGATGTTTTACTTACCCTACTCATACTCATCATGTGAGATGGTGATTTTGGTGTCTCGGTTGCTTCCTGGCCTCCCACGGACTCTCAAGCTATCTTCTCACCGCATCTACCACTCCAACTCCTACTCTCCACTCCACAATCTAACTCCTATCTAACACTACCTAAGACGGACGATCCAGGCCAGCCATATCCTCCCTAGTCTCCTCCTAAGACCTAGAGAGTCCACCACCCTTTGATCCTATCTAAATGTAAAATAAGACTCTGGCAAGCCAGAGAATCCCTATACTCAAGGACTAGTCTCGGTCACCTACCTAGGGTTTTCATCCTCGTAGCGGCGCCAATGTTAGCAGATACGTCGAGACGGACGTCAACACAGCGAGAACTCACCTAACAAGAATTGTCAGCTAAGGACGAAGCTCGACCCACAGGTACGTGGAAGCAAGCATTGGGTTTCAATCTACACTCGACCGACCATTGACTACTTTCTACAGAGGTCTCTACCCAGTGTCTAAGTTACAGCCTACTATTGTGCACAGGAGGAGATTTCCTAAAACGCTTCCATGAGCCAAATACCCATTAGACATTCTCAAAACGCTATGAAACTTGAGGGATACCCTATTAACACCAATAGGCCACTCTCCTTAAGGCCTGTGTTTGTGGGTCGCCGTGACAGACGTCCATAGCATAGCTCTCAAGCATCAACATAAAATTTTCGATACAGGGGAAGCGACTCGGATGAGACATGGAAACTTACTAGGATGTCAACCCTAATGAAGTGAACTCGAAGAGATGCAATTACTAACTCTACAAGCAAATCAATCGCACTAAAACCAAGTAATCTCCCTATGTCCTTTTACACAACTCTACAGTCATCACGCCCATTCACCATGCAAATCATATCGAAATCGCACGAAACTTGAAGGGAAGCTACAAGGGACTATCAGGAACATATCCTACCACTGTCATAGCATTCTGGGGAGGTACATAGATTGCAATCGTTCGTCCCAAAGTACGCAAAAACAATAAACGGATGATCCTAAAGGGTCGTTTTTGGGTCTCTAAAGCCTCTCCTAGGGTCAAAACAACATAAAATACGCATATGAACACTCAAAACAATGATTTAAGGCCTAAACGGATGCGTTTGAAACCTTCACCGAATCTTGAATGCTTACACTTGAATGAAAGAGCAGAGTAAGAGGAACACAATGCAAGAAACAAAACTGAATTTGGATTATTGTAGCCACAGAAGCGATGATTACAAGTTGGAGCAAAGAGGTAGCTCTCTGTGCGTAATGCAATAGTCACTTATCTTCAAAAAATAATCCGGCTTTTCACACTAACCTTAGTGTATTATATACCTAGGGCTTTCTAAAGTGGCCGGCGGACAACTTCTCATGGACCTTTACATACATCATTGGAAAAATTACATCTTTGACTTAGACTTGACATAGACGATTGACATTAGGCTTTTACAGGGTTTGATGTATTAAACATTGGAAAAATAATGTGACCACATCAAAACTTTGGTCGGATGACCCAACGGGCGCCTTGGCTAGGTGGGCACTTGTATGTTGTTATCACCTCCAAACACTCCCCACTTCCTAGCTCGTGTCGTCCCTTGACACGACCATTTGTAGTCTGGTCTTCTTGTTGATGAGACTCCCCCCTTCCTTGATTGAGTTATATCTGGCATGTTTTGCTTGTTCAAATGGGGTGCCCATTTTCCTTTGATTGATGAACATGTGTTCTTTGTGATATGCATGTTGTGGACGAGGCATTTGTGCATGTTGTTGCACATCCTGCTTTACCTTTCCATTTGTGCAGTTGGTCAATGATACCTGCTTCTTTGGATACTTTGCCTCCTGGTGCAGTTGACTTTTTATTGAAGCTCGTATCTCAAAATGTTTGAGACTTTGACATGTGTGCTCTGACATCTCCAATTTGATTTTCTTTGCCACTTTGTCAATAGAGCTTTGTTGGTATCTTTGAAGATAAGAGCTGCTCTTGTCGAAGCGTAGTTGAGAACAATGTGGCCCCACTTTATCTCTTTGAAGATCGTGTAACAAATTCTTTATTGGTTTCATTTGATGGAAGGAATAGATACAATAGAATAGTGATGGGTGTTTCTAAATTAGGGTCTAGAACCTGAATGACCAAAGGGGATAACCCAGTGCGAAAAAATGTCTTTCGTATACGCTCTTATTGGGGTTGAACACTTGGAAGTTGAGTACCTGTTCATGCAAGGTGAGTGCTTGGGAGAAATAAAGTAAGAGTGCGTAATGCAAGTGTCAATTATGGGACACTCTATATGCACACAAGAGTTCTTTTAAGAAAATCATGTGGTGTGAAAAATGAGTTGTTGGGTGCTTCAAGGAACAAATGTAGCACATGTGATATCCAAGGACATCTCAATAGCTTCCACATTTCCAAGAAGGGTTTTTGATGTTGAAGCTTCTCCACTCATTACTCACTATGCATAGTGCGTGAGTGTCATTTGGACTCTCTTCTTCACTTTACCAAACTTAAAATACATAGACTTGGACTCTTATGCTCACCTATACCAGCATGAGTGACACAACATAAATATGCTCAACTCCTCCACCTTGAGCAGTAACTAGAATAGCTAAGACTCTTAGACCATAGAGAATATTACTTGAATCTTTGGGACTAATGCCTTGCTCATTTAGTGGCTCAACTGCCCGACTCTTGACTTTTATGCCATGTATTTTTAATGGCGACTTGGACTTACCTGTTCATGACCTGAAACCCAATGCCATAAGTTCTTGAGATTAAGGCCTCTATCATTGCTTTGGTCTTTGGATGCCACCATATTTTTAAGTAAGTTGGCATACTTTGACTCCTCTAGCTTCTTTTGTTGCATGGGATGTTCCGTAAGGAGGCCGCATTGTTGTACCTTTACTTTTTCTTCTTTGTGTGGAGCCTGAGTTTTCAACAGTGGTTTTGGGACCCACTTTGTTCTTGCTTCATGAGTTGCTCCCTTGACTTGATGGACACTAGGCTTTTGTATCCATACTTGTCTATTACCATTGTAAAAGCCTTGCTTTTGTAGTAGAAGACGAGGGATCCATTTTGAGGTTGTTTCTCCCTTGGTTGTGCTTAGTCTCCATTGGCTCTTTGTTGTTGTTGATTGTCTTTGTGTGGGGTCCTTTGCTACTTGGTTGGTCTTAGTGGCTCTAGGTTGAGCAACTACTTTGGGTAACCATATTTGGGTGTTACCTTCATAGAATCCTTGTGCTTCAAGTAGCTTGACGGGCACCATTCTATTCTTTGTCTTCATTTGGCCTTGTTGGGTAGCTTGATAAATCTCTGACTTTGGTACCCATATTTGTTGTATTGTTTGATTCTTTGAATCTCTTTTCTTTTGCTTCTTCTTTCTCCTAGTTGAGTTGGTTGTCTTGCGTTGAATGCTTGGCTTGTTCTTTGTGGGGTTTCTTTGTAAGGGTGAGAAGTTCCATGCCGTTACCTTGGGCTTTTTGGCCCAAACATCATTTGAGGCCACCCACCCTATCGCCTTTTGTTGTTGAGATTGTTCTTGAGAGTGTATCCAAATTGGATCTTTGACTTTAATGTGTTCCTTGGATACCAACACCTGCTTGACATTTCTTTGCTTCTTTTGGAGACTTTGCTGCGATGGAGATTTAGGTTGCAAAACCTTTTGTTTAGGGATCCATTGCATTGTTGAAGCTTTCGTTCTTGATGTAGAGGCTTTGCTTGAGCTTTGATGTGGGCTTGTCGAAGGTAAAACTGACTTGCGAGGATGATCTTCTTCAATGTTTAGTTTGGCCTTAGCTTTTTCTGTTGCAGATGGTTGTGTCTTTTTTGTTGATGTCTCTTGGACCGTCTTTGTTGTTGTTGATGATGCTTTTTGTTGTTGCCCGAAGAAGATATTCTTCCAACTCTTTGTTAGGACTAGACTTTCTTTGATGTGATGTGAGTCAACTATGTTGAAGTTGTCTTTGAACTCCCCATGACTCAACTTGAGTATTGCCTCTGCTATGCCAAAACTTGGGATTGGTGTTTTGGCACTAGTGTATACTCTTTCCTCCACTTCTTTAATTGTCGGCTTTCCCATCATTATCCAAGTGCCATATGACATTATATTCTTAGTAGCATAAGGATCAATTGCGGCCGAACATGTAACCTTGAGCCCTGTTTGTCCGCATAAATTTAATTTGATCAATGTGGGATATTTTTCATCTTTGGCTCCTTCTTCATTCTTCCTTTGAAGTTTGTAGAACATCTGTTGATGTGGAGCTTTGCACATATGACTCTTCCTGTACTTTCAACTCTGCATCATTTGAAGTTAGTTTCTTTGGAGTAGATGTTGTTGACTCTTCAAGTATGTCAATGATGACATCTCCACATGGTTGTATTGCTCTCCTAGTTTGTGTTTGTGCAGCATCCTCCATGACATAGCTATTTGTCCCTCTATCTTCATTCTCACAAATTCATTAGTTTCTCAGCACTTTCATCATGTAGGTCTAGCCTCCTTCATCACAAAACTTGGTTGGAGTTAGCTCATTTCATCAAGGTGCCATATTAGTCCATCCAAATGGCTCAAATAACTGGAAACATGTAAGCTTCATCGTCCATTGATTTCTAGATGCAATCCTCCTTCATGAGCTTCACATCGAAGCACCATAAAAGGTTTGTAGCCATGCAGGTATCTCTTTCATTGACTATAGTAGAGTCAATTTCTTCTAAAGAAGTTCTATTCATATCTCTATAGCTATGGTCTTTTATGCTTATTTTTGTGGTGATCTTTTTATGTCTGAAGTAGATATAGTCATAGCCCCAATCTTGAACCATCTTAAGTTGACGCATGAAAGGTCTTTCTAAAATGATATCAAAATTGTTCCCTTTTCCAAAATATACTATTGCAAATGTATGTTCATATTCAATTCCACAAGAAGTCACAATAATTTGCTCTAGGATACCCAAAGGTTTTTCCGTGTATCCATCTGCAAGTTGTAGCTTCATTCTAGTTTTCCCAAGCGTTGGTCTACCCCATTTTTCCCAAATGTCTTTTGTGGCTATGGCTACTCCAGCCCCACTATCAAGTATAGCCAATGTTTTAACTGCTTTGTATTCCACAGGTAAGGTGGTGTTTCCTTCTTCTCCTTCGCAATATTCCCCCACCTTGTTTATTGGCACAGGTTTAGCATCTGCACTTTCTTGTTGAGTTTTGTTTGATTGTTCATTTGAGGGTAGATCTTGAAGAGGTATCTTTAATCCCATCTTTCCCAAATTGTTGCCTACTTCATCCCATACATGTGGTCTAATCTTAAGCAGTTCAGATAGAGTAATGGTGCACTGTATTGGAGCTGACATCAGCTCTCGCATACTCTTTGTATCCATCATCTGGATATGGCTTTCCTCTCAAATGGAACCACTCTAGTCTCTGAGTCTGCCTCATGATCTCCTATGTATGAGGGTAAGGTCTTCAATGACTCTGGTTTGCTTTCAATTGAAACTTTTGTCCCTGCATCTCCATTTAGAGATTGAATGTCTCCCTGATAGACTTCATGCCCTGTATTGACCTTAGTTATGGGTGTAGATTGGAAAGTCGCGCTTCCATCTTTTGCACTTCTAATTGCTTCCCACAATTCATTTGGCCATGGCTCATCTATCTCTGGGATAGGTGCCACAAATTGTGATCTTGACCTTGCATCATTAGTGGTGTTGGCCACTACTTGATCATCTAGTTGAATTTCTAGGTTGCTGGTTTCTTGTGTTGTGGTCTTTGCTTGCACATCCTTTTGTGATTCTATCTCAATGTTTCTTTGAGTTAATGTTTCAACAACCTTTGCCTTAGGCATTTCAAATCCAACACTTTTTGGTTTTGTTTCTGGAGGTGGAATTGGTGCTTCAAGATCCATCATTGCCTGTGCAGTTTTTACCAATTCCTTACACATTTTCAACCTCTAAGTCTCTACCTCAGCATGAGGATATTTCATTGCTCGTTGCTCTAGGGTTTGGTTGGGTTTCAATCTAGCCTCATATGCTTCCAATGCAGCATCTAATGGCTCTAGGACTTTTTCTACCAACACAGATCCTCTGGAAGATGCCTTCCTTGGTTTCTTATCGCTCACCACCGTTTTGTTTTCCCGTTCTTTTTTTAACTTCTCCTTTGTCTCTTGTAATTATGTTTGTAGTGCAGTTTGATTTGTAATTGTTTTTGCTTTAACTTTGTCTCTTTTGGATTTCCAAGATTTTCTCCCAGTCCTCACTGACACACTAGTTGTTTCCCCTTGTTTGGGTTGTTGATCTTTCTCCTCATTAGCTTGGTCCTCAACATTTTCTTTTGCTTGGGCTCTAGTCACTACCTTCACAGGAATTTTGGGTTCTTCCTCTGATCCACTTGGAGAAGGTAACACTCCCACAAAATTCATTGTTTTTTTCCCCTATTTGTTTGGGTGTTTTGGACAATTAGGAACAACATGTGTAATGGCACACTCCAAACAATATCCAATTATCTCTACACGAGCACAATTCTTGGCCCAATGATTACCTCCACACTTGTAGCATGGTCCATCTTGTTGAGTCACTGGTGGCACAATTGATGGTTGTTCTTGCTTAGCCAGAATGGTCTCTGGTCTATGCTCTTGATTGGCTATAAACATCAGAGTGTCCTCATTCAACGAATAGAGTTTTCTCATAGGTTCTTGCCCTAGCCAAGGTTGTGATACCTCAGCTCTTTGTAAATCCCTTGATACATTCCTATTTTGAAATAATGGATGATTTGGTAATGGCATTTTTTTTTCTATTTGATGTCCAAATAGTATCCCCCTCGTGTAGGTTTGATTATAGTAGCACTCACTCATCTCATGATTGGTCCATTTTTGCTCAATGGCACACCATTTTATTCGTTGTGCTACTTGCGTTGCTAGCTCATATAGGTTGGTCATTAATTGATACATAACCACTTTCCTTGTGTTGGTTTCACTAGATGCTAAAGGAGCATTATCCATAGTGATCTTTGTATCACCAATTTCCTCGCCATAGGCTTTACAATTGTCAGCTAGGTATAACGCTTCTCTCGTGACTTGTTCAAAGGAAGTACATCCTTTTAAGTGCAAATCTTTCTTGAGAGTTTCATTTTTCAAACCCTCTATGAAGAGAATTGGTAATCTTTCATCTTGTGGTAGCTCGCATTCCGGACATCTCTCTATATATTGTTTGAAGCGTAGCGATGCTTCCTTCGCTCTCTCATCTTCTTTTTGCTTGAATGCATAGATTTGGGACACTTTGTTATGCTTGATTGCCCTTTTAGAGAACTCCAGAACAAATTCTTGCAACAGTTGTTTAACGTTTGAGAAGGCATTTTTGTCCAACGGTTGGAACCAATTCAATGCTATCCCTTCCAAGGTTAAGCCAAATCCCTCATACTGTGTATGAAAATAAAATACTTGTTCGGCTCTTAACACTTGTTGGAACAAGGATGCATGTTCGTATGGATCCCTTAATCCATCATACTTCTTCTTGACACATTTTGGCAATTGATATGGTCTCATTGGTTCTCGTTCAACCGTGTATCGTAGCGTGTTGGGGTCTCTCACAAAGACATCCCTCGTTCCTTCTTCTCGTCTTGGAGCAAATCCTGGTGGAATCCCCTTTGAGACATGTTTTGGAAATGTTGATGGATTTGTAAGTCTAATTGGTGGTCTCGTGGTTCCACTCAATGAGGTAGGAGCTACACTCCCGTGAATAGCTATTTTGGATGTTTGAGGTCCATTTGATCCCATAGTTTCAATGTTAGCTTCTTGTAAATCAGTCTCAAAAAACCCTGGTACGCTTACACTCGGTTGAAAGTAGTAAGCAGAGATTGGAGTACCCATGTATGTATATCTTTCTAGCTCAAATGGGCTGATAAGTTTGTACTCTCGTCCATACTTATTTACCATTAGAACTTGCACTTCCTGGTCATCTGTGTATGTGAAGGCATAGAGGTTCTTGTAGTCTGTCAACTCTTCAATGATGGAATTTAAACATCTATAGAAGTTGTTTTGATCCCCAATAGGTAACCTATAAGGCCATGAATAAGTATGATCGTTAGAACTCTCGTGGCTTCATTTGGTTTTGATGAACCTCACGTTGGTTTGTTGATTAGAGGATGCTTCTCCTCTAAGTCTCCAGCAATTTCCACTTTTGCTCTTCCAAACTCCCGCATTTTAGTTGATTGGTTTGGCTTCCAGTGAGCTACAGGATCACTTGACAAATATCCATGAGCCATGCCTTGAGGTTTGGCTTGATATGATTGATAAGCCTCATGGTCTTGTCTCAACCCTCTTGTTATAGGTGTTGCAGTATTTCTAGTTGTTTGTGTAGGTGGCATAGCTCCGAGTTGAGTGGGAAACCCTAATGATGGATGAGTTGTCATGTTTAATCCTCACTAAATACTCTCAAGATGGTCCTTGATAAGAACACCTTGGCTTAGTGCACACAATCCCTTTTTGCCCTTGGTCAAGTCTCTAAAAAGTCAGGAATTTGTGACTTGTTTGGTCTCTTGAAATTGGTTATGGGTACCCTAAAAGTTTGGAATTAAGAAACCTAGAAAAATTTAGCTCTTATTTTAAAAAATGACAAATACTAAAGCGTGTGAAACGACCGCATAAGATTAGCGAGAATTGATGGGTGTTAAAAAGGTTGGTAATGATAGGGGAAATACCAACCAACGTGTTTCGCTCTTAAGAGCTCATCATTGGTGGTGTTGGTAAGATGTGTTTGTAAGGAAGGGGGAGGAGGTAGGGTTTTTATAAAGGGTGCTTGGTTAAGATTTTTTGAGGGCTAAATTTTTTTTTGAAAAGAGTGGAATTTAAGGCTGAGTACCAGGGTACATGGAGAGGAAAGGTTTTCAAGACTAAGTACTGGGGTACAAGGAGGAGTTAAGGGGAGTTAAGGTGATTTAGGTGCAGGTCAAAATCCAAGGTACCAGTGTACAAATTTGAGAGTAGGATTTATTGGAAATGCAAGAGCCTGGTGGGGTAGAAATGTGCATAAGGGGCTTCTTCAAGTAAGAAGAGTATGTAAAAATTAAAGTGGTTCAAACTGAGCTTTATGAGGGTGGCATAAAAAGGGTCCAAAGGTAACTCTAGGGGAGAGGGGTAAGGAATCAAGTGTTGTTAACAGTTTGAGTTACAAGGGGTAAATTATAAGAGGAAAGATGGAAGGAAAACTGACAAACTGGGAGATTTTTTAGCTATAATGGGTAGAGTGTGGGAGAAAATACGGCAGGAAAGATGAAAACTAAAAGTGCTTTTAAGAGACTAAAAAAGTAGACCAGAGGGATTGGGGTGGTGTGGAAGGTATACAGAGAAAACTTGTGGGGTGAAAAGTTTGTATCAAGGTGGGTGTAAACTATGTACCAAAAGGCTATGAATGTTGGGCCCGGAGGTCCAACAGATGGTGGGTCTCGGGAGGTGGGAAAGTTCGGCATCGAGTAGGCAAGCTTTAGCAATGGGATTGCTAATACATTGGGCAGGTAGCGTTTTTCTAGTGGTGGGTGTGAAGGGAATTTTGAGCACAGTGGGTGGATTTTTTGTTATTTTGTGTGAGGGTAGGAGGAGTGAGGTGCGATTGAGGTAAGAGACTTTGACAAAAACTTTTAGGAGAAAATTAGCCGGGTAGCCCTTAGCTCGAAGGCTTAGATAAAAAAGGTTACGAAGGTGGAGGTATCCCTTCAAGGTTGATTCCTGAATAATATACCTTTTGAGTTCTGAGATGATGAAGGCAACCTTTTGATGGGTGGGGTGCCAAGAGATCCAAGGGATGTAGTTGTAGGCATTCAAAGGTTTTTGATAGCAGTGGGAGTCCAAGAGGCTAGATGAGGTGAAGCGGGCAGCTTTAAAGAATTCGATGTCAAGGATAAATATGGCACGGGTATGGGAGATGGTACTGGAGATTTTAATGTGTTCTTGAAGAGGTTTACCGTAAGAGTTTACGAGACCGGTAAGGGTACTACGGGGTCTTTTCATAATCCAAAAGCATCATCAACATAGCGCTTAAAATAGAGGAGGTTGGGTTGAGTAAGAGGGGGCAAGAGGTTTCCAAGTGACAAAGGAAGAGGACAAGCATAATACTACGGCAAAGTTTGAGCCCATGGCGGTGCCTTTGGTTTGTTTCCAACGTTTTCCTTTGAAGGTGATGTAATGATATGATAAGATAAGGGAGGCAAGGGAGAGGACAAAATGGGATTTGTGAGGGTCAAAAAAATGAGAGATGGTAGATTTGAGAGCGGTGAGGCCTTGAGGAATGGGGATGCTAGGGTATAGGGCTTCTACGTCAAAAGTAAAAAGGAGGGTGTTAGGTGGAAGGGGAAGTTTGTCCAAGTCTTGGATTAGGGTGAGGGAGCTTTGTAGGTGTTGTTTTTGGCAGAGGAGGATTGGAGAGAGCTGCAAATGGATCCAAATAGAGGCTTTCTCAAAGAGGTAGCCTTTATAGGAACATATAGGTCGAGAGACAATTGATGGTTTATGCAGTTTAGGGATGAAATAAATAGGACAAGGTTTAGGTGGTTTGTTAAGAGGGGAGAGGATAAAGTTTCGTTCAATGGAGGAGGACGGGGAGAAGAGAGTGATAGATATGAAAGAAGGGAAGATAAGAAGGCAAAAGGAATGTTAAGGCAAGGCTCATAGGTGGAGCGTTCGTTGAGATGTGAGAGGGCATATTTTTCATACCAATCTAATGGTAGGATAACATCACCAAGGTTTTTGTCGGCAGGTTTTATGATTATTGAAGGGTCCCGGGAGAGGCTAGATAAAGCTTCAATGACAAAACGGGGTCGCTTTGAGAAGGGAAAGTTGCAAGCATTAAAAATGAGGTTAAATTTATGCCAGTTAGAATTTGGTTAAGGTTGGGATTTAAAATAGGTGGTTTCCAAAGGGGGTTAGTTTCCTTGAAAGGGGAAGGGGAGGAAGGTTTTAGGTCTTTGAAAAAGAACTTGAGGTTGAGATTTCTTGATAGATTGTAGTGTGAGTTGAGGAGTAAGAGAGGGGAAGGATTTAGAGGGGGAGGGATGTATTTTAATCCGAAGGCCAAGCATCACTTTTCGGAGAGAGAGAGAGAGAGAGAGAGAGAGAGAGAGAGAGAGAGAGCTCGAGGTGCCAAATTGTGGATTTTGAAGTTAGAGATGTCGTGTTCCAAAGTTGAGACTTGGTATTTGCCAGAGAGCATGAGTTTGTAGCTTTGTGGATTAGTGAGTGGGAGCCACATCTTTCTTCTTGTTCTTCCTTCGTGAAATGGGAGCTCGGGAGTGGTTTTTGAGATCCATATATATGGTAGGAGGGGGGGTTTAGATAAGTAGAGGTGTACCCAAGTGTATGGGTGGCTAAACCCTAATCCCTCCTCCCTTTGCCTTTTCCCAAGTGGTTTGAGGTGGTAGCATTATAGGGGTGATTCTTATGGTGTGGGTGCGGGTAAGGGTGGTTTTTTTGTGGTGAAAAAGAAGAGGGGGAACCATGGGAGATGGGTATAGGATTGAGGGTTTTAAGAGGGTACATAGGATAGGCGGGGGTGTTAGGGGAAGGAGAAAATTTAGGTTTTTTAGATAAGGGGAATGGTTTTTCAAGAGTGGGTTTGGAGGATGGTTGAAGAGTCAGTTTATTGAAGGTTGCATAGGAGGTTGGGGACGGGGGTGGCGGTGTGTAAGGGGGGGGGGGGAGGGATGTTCTTGAGGTAGAAAGGGTTTTTTTAGGATATGGGTGGGTGGATTTTTTGGGGGGTGGTGAGAGCGGCTTAGGTGGGGAGGCGGGAGGGGAGGCTTGATACTTGGGGGGTAATGAATGGAATTTTTTCTTGACGACTTGTTCAACAAGTTCTTTGATGGTTTGTTCCTTGGGGAGTGAGAGCAATTTTTCTTCAATGTTGTTAATGGTCTTCTTGCGGGCAAGTTTAGCTGCATCCTCTTTTGTGGTGGCAAGGAGTGCATTTACAACATGGGTTTGAATATCCAAGAGGAACCTTTGGAGGGATACAATTTTCCATTGTTGTAGCTTGAGGCCCCAATCATGCTTGGAGACTAAGGGGATAGAAACTTGGAGGAGCTTAAGAAGGAGATCATTGAGCCGTTCTTCTACTAAAGCATGATAACCATTGAGGTAGGTTTGTAGATTATTAATGAGGATGGTTTGTGCTTGTACAAGAGCTTTTGTGTAATCTAGTTGATATCTTATGGTAAGGGAGGTAAACTTAGCATTGAGCAGGGCTTGAGCTTGTGTATCCTCTAGGGATAGTTTGGGTGGCTTCATGCATAAGCTATTGGGTGCTCTTTGATTACTAAGGAGGTCTTTCAGGTAATTAATGAAGATTTTAGCTTTACCAATTTTACCATAAATCTTTTTATATTCCAGAAGAGAGTTGGAAATAATCACCTCAAAGTCCCAAGGTTGCTTGAGATGTGGAAGCACTTCTTCATTGGTATGGGAGTCGGTCGAGGGTAGGCCAACATGTTGAAGGGTTGAAAGCTTGTCGGCTTGGAGTGGATTGGTCGAAGGTAGAGAAGGGGTGCTTTCATTATGGTTTAGTTCCCGGCTTTCTTTTGCGAGCACCGAAGAGAAATCAAAGGATTCCTCTGGAAGTTGCTCCAATTCTTCCGTGATGTTCTCATAGGGGTTGGTTGTAGCGTCCTCCTTATTTATCAAAATTGGAGTCGGGGTGGTTGGGTGAGAGGCCGCAATTTTTGCTCTAGCATATGCGACGGCCGAGATGAACCCGGGGAGTGAAGGGCCAATAGCCACCGAGTAAGAGGGATCCAAAGCGAGGTTGGCTTGTGCTTGTAGTGGAGCCGGGATGTTGGTATCCATTGCAATAGAGCGGGTAATCCAACATTTATAGGACGTCCGAATGTAGGGTGTCCGAAAGAGGAGGTTTCAGGGGTTGGTGGGGAAGGGGGAAAGAAAAGAAAGAAGTAGTTTGTGTAGCGTTTTTGTGCGACAGTGCTGGGCTAATAGCCAAGGTTAAGACCAATTGTAAATTGGGCAGCGTGAGAAGGGCGCAGGTAAGGTGGTAGAGCAGAAGGCGGGGATTTGCTCTTCATTGGTAGGCTAGGGGTGGTGAGGTTTTAAAAAAAATGTTTGAAGTGGCTAGATCAAAAGCTTAAAACAGAGTCGATAAAGCTTGAAACAGAGTCGATGGGGACTGTGTCGTGCATTAGGCGGTTACTGTAGGTGAAGCAAGAGTTGAGGCTGCACTGTGGGGCGAGCAGGGTGGGGTTGTCGCAGGCAAAAATCCGCAGAAGGATATAAGCCACAGCTCCGGCTAAAGTGGGACAGAGAGCGCGTGCATTAGGCGTCTACACACGAATGGTTTGAGGCTGAACTGCAGTGGGTGATGAAAGCATAGCATTGATGGAGTATAGGCGTGTCTACACAAGAATGGTTTTGTGTGGAATTGAAGATTAGCTGTAGGGCAAGCAAGGTGGGTTCGTCGCAGGCAAAAACGGCACAGAAGGAAGTAAACCAAAGCGTTATAGATATGGAATCCATAAGGTGAGCAGGTTGGGCAGCAATGTAGCTATGAAGGTCATAGCCAAGGTCGAGCTCCGACTTTGTAGTGGGATGGGGTAGCAGGAAAATGCCTGGGTAGTTTGTGCTAGGCAAGGAAAAGAGTGCAGCCCACTGTTCCACAGGCGGGACGTCCGAAGCCTTGGGAGAAGAGTGGGGAGGCGTCGTTATCCGAGCAAGGAAACCGAAAATTAGAAAGCCATCGTTATCTGAGCAGAAGAACAAAAATCATGGTTTTTTAAAAGGGGAATTAAGGCAATTAATAAGGGTGTGGATATATGAAGAGAAACTATGGTTTATTCGGAAGCTTGGTTTAAAAAGGAAAAGCAAGGGAAGCGATAAGGGTGTGGGTGTATAGAAGTTGTAACGGTGTAACGGTGCAAGGTCTTCAGAGGAAGCAAAAGCGGGGGAGGAAAGAAGAGGCGAAAGCCATAGGTAAGTAAAGGGGAGGATGTTAAGAGCGGTTGTGTGGGGATGGCGGGTCGTGCAACGCTTATGATGTTCAAAAATCAAACTTATTTTAAAAAAATGACAAATACTCAAGCGTGCAAAACGACCGCATAAGATTAGCGAGAATTGATGGGTGTTAAAAAAGGTTGGTAATGATAGGGGAAATACCACCAAACGCGTTTCGCTCTTAAGAGCTCATCAGTGGTGGTGTTGGTAAGATGTGTTTGTAAGGGAGGAAGAGGAAGTAGGGTTTTTATAACGGGTGCTTGGTTAAGATTTTTTGAGGGCCAACAAAATTTTGAAAAGAGTGGAATTTAAGTCTGAGTACTAGGGCGTGTGCTATTTCCCGCAAGCTTTCTTCCTAGCTATACCTGACTCAATTTGGAGTTGCCTATCAAAAGCTAGAGCACTTTTAGTGAACTGCACTTGAAACAGCACTCAAAACAGTCTCAGGACCAGAACACAGGAACTTTGGCTTGTATCTTGGCCTCCCGAAGGTATTGTTAGCTCAAAACTTGAGATTTGGGATGTCCTCAAGTATGTCTACAAACTTATGAAGTCAAATACCCTCACTATGGATAGGTACACCGATCGCGATCGTTGACCCCATGTCACAGATTTGGAAGATTTTTGCACAGTAGCTAGACCTGGATGTCTTGATACCAAGTGTCTTTGTATTTTTGAATTTGGAGATGTTTTGACCAATGAAAACCCAAATCCAGGTGGTTTTGCGGTTATTGGCCTGTTGTGTAAGTGGGACTTTTGACCACTTTCTTTTGCTTTTTTGACCTTACTCCTTTTGGAAAATATGTTGCACTAGATGTCAGCTACCTACTCATAAATTTTCAATCCAGGGTCACAGGGGTACACCGATCGCGATCGTAGTTTCAGCTCCTTTTTGCATGAAATTTTAGGAGTTGATAGACATGGGTATGATTAGTCTATTCCCAAACCCACTTTGCATTTGGATCACAAAAACTTGAATTCTCTCAAAATTTTGGCCTAAAGGATCAGTGATCAGTGTTTGCCCTATTTGACAACTATCTTTTGGTTTTTTGACCCTAGTTCTTTTGAGAAAGTTGTTTGTCTAGTTATAAGCTACCTACTCACCAAATCTCAACTCAAAATGTCACTATGGTACACCGATCGCGATCGTAGTACCAGCTTCTTTTCAGGTGAAACTTGTGGATATGGTATACAATGATGTGCACAGTCTACTCCCCAAATCTTTTTGAATTTGGACAATAAAAAGTCAGGTTTTTACCAGATCTTGGTCTGCTGCAATGGTTTTCGAACTGTCTGCTGTTTTTGGCTATTTTGGTGACTTTGTTTTTTGAATTTTGACATCTCCTGGTATCTTATATAACCTAGGTGTATGTGTGGGTCAAATCTATGTCAGATCTGGGACTGAAGTACACCGATCGCGATCGTTGGATGAAACTTCACCAGCTTGTTCACTAGGCTATTTTAAGACTACCTGCCAGACACTTTTGTATTTGGACTCAAAAAAGTCAAGAATTTACAGTTTCTTGGTCTGAAGTGCCTGATTCTCCAATTTTATCAGGTTTGATTGATTTTGATGTTAGATTTGGGATTTGAGAGATACCTAGGCTTGTCCTATGCATAGGCTATCCCTCTGCATGGTTTCTTCCTAGTTTTAATGTATAATGGTCTACTGAAAGTCAATTTCTATGCCAGTTTAGCAGTTTTTGACTTGGATCTGTATTCAATGGTTTTGTAATGGAATTGGCCTATTTAATTTAGGAGTAGCGGTTAATGAGAGTACTTTTGAGAAATGACTTTGTGAGCATAGCGGGTGAACATAATTGAAGATAGCAACATAATCATAGCAATTAGTTAACTTGGCATGAGCAATACTTTTGCAAGAGAGAGAATTTAGAGAACATGACAACAGTTGAGGACCGGATTTATGTGGAGCCGGTCCCCCCTCCAATAGGCATTTGTATTATGATTTCTCCCATTAAAAGAGAGACTTGTTACAATACAATCTTTGTGTTCCTTGTGACCTAGGTGATGCAATGAAGATGGAAAGATTCATGCATCACAAACATAACATAAACTTGAAGAAAGCTTTAACTATCCCAAGCCTCAGTCCCAAGACCTCAAACACCTTCGAATGTGGAGAGAGCTAGCAGGGAATGAGGGTAGGGAAGAGGAAGAAGAAACATTTCGTAGGAGAAAGAATTAGTTCCTCACTTATCATAACTCTTGTTGCTAGCATACATAATAGCATAGTAATGAAGAAGAAGGAGATGTCAAGCTTAAGCATTGAAGCATGGCTCTTGGTTGGATTTGCACTCCATATCCAAGAGTGTTGGTGTAGGCTCAGCTCTTGCACTTTGCATAGCACACAATGAGAGTGTTTGTGAGTGTGTGTGTGTGTGTGTGTGTGTGTGAGTATACCCCCTAGCTTGCTTGCCTCGACCCCCCCTTGTAGCTCATGCTTGAAGCTCATTGGACCCCTCCAGGCCTAGCCAATCACAAGCAGGAGGCATTACAAGCATCAAGGGTAGCTTTGAGACAAGTGTCCCCCTTTATCCTTTGAGAGAGAGGGCTAGATAAATGCTAAATCAATTAATTAAATCTCCTAAATTATTATTGTACCCCTTGGGTGGCCAACCAATAGGCTTCAGGCACACCATGAGGGCAACATGAGGAGGAACTTGACAAGTGTCCCTTTTGCTTTCTTTGTACCATGCATGCCTTGTGTGAGTGTGTGGGTGTTCTCTCTCATCCCCCCTCATGTAGGGCTAGCCCCCTCCTTGTAGGGATTGAATCTTTGACTTTTTGACACCTCAAGCCCCTCATGCATAGGCCCAGTTCCCACCACAAGCTTGGCTCATAAGCACTTGGGCTAGGTTCTCACCTCAAGTGCAACCCTAGCATCTCAAGCATGTCAAGCACCTCAATAATCTCAATAATTAAGCACCTCAAGCATCTCAAGCACCTCAATCATCAAGCACCTCAAGCACCTCAGTCATCAAGCATGACAACCAGGACAAGCACCTCGAGCAGGGTCGGGTTCCCGCGTCTCAAGCTCAACACTAGCTTACCTAAGTTCAAAGGCCTTTTACACACATTATTGGAGGTCTTCAATGAAGCTAACCCTAAGGTCTTATGCTCCATTTGTTAGCCTTGCTCTTTGATAGACCATATCTCATTTGGGCCCCTTTACCATTGGCCCCGTGTTGAGATAGATCTATAAGCACATGTCTATATCTTAACACTTGTTCCCATTTATTCTCCCACATTAAGTGATCAATTTAATATGAGAAAATCATTTGGGTTGGTTAGATATTAGATATTAGATTTTATGACATTACCTCTCTCTTGAAATCATAGTCGTCCTCGACTATGAGGTAGAAGAGGTAAAGCCTTAGTCATTAGTCAATTTTACTTAGCGGGTAGAGGATCCCTTTTTACCCTACGACATCTTTCCAAGATGGATCACTAATCCATTTGGTGCTTGGGAGACATAGTTGCCGCAAGCATGTCTGCTCTTTAGTCCATTTCATTCTCCCAAAGTAGAGTGACAAATTCTACTTGGTGTTTGAGAGACGTCGTCATCACAAACATGATTCTAAGCATGCATACTAGTTAAATTTGTGCACAATTAAAAAGAGGACTGGTCTTATAAGACAAAAACATGAGTCATTTAAAAGAAATTTGTACATTTTCTTACTCTAATGTAGCATTGTAAGCATTGACAAGGTTCATACTATCCTTAAGTTGTATTCCTTACATCCATCTAGCATCTTCAAAAGGATAATTTTTGAACTTAATAAGATACCGTCAGATAATCTTACCATGTCGTAGTACCTTGTCTTCATGCCGAAGAACAGCTTCGGGTTGTAGCACCTCTTCTTGGTCTTCAACTTCGGGAGGGTCTTCAATAATTGGTTCAGTTGGTGGCTCTCCTTTGTACGGCTTAAGTAGGCTTACATGAAAGGCATTGTGTATGAGCCAATGGTTGGGAAACTTGAGTTGATAAGCCGTCTCATTGATGGGCTTCAAGATTTGGAAAGGACCATAGTATCTTTTTGCTAGTTTAGCATAATACTTTTGATGGCCCGTAGGATTTTTGCCCGTCGTTTGCCTTAATCGAGCCTTAGGAAACTTGAGTAAGACCCAATCATTTTCTTTGAACATTAAGGCTCTTCTGTGCTTATCAGCAGCA
The DNA here is from genome assembly GCF_014529385.1 of Adiantum capillus-veneris. Lineage (NCBI taxonomy): Eukaryota > Viridiplantae > Streptophyta > Polypodiopsida > Polypodiales > Pteridaceae > Adiantum > Adiantum capillus-veneris. The sequence continues at coordinate 129,867,031 of NC_140931.1, read as the reverse complement.
GCTTTTTGCCTTTGTTGAGGGATGGATATAGCCTCCCTAATCTTTTGAAAAGATTCTTGTAGGTCACGGCTATACTCATCGGCGGCAAAGATCTTCCCATGTACTTTGAGTAGCAAGGGACTTTTAGGTCTTCCCTCAATCATCTCAAAAGGTGCTTTTCCCGTAGAAGTATGTAGAGTATTATTGTAGGCATACTCTACAAGAGGTAAGTACTTTTCCCATTGTGAGCGTTGATCTACTTCGGTAACATAAGTCTTGAGTAGATCAAGTATCGTAAGATTGGCTATCTCACTTTGGCCATCCGTTTGTGGGTGATAGGCCGAAGAGAAATTCAATCTTGTTCCTAGATTTTCAAAGAGACCTTTCCAAAAATTACTAGTCATTCTAGGATCTCTATCTGACACGATGGATGTGGGTAATCCATGGTGCTTGAAAATCTGAGATATGAAGAGAGTTGCCATTTGATGTGCCTTAATAGTCTTTTTGACAGGAATAAAATTTGCTTGCTTGCTAAACCTGTCAACTATTGTCCATATTCCTGTATTCCCATGGATAGACTTGGGTAATCCAAAGATGAAATCCATGGATATACTCTCCCATGGTGAATTTGGGATAGGCAATGGTTGAAGTAATCCAGGTTGCTTCCCTCTATCATCCTTGGTCGTTTGGCATACTACACATTTTGAAAAATACTCTTGTATGTCCACTTTCATGGTAGGCCAATAGAAGTATGTCTCTACTCCTCGGAGAGTAGGTTGAATACCTCTATGCCCCGCATATGGAGGAGCATGGGATTCATACATAACTTTCTCACGAAGGGAATGGGTAACACATAGCCTATTGCCGTCGAGAAGATAACCATCCTGCAAGGTGAATGGTTCCTCTTTCTTCCCCAAAGCAAGGGCTGACATTATGTCTGTAAAGTCGGGGTCAGTAGCATACTCATCTATCATAGAGGATAGGTCATTGTGAGTAGCTATAGACACCGCATTAACTTGGTCGTCGTGAAAGTGCATCGGCACACTTGATTGATGAAGAAGTCTTCTTTGTCGACATAGCTTTGGACATGAAGCCTCAACTTCCCAATCAAGGGAGTAATGGAGGCTTGTTGTCCCTTGAAAGCTGCATCAGCCATTACTATATCTCCCATCTCAAAAGATTGAATGCCCAACTTGGTGGCCAACTCCATTGATATGAATTTTAGAGTAGAGCCAGGGTCAAACAAGATGAAGGCATCATGCTCTCTTACCTTTCCCCAAGCATAGGAAAGTGTGATCCTTTGCAATGAGCATCCTTTTTTGGAGCTTCGATGGTGGAAGCCCTAGGAGTCTCATTGCGAATATTCTTCTCGGGGCAAGAACGGTAGCCATGTCCTTGCTCCCCACACTTGAAACACTTATGGTCCTTGCGAAAAGCTTCAAGCTCTTCAGGAGAGAGTTTGTTTTTACCTTTGTAAACTCCTTCTCCTTGGACCGATTGTTGTTGTTGTTGGAATTGACTTGGGAAGTATTTTGAACATTGGTTTTCCCCTTTGCATCATTTTTGTCTTTTTTTTCCATGAGCTTGACATTACGTCTAGCCCCTTGATGGAAAATGATGCATGAAGAAACCATGGTGTGATGGATTACTTCGCTAATAGTACCAAGCCTTAGAGAGTTGATGTATTCGGCCATCTCTTCAGGTAATCCCGCACAGAATTGCTGCTTTGCTCGGCAAAGTCTATCTTTTGAAAGACAGTAGCCTTGAGATGTAAATCCCAAAACTTGTCTACATATTTGTGGATAGACTCATGGAGGGAGAGGAGCTTAGCTGCGCCATTCAGTAAGCACTTTGTCCTTTGCATCTCTTGCAAGGAATTGCTTCATGATGGAAACTCGTACAGTTTTCCATGTCTTTGGGGCTTCACCATTTCCACGAAGGCTAGCCCACCATTGACGAGCTGATTTTTGGAAGTGCATAGCTACATGGAGGAGCTTGGAGGACTCTGTGAAGCCCTCATCTCCAAAGGCCGCATCAAATTGCTGGATGAAGGCCAACACTTTGTCGGTAGCATCGAAGGTGCCATCATAGGTGAGAAAAGAGATACTCTTACCTCCCTCCTTGAATTTCTTTAGCTTTTGTGACCTTCGCCATGCAGGAAATGATTTGCGATGTCCTCCCCTCTTGTATTCTCTAGGAGAATAACCATAACTTTTGTCAGAAGAGGAGGAAGGTCAAGAAGAAGGAGAAGAGGGTGACCTCTTCCTAACCCTTTTCTTCCTTTGTTTCCTCTCTTGCCTTTCAGAGTGATGAGGAGAAGAACTATGTGTTGATCTTTTCCTCTTGGGAGGAGTGGGCGATCGTCTAGACTGCCATCTTCGTGGCACCACATCTTCAGAGGAACTTAAACTTTCATTGCTTTCTTGCTCTTTGGATTCCTCCTCTCGAATGGGAGAGAGTCTTCTTTTGGGGGTCTCTTCAAGAGGCCTCCTAAGCTCTCTCTCCTCTTGGAGAGGAAGGGAATTCCATAAGCACGAAGTTGTTGAGTAACTCAGCTTGCAAAGCAGGGTTGCCCATATCTTGCTGCAACCTAGTGACGAGATAATTCACAAACATGGGAGCATCATCATTAGCACCTTCATGTGCAAAATCAAAGCTATCAATGTTCATTCTACTCTCTTGATTATTGTCAGCCATGTTAACAAAATTTACGTATGTACTTAGTGTATGCTTTGGCAATTCAAACCTTAGTAGCCACTCCTCTTAGCCTTTGAAAATCGGCTCTTAAGTATCTACACCCACGGCTCGAAGTGGTTAATTATAGAGAGTAGAAGAGTAGGTCTAACATAGCAAAGTTGCCAAGGGCTAGCTCCTTTTGGACTCCTTATGGCTCAATAATGGTAAAGCTGTAGGAATTCTAAAAAGTCTCCATTATTAAGTCCAAAGCTCCCGAGGTGTGCACATCCCCCACATAGTGGGCTCAACAAAACGATAATAGATCCCAATTCCACTTACCCTAATATAATTAACAACGTCAACCATTTATAGGCTACTTAAGGACCTCTCTTCTTAAGCAAGAAAAGAGAAACAAATGCTCTGATACCAATGTAATGTAATTGGCCTATTTATTTAAGAGTAGCGGAAATTAATGAGAGTACTTTTGAGAAATGACTTTGTGAGCATAGGGGGTGAACATAATTGAAGATAGCAACATAATCGTAGCATGGCTCTTGGTTGGATTTGCACTCCATATCCAAGAATGTTGGTGTAGGCTCTCACACCTCAACTTGCTTGGAGAAGGAGAGGGAGCTCTTGCACTTTGCATAGCAAACAATGAGAGTTTTTGTGAGTGTGTGTGTGTGTGTGTGAGTATAACCCCCTAGCTTGCTTGCGTCGCCCCCCCCTTGTTGTAGCTCATGCTTGAAGCTCATTGGACCCCTCCAGGCCTAGCCAATCACAAGCAGAAGGCATTACAAGCAGCAAGGGTAGCCTTGAGACAAGTGTCCCCCTTTCCCCTTTGAGAGAGAGGGCTAGATAAATGCTAAATCAATTAGTTAAATCTCCTAAATTATTATTGGACCCCTTAGGTAGCCAACCAATAGGCTTCAGGCACACCATGAGGGCAACATGAGGAGGAACTTGACAAGTGTCCCTTTTGCTTTCTTTGTGCCATGCATGCCTTGTGTGAGTGTGTGGGTGTTCCCTTTCATCCCCCCTCATGTAGGGCTCGCCCTCTCCTTGTAGGGATTGAATATTTGACTTTTTGACACCTCAAGCCCCTCATGCATAGGCCCAGTTCCCACCACAAGTTTGGCTCATAAGCACTTTAAGCTTGGGCTGGGTTCTTACCTCAAGTGCAACCTTAGCACCTCAAGCATCTCAATAATTAAGCACCTCAAGCATCTCAAGCACCTCAATCATCAAGCACCTCAATCATCAAGCACCTCAATCATCAAGCACCTTAGTCATCAATCAGGACAATCAGGACTTTCTCACGAAGGGAATGGGTAACACATAGCCTATTGCCGTCGAGAAGATAACCATCCTGCAAGGTGAATGGTTCCTCTTTCTTCCCCAAAGCAAGGGCTGACATTATGTCTGTAAAGTCGGGGTCAGTAGCATACTCATCTATCATAGAGGATAGGTCATTGTGAGTAGCTATAGACACCGCATTAACTTTGGGTCGTCGTGAAAGTGCATCGGCCACTTGATTGATGAAGAAGTCTTCTTTGTCGACATAGCTTTGGACATGAAGCCTCAACTTCCCAATCAAGGGAGTAATGGAGGCTTGTTGTCCCTTGAAAGCTGCATCAGCCACTACTATATCTCCCATCTCAAAAGCTTGAATGCCCAACTTGGTGGCCAACTCCATTGATATGAAGTTAAGAGTAGAGCCACGGTCAAACAGGATGAAGGCATCATGCTCTCTTACCTTTCCCCAAGCATAGGAAAGTGATGATCCTTTGCAATGAGCATCCTCTTTTGGAGCTTCGATGGTGGAAGCCCTAGGAGTCTCATTGCGAATATTCTTCTCGGGGCAAGAACGGTAGCCATGTCCTTGCTCCCCACACTTGAAACACTTATGGTCCTTGCGAAAATCTTCAAGCTCTTCAGGAGAGAGTTTGTTTTTACCTTTGTAAACTCCCTTCTCCTTGGACCGATTGTTGTTGTTGTTGGAATTGACTTGGGAAGTATTTTGAACATTGGTTTTCCCCTTTGCATCATTTTTGTCTTTTTTTTCCATGGGCTTGACATTACGTCTAGCCCCTTGATGGAAATTGATGTGTGAAGCAACCATGGTGTGATGGATTACTTCGCTAATAGTACCAAGCCGTTGAGAGTTGATGTATTCGGCCATCTCTTCAGGTAATCCGCACAAAATTGCTGCCTTTACGGCAAAGTCTATCTTTTGAAAGACAGTAGCTTGAGATGTAAATCCCAAAACTTGTCTACATATTTGTGGATAGACTCATGGGAGAGGAGCTTCAAGCTGCACCATTCGGTAAGCACTTTGTCCTTTGCATCTCTTGCAAGGAATTGCTTCATGATGGAAACTCGTAGAGTTTTTCCATGTCTTTGGGGCTTCACCATTGCCACGAAGGCTAGCCCACCATTGACGAGCTTATTTTTGGAAGTGCATAGATACATGGAGTAGCTTGGAGGACTCTGTGAAGCCCTCATCTCCAAAGGCCGCATCAAATTGCTGGATGAAGGCCAACACTTTGTCAGTAGCATCGAAGGTGCCATCATAGGTGAGAAAAGAGATACTCTTACCTCCCTCCTTGAACTTCTTTAGCTTTTGTGACCTTGCCATGAGCTAAGTTGTGGATACTAAAGAGGCAGAGTCAAAACCTTATCCAATTCAAGAGGACACTATAACTCCCAAGGTTCATGTGCTCAACTCTCAGAAGAGGGACATGGATTTTTTCAACTATTGTCTTTGGACCACCTACAAAGAGTAGCGCAAAAGAGCAAAAGAAAAAAGAGGCACTTATTATAGAAGACCCTGGAAACAATGAAAGGCTTTTTGACTTTGCAGTATCTTCAGAGCTACGGATAACTTCCATACGGTATCCTGCATCTTTAATTCCACCTTTCATTATTGACAATATTCTAGCTCAGCACAATGATTTCTTAAAGCTTGAAAGAGAGAGGTTTGAGCTAGAGGTGCAAAAAGGGAGATTCATCCTTGATGAAATGGTGGTGGCCCACTTAAAAGATTGTGATACCAAAGTATTTTCATACAAAAAGTAACATCAGTTTCCATTGGCATAAAGACCACCATGTGTGTCCCATGCACAAAAAAGAGTGCAAGCTCGTAGGAGATTATTTGGATTTCTTTTATATCTGAATTGCCTATTTGCTAGTTTTATGAAGAAGCCCGAGGAGATTATGGAGAAACAAGATCTACCACCAGATGAACAAGAGGACAAGATGAAATGGATGAGATCAAGGAGGCTATTAACCTTGAGGCAAAAGAAAAGGAGGTTGAACAAAGAAAAACTCTATCTGCTGTGAAAATATCAAAAATCAAGCTACCATTGTGTGCACTTTACTGCACGTGTTGGAGGTTGGGAACTTGCCAAACACTGTGTGCGAGCCACGAATGGCTGCAAGCACACAACTAGATAGTTCTAGGAAGCTCAAAGGGGCAACGGTGTGTCACTCATCACTCAATGTTTTCCATCATGAAGGATCCTATGCCGCAAAGAGGAAGGAGCCTCTGCTGCTGCCGCTGCGCTCAACCACCTCGTCGCTTCCAATGTTGTCGTAATGCTCTCTCTCTCTCTCTCTCTCTCTCCTCTCTCTCTCTCTCTCTCTCTCTCTCTCTCTCTCTCTCTCTCTCAAGCATACACACACACACACACATGAGCACACAAAGGAGAAGGAGATGGAGGAGCACTTCTTAGCATGCACCTCAAAGAATGAGGATTTTAGGTCAAAATGGACCTTTTATATGAATTCGTCCCATTCACACATGGGCGCCCACAGTGGCCGATCATTGCAAAAATATTGTAAAAATAAGATAAGTGGTGCGCCTCTCATCGGTGATCACCTATGTACCTATTGGATCCACAAAGCCGATCCATGACTCAAATAAGTGATAAGGTGTCCGTCGAAGGTGCTAGAGTGTCTGTAAGGGTTAACACATCCCCCTTCTCATGTAGGTTAATATTCCTCCGTTCCTTATGTAGATTGCATCCTCGGAAGCTAGTGAGGTGAAGCCCGTTCATCGAGGTGGAAAGCATCTGAGATTGAATGTCCTTTGCTTTCTTCAAACACCGTAAAATCAACAAAAAATGGCACAGTAATTGCATTCTTATATATAATTAAAAAGCATATGCAATGAATAGGGACACAAATTGATTGGTAACAGAATATTAAACTATTTGTCAATATAATCAACGCATAAGCACTTGTAAAGGTCAAAAAATAAACAAGTTTGGGGTAGCTAATTTAACGGCGAGCGGCACTAGAGGTCAACTATTAATACCATGGGCAAGCTTCTCAATTCTCTTTGGTCAATTAAATAGTTCAATTGTGAGAGCAAAGTATTTCATGTCCGAGCGGCTGCTGACTAGAGGCTATACCTAGAAGCCCTTTTTGTTAACCTACGATAAAAGGAATTGCTTATAAAATCATCACCTGAATTATTCCCTTTGTTTGACCCCCCAAAGTGTTTTCACATTGATTCAATTTTTGACGCTGTGAGCGGGATGGAAACACACACAACGCCTCTATAATGACCCGACACACACACACTATGGGGCACCACTCAACTTACACAACCAACCTGGCCGTGACAAGAAACACACCGACGGAGTGAGAGGAGAGAGACTATTCATTTGCCCACTCGACACAGAGAGACACACACACACACACACCCAAAAGACTTAGCTCAAAAGAGGAATATTTCTTATGATTAGATACAATTGAGCTTGTTCCAACACCAATGGGGAAAATAGCTCACACAATATGGATGAAATATGCCAGATACAATCACAAATTTGAGTAGATATTTTGCTCACAGAAGAAACTTACACAGCCAAAACAATAGAAAAAAGTGAGGAATTTGGCAAAATGGACAGCACCATTGCGTCCAAAGCGGCCAAAAACCAGTCTACAATATCAAAGCGCTCAAATCCGACCTCGGATGAGTAGTTTATGGTCAATTTCGGTTGTTCCTCCTCTTCTCTCCACGTTTTGCTGGTCTTTTTCTCAGGTTTTTCAGTGTCTACACTTCACTTTATCCATTGGGCACCTTTGGCCTTTCAATTGACCTCAAACGAACCCCGAACATGCCAAAAAATGGCCACGCAATGCATTTTTGTCACCCTTGTACATCCATACACACACCTAGCACTCAACTTTTTCCAATAATTCATCCTGCAATCATGTGAAGTGGCCCCCAAATACAGTTCTCATGATGACCATTTTGCATAATTATCACAAGAAAACACCCACGTTGTGTCTGTACTTATCCATGTGCAAGTCTTGATTCCATTTGACCTCCTGACGCCACTAGATGCCATCTTAGGCACCTGCTTACCTCATGGCGTTGTCCCGCGGATAGCTTCCTCGAGAAGTTTTACGTGCTACCAACTCCTCATTATTATAGAAAAAACACACTAGTACTGGTGATAGTGAAAATCAATGCACTATGTACATGATGTCCTACCTGTACACATTTGGGCCCCACGTAACCACCTGGCTCGGGAAAATGGGCAATTCTTTATTTGATGAACCATGCATGTGTATGTACATATGTGCAATCACTTCTTCCAAAAAACTCCTAACATATTTTGCACATCCTCTAGCCTGCTAGATCATTCATGAACAATAGCAACAACAAAAAGAGATATGAGACTCGCCGCATCACACGTCTCCTCATCCCTCACATACATTACTTGTTCTGCAGACAACTCATCTTGCTCCACCATCATCAATCTGGTATGATACAATTTAAGATGCAATCCATTTACCCTTGACTTATGTAGAATCCCATCCAGGTTAGCCAGCTGATATGTACCATTCAAAAAACACTCAACTACCTTGAAAGGGCCTTCCCACTTAATTTGAAACTTCTTTTGGAATGTCTTGTCCAGCTCACTATTGTAGCGCAAAACCAAGTCATGTTTCTGGATACCCTTACTTATGACCTTTTCATTTATCTTTGCTAAATCCCTATCTTGCATCTATCCATAATGGTCCAATGTGATCATCCTATCCAATTGAACCTCTTGTAATTGTAAGAGCCTCTCTTTGAATGCATCACTGGCCTGCCCAAGCAACTTTTCTAACATCTTCACCGCAGGCAAGTATACTTCCACAGGCAATAGTGCTTCCTTTCCATATACCAAATGAAATGGAGTAAACCCTGTACCTGTCTTCACCGAAGTACGGTAAGCCCATAATGCACTAGGCAATTCCAAATCCCAATTCTTTCCTTGGTGCTTTTTCACTTTCGGAAGAATTTGTACCAACTTACCATTGAATCTTTCATTTAAGCCATTACATTGGGGATAATAAGGAGTGGTATGCTGGTGCCTAATCTTCATCTTGGCGCATAAAAAGTCTAATAGTTTAGCTCTAAATCCTGGCCCCTTATCCGAAAGTAGCCCCAGTGGCACCCCAAACTTGCAACATATTTCATCGTACACAATTTTTTCCACATCCTTTGCAGTGATTTGTTTTTCTGCTATAGCCTCTACCCATCTAGAGAGATGGTCCACTGTAGTCAAAATATAGCTTTTACCCCTACTTGTGATAGGTAACGGGCCTATTGCATCAATCCCCCACTTTTCAAACACATCAAATGACATAATGGTTTTTTGTAGCTCTGGCTTCAACACTCTCTTTCCAAATGCTTGACACCTATTGCAAGACCTACACCAATGGTGAACATCCTTGTGCAAACTAGGCCATACATACCCCTCTTGCAAGATCTATGCAAGGTTATTTTTAGAGCAAAATGGCCACCACGTGTCTCAACACAAGATCAGCCCCTTTCATGTATAAGACATCACCAATCAATTTGTACCTATATGCTCTACGCACAAAACCATACTTCTTAGACTTCTGAATGTCCTTCGGAATGATTCCTGTTAGCAAAAACTCCTCTTCTTGAGCCAAACTTTCCCGTCCATGATAAAGAGGTAAATTGGTCCTCAACACAAATAGCTCCCCAATCATGCTTTGAGCTGCTTCATGTGCCTCTCCATTTAGAGCATGTTCAATGTGTCTGATGCTCCATGCTTCAAAAAATTTTAACAGGCCTTTAATTCTGAAACACATTTCCTTCAATGAGGTGTTCTTGCTGTTCCACACACCCAACACTTGCTTCACAACTAACAAGGCATCACCTTTTATGCTCAACCTTCTAATCCCATGCTTCAAAAAAATGTGTAATCCGGCTTCCAAAGTAGCATATTCAGCCTCATTGTTACTATGCGCATCCAATTTGAACCCTCTCTTGCATACTAACTTCCCCTCTGGAGCATAAAGTGCTATACCCCCTGAAGCCGCATCATGACTCTTTCTATATGAGCCATCAAAGAACAACACATGTGCATTGTTGATGTGTGGCACTTTTTCATGAACTACCCTTCTCACCACCTCTTCCTTAACAAGAAGGGGATTCTCCTTGTAAGTCAACAAATCAGCTAGGGTAGCTCTTGTACTATCTTTCACTAAAAAAGAGAACTCAAACTCTTGCAGCTCAATTACCCATTTCTTGACCACATTTGACATGTTTGTGCCATTAATTAACTGTGGCAAAAAGGTGTAACTTGTTAAGAAAAGAAAAGGTCGTGGTAGCAAGTAATGACGAAATCATCGACAGGTAAATATTACATGGCCATCACTAGCTCTACTTCCAAGAATTTTCTCTCTGCTACCAACTTCACTCGGCTTGCACAATACACTGGCCTCATATAATGGCTGCCCTTCCCCTTTTGCAATAGCATGGCTCCAATGGCATCATCCCCTACTGATGGATTTACATAAAACGCTTGCTCCCAATCAGTAGCCTGCATGGCTGATAGCCCCCCTAACACCTCTTGAAACACTTCTTCACACTTGTCATCCCATTGCAATGGATCATGCTTTGCCACTTGTTGTAATGGATAAAGGAGCTACGAAGACAATGGAATAAACCGTGCCATGTACTTCACTTTGTATATAAAGGTTGCCAATTGCTTTTTTACTCGTAGGTAATGGAAGAAGAATAATAGACTTCACCTTGTCTCGATCAGCCTCAATGCCATTTTCTGACACCATATGTCCCAATAACTTCACCCTTGGCTATGCTAGATGACATTTCTTTGGATTTAGTTGTCCTCCACATTCATCATATCGAGCCAATACCATGTGCAGCTTCTCATGGTGTTCAGCCTTGCTGTTGTACAAACAAAAGTCGTCCATAAAAGCTTTAAAACAACTACCAATTAATGGTTCCAATACCCAATTTTCTCTCTCTTGATAGAAAGATGGTCCATTTGACAACCCAAATGGCAATACTGTATAGCAATAACAGCCCCATGGCGTAATGAAACTTGTCTTTGTTTGGTCTTTAAGAGCAATCTTCAATTGAAAATAGCCTGAAAAACCATCACACACATTGTACCTCTCATAACCTGCCACTGAATCCAAGGTCTGATCGATGAATGGATCTTCTTAGTGGATGCATTTAAGGGATTAAAATCTACACAAATCCTCCACTTTCCATCCTTCTTTGGACTTACTACTACTGGATTCACCCATTCTGTGGGACTATGAACCCTGCCTTCAATAACTTGTCCACCTCTTCTTGCAAGGCTTCCATTAGCTCTTAACCCATCCTTCTTAGCCTTTGTCGCACTGGTTAGCACCTTCTTTCGGCTCTATATGCATCTCTTCTCCTTTGAACCCTCTAACCTCTGCATATGAAGTAATGAAAAAATCAAGAAAACTAGCTAGCATATGCAAATATATCTCCTTCTCCATAGCTGAGAGGTCTCCACTGATCATTTGTGTCATCAATTCTTGCTTCTTTGACGATTCAACTTTGGTTTACATCAGCCTTTCAATCACTTCATAAGGCCCTTCACTTTCATCTTCAATCTCATTTGCAAATGCAACTAAACCAGACTTCTGGATTTCTTTGTCCATCAAAAGAAATGCCACATCAACATCCTCATCACTGCTGGTAGTACTATCACTGTCCTCGTCCATCATTGTGGAATAGTCTTCATCACTAGACTCATCCTCATCGTCATAAATTTCTTCCAATACTTTCCTTGTGTCCATATTATATAGCTTCTTGACACCTGTCTTTCCATAGAGGCTAATCGTACCACGTCGCCAATCTTGAACAGCTCCCACTTCACGTAACCACGGTCTGGGCCCAGTATAATAGGATATGCTCCCAACCCCGCTGGCATCACATGAAAATCAACCACTTCCTTTGCATCATACGCCTCCACTTCTAAGCTCTTTACAACACCCAAACATTTTACTTTTGATGGTTTGCCAATCTGATCCAAAAACCTAACACCCCAGTCACTGTAAGACCCATCTTCTCAACGCATGAGTGTGTTATGACACATATTTGGGCTCCGCCATCAACATAACCTTGTCCCAGATTTTTTATTTGTGCCACACATCTACTATTGGGAAAATGTCTGGTAGCTCATCCATCACCAACACCTTCATTGAACCTCTCTCTGGTTCTTTCTCCATTGGGTTAACCATCCTCTTTCACTGTCGCTTTAGCTTAGGCACCATCTCTATAAGCTGCTCAAAAGTAACATCTGCTTCCCTGCTTGTCAGATCCTCCTTCAAGTTGTAGCTTAATTGCCCATTCCCTAGTGGAAAATCAGAAACATGAAACTTGCGACGAGCCCTTCTTTTCCTCTTGTCCTTGACATCCTCGTCTTCATGTCTCTTTCCCTTCTTCTTGCCAGGACCTGGGGAACATCTTTCTTCCTTATCCTTTGTGGTCCTCTTCCCAATAGGCATTACTAATGTATCCTCTAGATTGTTGCCTTCTCCAAGGTGACCGCGCTTATCACTTTTGTCTTTCCCTTTTCCTCCTGGGTTAATCCATTGGTTCCTTCTTCTCCCTTAATTTCGATGCCATAATCATTTGACCTAGTTAACATCTTTCTTAGTAATGGATACATGTCTCCCCCCATCCTTGGTGGCTTATCACATTGCGGGCTGATGTGGCCCAACTCTCCACATTCATAACACGTGGGCGTCTGCCTCCAGAATCTACCATTGCTTTGTCCAACACCATTCTTGGGTCTTTCTTCACCTCCTGGCTGATTTGTAAACCTCCCCCGACCTCTATTGTTTCCCACATTACCTAGCATGTTTAGGCTGAGATTATTCATTAAATCTACCACTTGCATGTTGAGAACCCCTTCTAACACACGTGCAAGAATCCAAACTTTTTACTGACCCATTCCTCAGAAACTTCAATGGAGCTCAAGTTTAGATAAGGAAAAACACATGCACATCAAATGAGTTTTCATAGTTAATCATCGGAATTACAACAAGCAAAGGGTATTCTAGTATCTCTTTTAATCTTCTTGGCCCGAACATAAAGACTATGCGCTGCTGGAAAAAACTCTTCCTGGATACATGAACATTTATCTAGATTTTTGTGTTAAATGAAAAGGAGTGAATTGAGGTCCGTTTTGATCATCCATTAAAGCCAACCCATGCAGCTCCCAAGAAGGCACACCTGACTTATTCTCTGATTTTACCAGAATTTCAGTAGCATAATAGCATAAATAGCTCAAAAGACCAAAAAACCAGCCATCACAACTTGGAAAACTTTTGGCAGAGTTTCCCCAGAACTAGAGCAGTAAGAACCCAAAATATAGACTGTATATGTATGCATAACCTACCAATAATAGAACCCGAGCATCAATTAGGAATCACTAGTACATAACCTATGGTGAGGTCATGAAAAGGGTGCTCCAGCCACCTGTATCACCGAAAGGATCTCACATTTGAGAATCCCCAGCTCAATAAAACCTCACGCTATCGACCCTCCTACAAAATCTTATGCAAATCTCATATAGTCAAGTCTCAGAAATGACTATCTTTTAGATCAAGTCTTAGAAATGGCTGGGACTGCCAAATAAAACTAAGTATGGCTCCACAAAGGCGTACAATGGCAGTATCCACAAGTAACGTACAATATCAGACAATGCGCTCAAACAGGCGCCAAATGATGCATACCCACGACAATTGCAAGTGACTTCCACTTGCCACTATGTCACTCTACTCCAGCTACCTATACCTATACCCTATAACCTGTAGTCTGCAATGTGCAACCTGTAATCCCGAAGCAGAAGGTACTCAAAGAAGATCCTCAGTGGGGGTACCAAAAGAATGTGAGCAGGATGGAAACACACACAATGCCTCTATAATGACCAAAGAGACACTCTTGGGATGATACACACACACACACACACTATGGGACACCACTCGGCTTACACAACCCACCTGGCTGAGACAGGGAACACACCGATGGAGTGCGAGGAGAGAGACTATTCATTTGCCCACTCAACACAGAGACACGCACACACACACACACACACACCCAAAAAACTCAACTCAAAAGACAAAGATTTATGATGATTAGATACAATTGAGCTTGGGCCAACATCAATGGAGCAAATAGCTCACACAATATGGATGAAATATGCCATATACAATCACAAATTTGAGCAGATACTTCGCTCATAGGAGAAACTTACACAACCAAAACAATAGGAAAAAGTGAGTAATTTGTCAAAATGGAGAGCACCATTGCGTCCAAAGTGGCCAAAAACCCCAGTCTACAATATCAAAGCGCTCAAATCCGACCTCGAATGAGCAGTTTGAGGCCAAAACAGGCTCCAAAAACAGCAAAAATTGAGTTGCGGTTGTTCCTCCTCTTCTCTCCACTCTTTTTCTCAGTTTTTTCAGTGTTCACACTTCACTTTATCCCTTGGGCACTTTTGGCCTTTCTATTTACCTCAAACGGACCCCGAACAGACCAAAAAATGGCCACGCATTGCATTTTTGTCACCCTTCTACATCCATCCGCACACCTAGCACTCAACTTTTTCCAATAATGCATCCCGCAATCACGTGAAGTGGCCTCCAAATACAGTTCTCATGATGACCATTTTGCATAGTTATCACAAGAAAACATCCACGTTGTGTCTGTACTTATCCACGTGCAAGTATTGATTCTATTCGACCTCCTGATGCCACTAGATGTCATCTAACACACCTGTTTACCTCATGGCGTCAGCCCGCGGATAGCTTCCTCAAGAATTTTTACGTGCTATCAACTCCTCCTTATTATAGAAAAAACACACTGGTACTGGTGAGTGTGAAAATCAATGCACTATGTACATGTTGTCCTACGTGTACACATGTGGACTCCACGTAACCACCTGGCTCTGGAAAATGGGTAATTCTTTATTTGATGCACCATGCATGTGTATGTATATATGTGCGATCACTTCTTCCAAAAAAATCCTAACAACATGTGTGCTTTTACATGCCTTGGGCTTTTTGCTTCTCAAGGGAAAGCGCCCACATTGGGAACCTCTAGGGATCTAGTACCATAGGCAATACATATGAGTCAAGTACCAAGTTAAGCTTGGATTTCTCTTTCAACTTAAGATTTTACATGTTTGGCACTTTTTTTTTTTATTGCATTTCAATTTTGTAACTTTGGGGGGTCATATTGACATTGTTACCCTCCCCAGACTCATCACAATAGTAAACTCCCTTTATAATAGTTAAACTAAAGGTCAAGAGGGATTAAGTTCACTAGAAAGCGCTAGTACATTGCACACAATGCTGCCTAAATTGGATTAAGAACCTAAAGTAACCATTGAAAATTAGGAAGGCATTTCCCATGGTATTAAGAGAAGATCTCTAACGCCTATCTTGGTCAAACTAGCTTAGTTAGACTCCTTGATTCATAAACCTAGACAATGGACTATGACATAAAATCATATTGAATCTAATGTTTAATACTAAGTAAATGTGCTGAATATTATGCTACGAATCAGAGTTAAAGCAGACAATCATGGATGCTAAAAAATACAAGAGACAATGCTAATGGACAAGAAACACATGTTCATGTTGATGATCACGCTCGATTCAAAGAGTGAAAAAGACAAAGATTCCATTAAGTTCAAAATAGCAATTACTACAATGCGTTCTCGTACACACTAGAAACACAAGGAATACCTGTAAGAGGCACATCAGTGGGAAGAGGCACCAACCTTTATTCAACACAATCAAAACAACATCAAAAATCCTAACCTAATTATTTTCACCCCCCTAGAGGCTCAAGGGAATAGGATAATGTAGACATGGGTGAGTAGCCCTAAGTCTAAATCCCTATCCTCGTCATTGTATAGAAAACAAAATTCATCATTCATGAGACCATACGTACCATCCGTGTAATCATGTAAATCTTCTTCATCATTAGATGTACGTATGCTCACTAAGAATGTCTCTAGGCGTGTATAGTCATCTTGGTCAAAAGGGTAATCTTGTGCAATCGAAGAGACATTCTCTACTAAGTAGGGATCAGTCGTGGTCAAGAGACATATCAGCCATTCTAATTCCTCGAAATTCTTCTCACACGTTGTGAGCGGGATGAAAACACACAGAATGCCTCTAGAATGATCTGACACACACTCTTGGGATGAGATACACACACACTATCGGGCACCACTCAGCTTATACAACCCACCTAGCCGAGACAGGGAACACACCGATGGAGTGAGAGGAGAGAGACTACCCATTTACCCACTCCACACAGAGACACATACACACACACACACCCAAAAAACTCAGCTCAAAAGAGGATAATTTCTTATGTTTAGATACAATAGAGCTTGGGCCAACACCAATGGGGAAAATAGCTCACACAATATGGGTAAAATATGCCAGATACAATCACAAATTGGCCGAGCAGAAGCTCAGCTCATAGGATAAACTTACATAGTAAAAACAGCAGGAAAACAGTGAGGAATTTGGAAAAATGGACAGCGCCATCGTGTCCACAATGGCCCAAAACCCCAGTCTACAATGTCAAAGTGATCAAATCCAACCACGGATGAGTAGTTTACGGCCAAAACAAGCTCCAAAATGAGCAAAAACACAGTTGCGGCTGTTCCTCCTCTTCTCTCCACTCTTTTTCTGGTCTTCTCTCTGGTTTTTCAGTTCCCACACTTAGCTTTATTACTTGGTCACCCTTGGCCTTATAGATGACCTCAAATGCACCCCGAACATGCCAAAAACTGACTTCGCAGTCCATAGTTGTCACCCTGCTGCATCCATACGCACACCTAGCACTCGACTTTTTTCCAATAATGCATCCCACCACTACATGAAGTGGCCCCAAAAGATGGTCCTGATGATGACCTTTCTGCATAATTATCACAAGAAAACACCCACGTTGTGTCCGTACTTATCCACATGCAAGTATTGACCCCTTCAACCTCCGGACGCCGCTAGATGCCACCTGACGCACCTGCTTACCTCATGTCATCAGCCCGCGGATAGCTTCCTCAAGAAGTTTTACGTGCTACCAACTCCTCATTATTATAGAGAAAAAACACTGGTACTGGTGATAGTGAAAATCAATGCAATATGTACATGATGTCCTACCTGTACACATGTGGGCCCCACGTAACCACCTGGCTCTGGAAAATGGGCAATCCTTTATCGATGCACCATGCATTTGTATGTACATATGTGCAATCCCTTGCTCCAAAAAACTCCTGACATAATTTTTCCATCCCCTAGCCTGCTAGAGCATTCATACTCAGCAGCAACAACACTAGTAGATGCTCATTCCACCCGGATCCCAAAAAAAAACACTTGGCATTCCTTACATCAAAAGCTTAATCAAGGTTCCACTTGGTTCCCAAGGAAAACCTGTAGAGATGCCATTATCAACTTTGCATCAAGAAAACCATCAATTACTTTGGCATAGACCTGCATGTGCAAATATATCTCCTTCTCCATAGCTGAGAGGTCTCCACTAATCATTTGTGTCATCAATTCCTGCTTCTTTGACAGCTCAACCTTGGTTTGCATCAGCCCTTCAATCACTTCATAAGGCCCTTCACTTTCATCTTCAACCTCATTTGCAAATGCAACTAAACCAGACTCCTGGATTTCTTTGTCCATCAAAAGAAATGCAACATCAGCGTCCTCATCACTGCTGGTAGTACTATCACTGTCCTCATCAGACATGATGGAGTAGTCTTCATCACTAGACTCATCCTCATCTTCATGAAGCTCCTCCAATCATTTCCTTGTGTCCATATTATAAAGATTCTTGGCACCTGTCTTTCCATAGAGGCTAATCGTACCATGTCTCCAATCTTGAACAGCTCCCACTGCACGTAACCATGGTCTGCCCAGTATAATAGGATATGCTCCCAACCCCGTTGGCATCACATGAAAATCAACCACTGCCTTTGCATCATATGCTTCCACTTCTAAGCTCTTTACAACACCTAAACATTTTACTTTTTGATGGTTTGCTAATCTTATCCGGAAGCTTGACACCCCAGTCACTGTGAGACCCATCTTCTCAACGTTGAGTGTGTTATGATGAATATTTGGGCTCCACCATGCACATAACCTTGTCCCAAATGTTTTCTTTTATGCCACACATCTATGATTGGACAAATGTCTAGTAGCTCATCCATCGCCAACACCTTCACGGAACCTCTCTCTGGCTCTTTCTCCATTGGGTTAACCATCCTCTTCCACTGTCGCTTTAGTTTACGCACCATCTCTATAAGCTTCCCAAAGGTAACATCTGCCTTTCTGCTTGTCAAATCCTCCTTCAAGTCATAGCTTAATTTCCCATCCCCTAGTGGAAAATCTGACACATGAAACTTGCGACGAGATCTTCTTTTCCTCTTGGCCTTGACATCCTCACCTTCATGGCTCTTTCCCTTCTTCTTGTTTGGACCTGGGGCACTTCTTCCTTCCTTTTCCTCTGTGGTCCTCTTCCCAATAGGCATCACTAATGTATCCTCTAGCTTTGATGCCTTCTCCAACGTGACTACACTTTTCACTTTTGTCTTTCCCTTTTCCTCCTGGGTTAATCCACTGGTTCCTTCTTCTCCCTTAATTTTGATGCCATAATCATTTGACCTAGTTAGCACCTATCTTGGAAATGGATATATGCCTCCGCCCATCCTTGGTGGTTTATCACATTGCGGGCTGATGTGGCCCAACTCTCCACAATTATAACATGTGGTGTCTGCCTCCAGAACCTACCATTGCTTTGTCCAACACCATTCCTAGGTCTTTCTTCACCTCCTGGCTGATTTGCAAACCTCCCTCGACCTCGATTATTTTCCACTTGACCTAGCATGTTTAGGCTGAGATTCTTTATTAAATCTACCACTTGCCTCATGTCTTGCCGAAGCCCATCATCTATAAACCCCTGGCATGCGACCTTGCGAAGAATCCATAGGCTGAAATTCAGACCTCATGGGTAAAGACTCCACCCGTAACTAGTGTATCACTCTACTCCAGCTACCTGTACCTATCCATGTAACCTCTAACCTGTAGCCCGCAACCTGTAATCCCGAATCTCGAAGCAGAAGGTACTCGAAGAAGGGGGCACCAAAAGAATATGAGAGGGATGAAAACACACAGAACGCCTCTATAACGATCCGACACACACTCTTGGGATGAGATACACACACACTATGGGGCACCACTCGGCTTATACAACCCACCTGGCCGACACAGGGAACACACCGATGGAGTGAGAGGAGAGAGACTACACATTTACCCACTCCACACAGAGACACATCCACACACACACACCCAAAAAACTCAGCTCAAAAGAGGAGAATTTCTTATGTTTAGATACAATAGAGCTTGGGCCAACACCAATGGGGCAAATAGCTCACACAATATGGGTAAAATATGCCAGATACAATCACAAATTGGAGCAGAAGCTTCGCTCATAGGAGAAACTTACACAGCCAAAACAGTAGGAAAACAGTGAGTAATTTGGCAAAATGGACAACGCCATCACGTCCAAAATAGCCCAAAACCCCAGTCCACAATGTCAAAGTGCTCAAATCCGACCTCGGATGAGCAGTTTACAGCCAAAACAAGCTCCAAAATGAGCAAAAACACAGTTGTAGCTGTTCCTCCTCTTGTCTCCACTCTTTTTCTGGTCTTCTCTCTGGTTTTTCAGTTCCCACACTTAGCTTTATTACTTGGGCACACTTGGCCTTATAGATGACCTCAAACGGACCCGGAACATGCTAAAACCTGACTTCGCAGTGCATAGTTGTCACCCTGCTGCATCCATACGCACACCTAGCACTCGACTTTTTTTCAATAATGC
Source organism: Adiantum capillus-veneris (assembly GCF_014529385.1). NCBI lineage: Eukaryota > Viridiplantae > Streptophyta > Polypodiopsida > Polypodiales > Pteridaceae > Adiantum > Adiantum capillus-veneris. Next base: position 129,847,152 of record NC_140931.1, on the reverse strand, counting down.
ATCCCGCCACTACGTGAAGTGGCCCCAAAAGATGGTCCTGATGATGACCTTTCTACATAATTATCACAAGAAAACACCCACGCTGTGTCCGTACTTATCTACGTTCAAGTATTGACCCCTTCGACCTCCTGACGCCACTAGATGCCACCTGAAGCACCTGCTTACCTCATATCGTTGGCCCGCGGATAGCTTCCTCGAGAATTTTTACGCGCTACCAACTCCTCATTATTATAGATGAAACACACCGGTACTGGTGATAGTGAAAATCGATGCAATATGTACATGTTGTCCTACCTGTACACATGTGGGCCCCACATAACCACCTGGTCCCACGTAACCACCTGGTTCTGGAAAATGGGCAATCCTTTATTCGATGCACCATGCATGTGTATGTACATATGCACAATCCCTTGCTCCAAAAAACTCCTGACAACGTTAGCGTATCTACCAAATCCCATTCACAGGCAAGCACTGGGTAGACTATGTGAAACACTTGTAAAAGTAAAGAGGCTACCTCTCACCCAATGTAGGAGTGGATAACTCTAACGTACTAGCCCATTTGTATGTTTTCTTTGTTATATTATGATGGGTCTTGTGTGTCTCAAGCTTTGTTTCAGCTACAAAAGTTGAAGCTCTAGAGGGTTGGGCTATAGGTACAGATGGCTCAACCTCTTGGACATGCAATGTTTTGGGTTGTATTGCCTCATGACGTCAAATTGTAGGGACTATCGCTTGAGTGACAGGACTAAGAGTTGGTTCTGTGTTGTGACACTCCCAGTCCCCCAATCAATAGTGCATTTGGTCACTATCATCCACGTTCGTCCTAGTTTTATATTGCCTTCCATAGTTTCAGTAGGCATGACCAAAAAGTCTTGAGCAATGACCTCGTGGTCATAACTGACAGAAGTGAGCCAGATGCCAAAAATTGTAGTTTTTTTCTTGTTGATACCCTTGACTTGGATAGTATTCTCAAATACAAATGGCTTTTCTAACTGACACCACACTCTATATGATAGCATACTACATTTAGCACCCGTGTCCAATAAGGCGTTACATAGCACTTTCCCATAGGTGCTATTTAACTCAATAGGGTATTGTAGAGGTGTATTAGAGTCCAACCAATCATCCTCTATTTCAAAATGGAATGCATGTGTAACTCCAAGGTTGGCCTCTCATTGGCGTCTAATATATTGTTGTCTCTCCTTAGCCTCAACTTGAGCTTGTAACTTTTTCAATTCTAATTGTGCCTTGGCTGCCTTTTTTTTATGGATGGCACGTAGCTCCTCTTAGCTTAAAGGATCATAGTATCTTTTAAATTTACTCCCATTGAGGAAACCAATGCTTTCAACTCCATCAAGAGTTTCTACACAAATGGTACCTTGTGGGGTGATTTTGCATACTCTATATGGTCCTTTTTCTGTATATTTCAACTTTTTCTTCTCGTTACACACTTCATACATAAGGATTTTATCGCCAACCTTGATATCCTTATTCTTCAGATGACGGTTAAACCATTTCTTTCACCTATATGTCTCCACAAGTGCATTTTTCATAGCCGATTGTCTTTCTTCATCTAGCCTCTCAAGGATATATAAATGCTCATTTAAATGGTTACCATCCCAACCTTCTTGTGAAGCTACCCGTAGACTAGGAATTACAAACTCCCATGGAATAACTATTTCTTGGCCATATACCATTTTGAATGGTGTACAATTAATAGCCAATTTGTAAGCAGTATGATAAGCCCATAGAGCTAATGTCAGCTTCAAATCCCAATCTGTGCGATGAGCCTACACTATTTTGGTCAAGATAGAAATCAAAGTCTTGTTAGTGCTCTTAGCTTGGCCATTTTCTTGTGGATAATAAGGTGTAGACTTATGGTGGGCTGTCATGAAGTTTGTCGTGAGTTCCTTTATCACTCCATTTATAAAATGAGTACCATTGTTACTCACAGTCTCAAAGGGACAATCAAATCGCGTAGTAATGTTCTCAAAGAGAAACTTGGTGGTTGACCTCGCATCAGCCTTGTGTGTCCCCTTGGATTCCGCCCACTTCGTTACATAATTAGTGGCAACAATAATATATCGAGATTGAGTGTTATGAGCTGCGGTACTAATTGGGCCTACAAACTCTAAACCCCATTTTTCAAATGGTTGAGTCACTCTAATAGGATGTAAGGGCATCTTATCCTTTCATTGTGTGATCTTGTAACGTTGGCATGTAGGCCGCCAATAGCTTGATTGCAACACCTTTCTAGCAGTTAGTTCCCCTGAGAAAATTCCTCCGGCTATATCCATATAGACTTCTTGTAGTATGTATAAATACTCATCCTCACGAGCACAAAGTCTAAGAATATCATCCTTCCCTAGCTTGTAGAGAGTTCCTGCAATTAGAGAATAAGGTTCACATTCCTATAACAGTTTTTAAGTTGTATCCTTACAAAGCTCTTTGGGTCGAAAACCATTAACTAAAAAGTTCATTGTCGTCTCACTCCATTCAGGCATGATCTCAACTAGGAATAGGGAAGTATCGGACAATTCATCATCAATTCCAGTAGGGGGCTTCACCATTGGGTATGCGATAAAAATGATCTACCATGACATGTCTTTTACTGAGTCTCACCACAATGGTAAAATAAAACTCAAGAAGAATTAACAACCATCATGTAATTCTTCCCGTGGAACAAGGTTTATTTACTAGATACAACAATGCTCGATTATCCACATAGAAAACAAACTTGTTAGCAAGAAGGTAGTAGCAAAATTTCTTTACTACATAAATCATAGCTAAACCTTCCCGCTCTATAGTGGTGTAGTTCCTCTCAGCATCATTTAATTGACGACTTGCAAAGCTAATGGGGTAGTCCAATTTATGTTCTCCTGGTTGAGCTAGAACACACCCAATAGCAAAGTTTGATGCATCAATATGCACATGGAAATTTACATTCCAATTGGGCACTCGTAGGATGGGAGCACTTGTTAAGGCCTTTTTTAATAACTCATAAGCGTGGTCACACTCCGCAGTCCAGTGGAACTCAATAAGAAGTTTGTACAATGGGCGAGCTATGTCGACAAAGTTTAAAATAAACTACCGATAATAACCAACATGGCCCATGAACCTTTGCACTCCTTTATAGTTTGTAGGTGTGCCAAATTGGAAATGGCTTTAATTTTTCCCTCATCTGTGGCAATCCCATTTGTGGACACTATATGATGTAAAATGACTCCATGTTTAACCCAACATTGGCATTTGAAAGAGTTTAATGAGATGCAGTACAATTTTCACTTTTCAAACACTTTTTGTAAACATGATAGGTGTCCTTTCCAAGAGGAATAACACAAAGGTCATCTAAGAGAGCTTCACAAAACTCCCTCAAATATTCTCTAAAAGCAGCGTTTATTAATCTTTGGAAGGTAGCATGGCCATTGGCTAAGCCAAAATCCATAATGCAAAATGCGAACACTCCAAATTCCGTTATAAAAGGAGTTTTAGCTTGGTCCTCTAGTGCAATTGTAATTTGATTGTATCCAGAGTACCCATTTAAAAATCTATAAGCTTCCTTTCCTGTTCTGTATGGCAAGGGGTGATGGTCTCTCCTAGTGGCGGCATTGACCTTCTTGAGGTCCATGCACACTCTGAGTTTTCCATTCTGTTTTGGCACAATAACTATTGGAGACACCCATTCTGAGTTCTCAATAGGGTATATGAATCCGCATTTGACAAGCTTTTCAATCTCTTCTTGAACAATCTTTGCATACTTAGGATTCATTGGGTAGGGTCATTGCTGGATTGGTTTAGCCATGCTATTCATGGAAATTATGTGTTGTACCATGGGATGTGGAACACCTTTCATATCATGATATGTCCAAGAAAATATATCCTTGAATTCCTTGAGAAGCTCCTTGAGTATATATTCCTTAGTCTCTAACAGATCTTGGGCAATGAAAGCAGGTTTGGACTCCTCACATGGGTCTGCTAACTCTATTTTCTTAACTATTATTGGACCATCATAGACTCCATTACTTCCATCAATAGGCGTTCTTTGGGAATTTGTATATACAACCTTACGCTCTTTTGTGGTGTAGGATTTGAAATGATCAAGTGCAAGATGTAAGTTTGGGGGGTCTTGTTGTTCTATGAACTATGATTTGTCTTCTGCTTCCTTTTGTTGTTGAGCTATCTCTCAATTTTGTCATCTTCTTAAAGTACAGCTCAACTTTGGTTTCTATGTAGCCTCTAGCTATGTGATTTCAATGGGTTGTAGACTACACCACATGATTTTGTGAAGGTATTCACCCCAATTATCTACCAACTTACAATGAGCATCACATGCCCCCATATAACTCAACCATTATGCATTAGATTTCTTTTTATTTATCTTGCACATACATTGGCTCAATATCTTTGCCTCTTACCTCTCTTGTCTAATTTTTTATTATGGCCGATTTCCAGTGAAGAGTTGGTAGATGAATCGCTATTTGTGTCTTCTCCTCTCCCGGATAGATTGTCATCTAGGGTACCTGTTAACCACCAGCGTCCACTTCTAGTAGTCATGGGATGGGCTTGTCAATCCAATAGGAAAAGGGTAAGAGTGATTTCCAATGAGAGGCGCACTCTAACTGGAACATTCAAGGGTTAGTTGGCTAAGCATGAGCGCCCAAGTGTGAATGGGCGAGCTCATATAAAAGTCACCTAAACCTAAAAATCACTCATTCTCTCATTTGTGCAATTGATGAGTGCTCTTGCTCCATCTCCATCTTCTTCTTCATCTCCTTGTGTGTGTGTGTGTGTGTGTATGCATGAGAGAGAGAGAGAGAGAGTGATCAAGCATTGTGATGGCACGGCGGGAGCGAGGCAGTTGAGTGCAGCACGGCAGTAGCTCCCTGTTCTTCGCAACAAGGAATCCTCCACGAAGGGGAGCGTAGGGCGGTGACTGACACACCCTCGCTCTCTTGAGCTTGCTAAATTAATCTAGTTGTGTGCTTACAACCATTTGTGGCTCGCACGTAGTGTACGACAAGTCCCTTGCTTTGACACGCGCGACAGACGCACACATTTTTGGCGTCGTTGGCGGGAAAATGCCCTGCACTAAGCTTGAATAGCACTCTATGCTTCTTTGTGGTGCAATGTGAGGTGTAGGAAAGGTAGAGAAAGAAGGTGTGTGGTTGTTGAGAAGGATTTGTGAACTTCGTTTTTGCTGCAGTGTACTGTTCTTTTGTTAATAAGGTGTTAGATTTTTTTGTTGCAATGTACTGTTTTCTGTCTAAGGTATTAGATTTAAGGTATTAGATCTATAATGTTAGATTTGTAAGGTGTAGTAAGTAGATCTGTTAGTTAATTAGTTATTGTAGTATTGTGTTAAACAGTGTGTAACAGTAGCTCTGTTAGTTGCAAGTAGGTAGGTTAGGTGTGTGTGTGTACGCGTGCGAGCACGATCGTGGCGACCTTATCCAAAAATAAATTAATTAATCAATTAATTAAAAAAAATATTTAAAAGGAAGGACAGGAATTGGGAACATTCCCCAAGCCCAAGCCCAAGCCCAGGCTCAGGCCTCAGTCACCCTTTGGACTTACTTATTTTAGTCTCACGCCTAAGTAAAAATCGACCCTTTTGAGGACCATCAGAGCTTCAAGTAACCAAACACTGAGTTGTATAGCACACCACCACCCCCTGAGCGATACACTCATTTTGATCTATCACATGCTCTAATCCAAAAATCGATCGTAAAAAGACATTAAAAAACATCAAAAAACGAGTGAAAACGGGGTGTAAAATGCCCAAAAAATCAAGCGGTTAACTTTTCGAGGGTATTTGCCGACGCTTCTAGGGTACCAAAAGCACATGTATCTGCACTCTGGTTGTGTGCTAGAGACCAAGAAACTAGTGAGCACTTTGACTTACGCGGGTTCTCAATACCCACCTACCTTAGGTTTCGGGCCCTCAGTGAGGACCCAAGGTAGTAAAACCCAAGACCCAAACATAGCGGCTAGTGACTCTTCATCTGACTACGATATTATGGAAGGACATCCTATACCAAATCCCAAGCAAGTAAACAAAAACGTACTTGTCTGGGGCCCATAGCCTGGATCTAGTGTGTTTAGTCGCTTTATAGAAACCTTTAGTAGACCTACTCCCTCTGAACCTACGGCTAGTGAAGTTAACGAAGGTGAGGGAGAGGTAGATTTGCCTTTGGTATCTCAGGGAGAGCCTATACTCCTCAAGAGTGTCCACATCAATATCCTGCCCCCTGCTTTCATGGAAGACCCTGCAAAGAAATCACCCCCGGAAGTTCTATTGCCTGATGGTAGGAGTCTTGCGGAGGTGCAAGAAGTCGACTGCTATATGCAAGCGGCTACGGAGAGGGGAAATGGAGAGTTTCCTAGAACAACACCTAGCCATGAAGGGAAAGACCCCTGGGACAACAGGCATAGCAATCGAGAAATCAAGTGCTCCTGAGTTAGTAGGCAATGTAGGTCAAACTGTGGGGAACAACAATGCTTCCACCTCAATGGAAACCTCTAGTACACCAGGCCTAGAAGGGTTATTTCTCAACAAAAATTGGGAATATGACCTACAACATAAAACCTTTACTGACCTGTGCACGGGTTACACATACCATATAGGTTGGTTAGAATTTGTACAATCTTTTTCTAGTGCCACAAGTCTAGAGGAGCGGCAACAGATGGTCTGCAATGTCATCCATAGCATCATCCAATCGGAGAGGCAAAACCAAGGGATTAACATTTCTTCAACGGGCCTTATGAGATTCTTGGATATGGGTAAGGCCAAACAACCGACACTATCACAGATGGAAACTCCTTCAATGATTCCAATGGACCCTTCATATATTGTGACGCCTGGAGTTTTGGTACAGTCTGAACCCACAAGTAGTACTTTTACTTTTTCAAATCTAGCTCATATGTCTCTCGGAGACGCTACGGCTATGATACCTACTCTGGTGATGAGTACCAAAATTACACCTTGGACCTCGTTTGGTAGCATTACACCGCTACCTAGTAGCACAGTGCCCCCAACAATACCTACAGGTGTGCATCAAACCTATGTACCTGTCGTACCTTATGCCCACGTAGCTCCCACACCCCAATTATGCCAAGGGCTCACACTCCACGATGGAATTATCCGAGCTCTTATTCAAGTGGGGCCATACCATTTAACAATAACATGTCGTATCCGGCACCGGCTATGCCTAGGGCCACACTTATGAACTTTGGACCACCACGTGGTACACCACCATACGAGGTATGGGACCCAAGGGCCGCGCTTATGCCAAGGCCAATGCCAACTTCCATCCCACATGTAGTTCCAGGAGCGCCTACACCTGCGGCCACTATACCTGCTTATTTAGGAGATTTGACAGCATTTGCTCAAACCATTAGTTGATCTATTACTAAGAATATGCGTAACACGCCTGATAGAGAGCCTAGAAGTAAATTAGTACAAATAGCCAAGCTCACACAAAATTTTAGTGAAGACGTGGATGTGGGAAATCATATCAAAGTGTTTGAACAAATATGCAATTCTCTAGGAGAACACAATGACCTGCATAAGAGTAATGTGTTAAGCCTAACCTGAAGTGGGAAGGTTGGGGATTGGTATAGAACCCTAAGGGTGGAAGAAAAAATGATTTACCCTACTCTTAGGAGACTGTTCTTGAAAGAATACATATGAGAGGGAGTGCTTAGGGGTGTAGCCTCTCAACTCTAGAAATCTCAATGAGATGAAGGAGAGTCGGTGAGAGACTTTATTAGTCGCTTGAAGCATTTGAATTCTCGTTATAATCCAAATGAGCGCTTCAATAATAATCAATTGCTTGATAGATTCATTAGGGGATTATGAGGACATGAGGATATCTACAATGGCCTAGTCATTAGAGGTATCACCACTTGGGAAGCAGTCACCACCAATGCGATCCAATTGGAGGATAATTTAATGATTCGAGGAGAAAGAGTGGCTGTTGAGCCTAAATCTACTAGCTCGCAAGCATCAGAGCATGAGCCAATGACCCTAAACCCTATTGCTAAGGAGCCAAAGATATCTGAGATGACTTTAGCAGATCTCACCAAGGCCATTCAAGAGTGTCTTAGAGACAATCGCGCTCCACAAAACAATCATATGTATCCAAGAAGGGAGAAACAATGGTGCTCGGATTGTTATGGTTCGCGTAGTACCAGTGAATGCCCTACTTTTAGAGTAAAATTCAATGGGAATTGCAATGCATGTGGGAGGTATTGTTATCAAGCTAAGGATTGCATAGTATTTAAGTGCACGATGGCCAATAGACCAACCTTAGCATGGATAGACACACCTCAAGTGCCTGCATTCATGCCGGCCTCACCTCATGAACAAACGTCACAACACATGGTCTCTAGGGCCCAAAATGTTTTTCAACCACCTCCAGTGCTAGGACCGCAACCACCACATCCGAGAATCACTTTTGTGAATCAAGTGGGTTGGGAGTCATCTATTGCTTGTTTGGAAGGCTGTGAGGAAGATATAGACCCTAATATTGCCTATGGGATTGATGCGCTTGAAGAAATTCCACAATACTACATGGAGGACTATTGGGGACAAGTCAAACCTGTCTATCAAGTAGCTGCTCTTGCTGCAAGAGGCCAAAATGTCAATTACACTGCTGCCAAGAGACCACCTCTTCAATGCTATGAGTGTGGAGGTCCACATTGTGTGGCCGAGTGTCCTATTAGGCTACAAAAGCACGCCACACATTAGCAAACCAATCAAGCGAGCATGTCTAGAATATCGATACTCATGTGTAATTGATATGGCATAGATCATTTGATTTCCCAATGTCCAAATAATCCAAATGCACCGAAGATCACGCCAGTAAACTTGATTGAGGTTATCAAGGAGCCATTACAAGGTACACCTATGGTACCATTAAATCTACTCACATGATCGATGCTCCAAAAACAAAATTATATTCTTGAAGAAAGAGACACGGCATAAATTGCCCGATCTCAAAAGAGAAGAAAACACGAAGGAAGAGATTGCAAAAAGCAGCGAAGTCAAACCCCAGTTCAAAGACCAACATAGGGACTCGTGATGATTTGAAGATTTGAAGAAATGTGAGAGGCAATATGTGCATAATGTACAAATAGGCATGAAAAAGAGTGGGTTGCTAGAGCTTACTGAAAATGTTTTGGGTTGGTGTGAACAAGTTTATTTTGTACATACTATGGGTGAGCTTGATGCTATAATGGGGTCTAGTTTGCATCTTGAAAATGAAGTTGTGGAAGTTTTCTCTATGGAAATGTATCAAGTAGTAGAAGCCTTTAAAGAAAACCAAAAAGTTGGCCCAAAAGTCCATGTTGAAACTAAATACAAGAGTGTAGCAAAGAAGGTGAAACCAGTAGCTTCACCCTTAGCACCCAACAATAGGGAAAAGATTGAGCAGGCTTCTTTACAACCAAGTTTGAGGAATCCTAAAAAGATTGGGCATACCTTCACAAAGGAGTCTTTCCAAGAGTTGTAGATTGGTCGCGAGGAGTTTCTAACACAGGAGGAGACAAAGTGCTTCAAAGAAATGCTTTCAAAGCATGGTAAGGCTTTTGCATTTGAGCCACATGAGATAGGATGTGTTGATCCTTCTATTATAGCTCCTATGGTAATTTTCACAATACCTCATGTGCCTTGGAATCTGCTGCCTATTTCGGTTCCAAAGGCTCATTTGCCAAAGTTAGTAGAGCTAAAATCAAAATGGGAATCTTGGAGCCTTCTTGTGCTCCATACTCGAACAGGTGGTTCACAGTTCCAAAGAAGAATGGTTCTCTACGCTTCATCCAAGATATGCAACCAATGAACAAGGTGACAATTAGAAATGTAGGTACAAGTCCAATTGTGGATGAGTTTGCAGAGGCGTTTGCAAGGAGGGAAATCTACTCAATGGGGGATCTCTACTCAGGGTATGATCAATTTCAGCTTGCAATCGAAAGCAGAGACTTGACAACCATGAGGACACCTTTGGGTTTGGTAAGGATGTGTATCTTGCCACAGGGAGCAACCAACTCGGTTGCACATTTGATGAATGGGATGAATAAGGTCTTACGTGACTTTATTCCTCAAATCACAATGCCTTTCATTGATGGTTTGCCTATCAAAGGATGTGAATAAAGTGACAAAGATGAAGCTTTGGATCTCAAGGGATGCCACAGGTTTGTGGTAAATCACAAAAATGATTGTGATAAGATTTTGTCTAGGTTGGAAGAAGTGAATCTTACATTGTCTGGGAAAAATTCTATGTTTGGTGTCAATGAAGTGCTCATTGTGGGGCACATGTGCGGGCCATATGGTAGGAAACCTTGTCCAACAAAGGTAGATGCCATCCAAAGAATGAAAGAAACATGCACTAGCATCACTGAGGTAGAAGGTTTCTGTGAGCATGTGTCTTCTATATTATTTGGATTCCACATCATGCACATATAGCTGATCCTCTTTATCAGTTGCTTAAAAAGAATCAAAAGTTTAAATGGATAGAAGCACATGTAAAATCCATGAAAAAGCTAAAGGAGTTGCTCCAATCAGCACCAACTTTGAGAAAGGTAGACTATGAGTGTCAAAGGCCAGTAATTGTGACAATAGACACCAATCCTACAGGGATTGGATGGTCAATAGGGCAAGATGACGAAGAAGGACGCAGGTATGTGGTAAGATTTGGAGCAAAGGTACTAAGTGCTTGCCAAAGAAACTATCCACAAATAAAGAGAGAGCTATGGGGTATGGTTACAGCCTTGAAAAATGGGAAAAAGTACCTAATTGGTGCATGTGCGGTTGTAGAAACAGATTGTCTACTAGTTCTTGGGATGATTACAAGCTGCTCAACACCAGACATTGCTATGTTGCGGTGGATTGACTACATTAAGTCCTTAAATCCTGAGTTTAAGCACATTGCTGGTAAAGGCAATACAGTGGCAGATATGCTATCAAGGGCAAGGTATGAAGATGAGTCACGAATGATTGATGAGGGAGATGACGTAGGCACAAAGTTCTATTCTATCTCTCATGTCAAAGGTAACAATGTCTGCATGACTAATTCACTTGAATTGTTCTTGAAAGATCTTTATGAAGGTGATTGGCTTCTTATTGGAAGCTACTTGAGTACTCTAACAAAACAGGATGATTGGTTTGAACAAGAATTCAAGAGGATACGCACGAAATCATATGGGTACTTTTTGAGGGATGGTTACTTGTGGAAGCATCCTAAACAAAAGGGTGCTACACCACAACAGGTTATATATAAAAAAGAGACTTAAGTAAAGCTCATGCAAGAGTTTCATGAGAGTCTATGGGCTGGACACAGAGGTGTGTGGGCAACCTTCTCCAAGTTGAAATAAAAATACTGGTGGAAGGGTATGTATAAAGATATATCTCAGTTTGTAGAGTCGTGTGTAACTTGTCAAATGTATTCAAATATCCGACATTGTGATGGATTGCACCCGCACCCTACATATCCACTAGCCATGCACTAAAATGGGTCGTGGATCTAGTCATAATGCCTTTAGGACTCTGGAAGATGAGATACTTGGTTCTTGCACAAGAGGACCTAACTAACCAGGTTGAAGGAAGAGCATTAAGAGATAAAACCACAGAAGCTGTGTGCAAATTCCTTCTTGATGAGGTGATTTGTCGTTATGGTTGTGTGGGAAAAATCACTGCAAATAGAGGTGAACTGGATGCCGAATAAGCAAGGGAGTTCTTTTCTAGATTACGAATCAAGCTTTCTCTTACTACAGCTTACAACCCTGAAGGCAATGGAAAGAGTGAAAGAGGGCATCCTCCTATCATCAAAGCTTTGGCCAAGGCTTGTGAAGGAAGAGTTGGTGAGTGGCCAAAACTGTTACCATATGCTTTATGGGCTGATCGTACAACACATAGCTCAGTTATTGGCTATATGCCTGTGGAGCTAATGTATGGTCAAAATCCAGTGAGGCCGATTGAAAATACAATTCCCACATGGAATGTACTACCTTGGCAAGAGGGGCTTAGCAGGGAAGATCTCCTTGCACTGCATATAAGGCAACTAGAGAGAAGACCTGGAGATATTGAAGCTGCAAAAGAACGACTCAAAAATGCAAGGTTGGAAAACAAGGACTACTTTGATAAGCGACATCGACATAGGAGCAAAGCAATTGACAAAGGTGAGTGGGTTTTAGTGTATGATAGTAGCCTGATAACCAGCACACAGTCATGCGTAAGTTCTCAAAAAGATGGTTCGGACCGTATGTTGTAAAGCATGTGTATGAAAATGCTACTTACAGCTTGTCTGAACTAGATGGTACAAAAGTAAAGATTCCCATTGTGGGAAAAAGGATCAAAATGTTTAAGAGAAGAGGAGACAATGATCTAGAAGATGTTGATTAGGAAGAAGAGAAAAACATAAGTGAAGATCAAAGTGAACATGAAGCTCTAGAATCATCTAGTGAAGAAGAAAGCAAGGAAGATGTACAAGAGGGTTGATCTTACAAAGAGACAATGTGGCACATACCGGAGGATGTGTAGGTTTAGAGGGGGTGGATGTCGTGCTGTGGCACGTATATTGTGGGAACGGACATTAAACGATTTATCTTGTGACTTTTTGACGCATAAATATACTTCATATAATACTCATATGCATAAATAAAATCTTTCTACCATGCCTTAGTATTTACCTTTGAAGTAATATAAATGTACATTACTATTAGAAAGTACTACAAGAGAAGTATCAATGATTGTGCCTCTTTTTGTCTGGGGGAAAAGCATTTGTATATTTCTTCTAATATCTCAGCTATACCCTACCATATATAAATTATTTTCTTCTTTTCACATTTATTTAATAATATAACCCTTCAATAATGCATACCTTCTTGGATACATACAAGAGGGAAGGGCCTACTAGAAGACTTTATGAAAAGGAAGATCCAAAGCTTCTTGGCCATCCCAATTTGAAAATCCCGACCTAAGGGTGTGGAGAAAAGTCCAAAACCAAGTCAAGCTCTTTTATTAGGCCAATTTTTCTTTTTGAAGCATGTCAATCCGAGTTACAGGGAAAATGTTGAAAAATCCTCTCACAACTATACTCCAAGAAGAGATGGTAAACAGGTGAATCAAGTGAAAAGAGGTAATCTTGGTCCTTTTCCATAAAATAAGATATTTGGAGGATAAAAGACACAATCATGTGAATGATACACCTAAAGGATGCCTTGAAGGACAAAACACACAAGTTGGGACCCCCTGCTGGAGCCACACAGAAGATGCCTAGGTGGGGCCCACATACATCATACACCCACATGGAGCCTCAACGACCAAAAATGCTGAATTTCATGATATTTTGAGTCCTAATATTGCCCATTTTAAGAAATATCCAAAGAACATTTGATTTGGGCTAATTCTTTAGCCTAATCAAGTGATTACATAAAACATGGCTCCCTCACCTATAAAAAGGCCAACCTTCTCTTCATTGGGGGCAATTTATGAGTGAGTGAGAATAGCTCATTCCATAGTGACACACTCATCTTAGTGCCATACTTTCCCTTGAAGAAAGGCTGAAGTCTTGCCTCATCTTCCCTCTTCATTAAGGTGGTGACGATTGCTCTCATGTAATCAAGCATCAATCTTGTCAATGTAACGGGCACAACCTTCTTGCTGGAAACAATTATGTGCACAAGGTTAGTAACCATATCTTCATCTTTCACAAGCATCTCTCCCTCTTAAGGTTCTCATTATCTTCCACAAACTCTAGAATCTCCTTTCTACAAGTACTTCTCTCCCCACAGTATCCTTATTGCCTAAGGGCAACAATAGGGCTTGGGAGAGAAACTCTCTTCTTCTTCTCCTTTCACTTCTTTCACACCTTTATCTTTGAACATACTAAGTATATCATTGATGAATAAACATAATGCACATAGAGGCAATTTCTTTCATTTCCATTCTGTGCAATCTATTAGGGTCAACATTCGGATTAGTTGAAAGATTCACTTTCAGCAACGCATAGTGTTTCTATTTGGTCCTGAAAGGCTCAGCGAAATACTTCTCTCACCAGATACCATCATACTACCTACTATTGGCTATAACTTCTCTTTGATGTGAATGTGGTTATTTTATTATGAATCAAGAGGATTTGTACTCACAACTAATCCCAATCGCTAGACACAACATATACATTATAGTAAGCACAAAGCTACAGTTCCAAAGAGCAATCCGTAGATTATTTGGATAACAATAATTAAATATCATTAACTCATCCATTAACCCTTTTATCCTACCCATGATACGATATGATCGTAATCTCGATGTTTTTATTTTCGTTTTGTTTTGACTATCTTTCATGAGTTCTCTCCAGCACGTGTGTGTTTGTAAGGGAAAGTGAGCGGCTTCTTTGGCTACATTTCTTCTTTAGCTCTAGAAGCTATGTTATCTAGATCTTAGCTCCTTCTCATAACCCTTGAGCTTCCTCACAAACTCTCACAGCAAGAGGCCCGGTGCCTTCCTGGCAAGACCGCCAACTTCTTGACAACGTAGCATTGTTCATTAGGCCCACCCTGGCCTAGAAAACAGCTTCCATAAAAGAAGGGAAAAACACACCGTTTCTATAGCAATAGTGTATTGTAATATCCATAACGAACAACTTGACCGTGTTTAGCTTTTTCATTTGACACAATACTTTTGAATCCCTTATTCTGAATAAGGGGCATCATTTCCTCAAGAAAATGGTTAAGCTCTAGATCAGTGGCTTCTAAATCATCTTCTTTAGTCACAGATTGGAATAGCATTTGACGAGCACCTAACATTTATACTTTTCGGGGGATATTTCTAGGCAAGTAGTTTCCGGCGAGCGCTTTTTAGGAATCAGGTGAGCAAATTCCTAAAAGGATTCTCTCTTCCTCTTTGTGGACTATCTCTATCTCTCTCTTTGAGAGAGAGAGAGAGAGAGAGAGAGAGAGAGAGAGAGAGAGAGAGAGAGAGAGAGAGAGAGAGACACAGTCAAAGGTATGGAAGCTAGACAAATTGTCTCAAAAACAATATAGTCAAGGGTACTTAAAACAAGAACTCCCATTAATGATAAAAAAGTTACATTTTATTAAACTTGCATTACATAAAAAAGAAGTGTTCATCTTCTGGAAGGCCCGGTTTTAGTAGTTGATGTGCTCCCTTCAATTGGCATATTAAGATTCACCATGTTGCTTAGCTGCTGCCTCATTTCCTCCTCATCCTCCTTTGCTAGTTGTCCCATCTCGTTCAAATTGATTAAGCTCCGCATATTGAGTTCCTTGCGGCATTGATAGAGGCGATACACGTTGATGGTTGCCTTGAGAGCCTGATGAAACCAGTCGGCTCCATACAATGCCTCTCCGTTTGGAATGGCTTCCATGGCATCCCACGCAGACTTTATTTTACTCACAAGATCGTCGGACATCGTGAAAGAAGGAGAGGTGTGCTAGGAAGCTAGTGGACGCTTTCACAAAAATAACTTAAGCTATGGCAATTTATAGCCACTGTGGTAATATTATATTATTTTATACACGATTTGACACATAAACAACCAGTACTCAAATATGAAAAAAAGTTGCAAATGAATGTATCCGAATGTGACCATCCTAAGATAAAATTACAAAGTGGTACAATTGTTTAGGTAAAGCATACTAAGAAGAAGTGAGCATTGTCAAATGCTATGCATCCATGCCTGGATAAGTCCGGCTTCGACTCAGTGCCCTGAAGATATAACCATCTGCCAGGATTGGTTGATGGATAAACATGTTCTCATTTTGTCTTAGCCCTAGCACACGCAGATAAATAAAATACAAATGTTTACATGCAAGATATGGTTTTTGCTTTGACACCCGTTCCCTGAAGTTTGGGCATGTGCACGATGGTTGGTTGCTAATACAAACTTTGTACATCCCGACATGACCATATTCACTGTTCGTCTCTAGTTTGAAGACCTCACTAACACCATCTGTTGCACATATCTCTTCTACGACCTTCGCTCGCAGGGCTAGTGCTAGACTGATCTTGCGAGCAGCATCCTTAGAAATGGAAGTCCGATATCGTACACGTAGACCATCTCGCACTGTGGCTCTTGCACTACCCTCACGAGTGGATGCATCTTTTGACTTGAAAGGAGAGTTTGTCATATTTTGTTCTTGAGCAACTGGCGTTATGTTAGATACTCCTTCTTTGCTTAGCTCCACTTGATACCCCCCTTCATGCAATATTTGCACCTCATCCTCCAATAGGTTGGTGCCCACATGCACGGACCAAGTGTATGGTGGATGAAGAGGCTGCGGCTCAATGTTCTGGTCTACTATATGACAATGCAAGACATGATCCGGACAAAACCAAAACCATTGACTCACCACACCATTTGGATGTTTTCGATATCCTTCAAACGATGGGGCTGGTATACCAAGGCTAGAACCTGCTATACTGCATCCACACCTGCGTCCGCCTCTTGGTGTGCCTCAACATGTGACCCTACTACCTTGTGGGGTTCGATGTATGGCCCACATTGCCTCATTGACCTTGCGCTCAACTACATAATTCCCACCAGAACCTATACTTCGTTTTGGGGTTTGATATCCCTTCTTCTGCAAAGTTGATCTTACGTGGTCTTCCACACTTCTTGAGATGTTTGGAGACCGAGTTGTACTCAGGCCTATGTGATGCATCATCTTCCACGTTGATAACCTCATTTGGCTTCCGTTTTTTCCTTGATGTCTCCTTATCTCCTGTTAATGGAGTTGGTTGTTTATACATTGGAGTGCCCTCAGTAGCCGTATTCACTACTCTAATCACTTGGCTAGGACGTTTTTCATGGCGTTCTGTAAGCTTTTGTATTGATGGACCCTTCCCAATGTGTTTTCCATGGTTGTATGAAATGGCCTTTGTGCTCTATAAGATGAAATTTGCAAGGTCGGTTGTACATGCATCATATAATGATATGCGTTTACGAAAACCCTCCCTTGCTAACCAGCTACCATGCTTGCTCTCGGAGCTACTTTCTACGCATGTCATAATGCCACCCCAATGTGCAATATGAATTTCCCACCAACTAAGCCATGAATCCATGTATGGAATGTTACGGTCTATGCAATGACCGTTATGCCACCATTGGCGTATCAGACGATCCTCTACTGTTGCAGCCTCTTTTGTTGGTGCTTGCCTCCACTTCTCACACATTTCTTTGTGTGTGTGTTGAGAAGCTTGCACCACATACTTCATTGTGTGTTGATTCAAGCTTTGATTCCAATGGAAAAGACAAGAACGCTCTCGGCCGCTCATTGTATTGGTCTTGTCATCTCCATTGAAAACAATTCGAACTGTATTCCAATTTGCTTAAGCTTCATCGACCATGTAGCCAAAGAAATTTGCTTTGTCACACCCACATGATATCATTACATCATTAAGGCACTCCCAAAACAAACATTGTGTTTCCATGTCTTCCTGTTTCATTTCACAAGTTGCAATAGTCAAAAGGTCCTGCATGCTGCAAACAAATTGTTTTAGAGAGAGTAAATGGAAAGCCACAAAGCTCTTAAGATAGGCCATGTACCTTGGATCATAGACATGACAGGCCATAGTCACCCAATCGTTAACATGTCTGGTGTGATCAAACTAGATCCACGCACGTCGAAGATCACCATCCCGATCTTGTCTCATTCTGTTGACTAGGTCCACACCGGATGCCAGACCAATTGTGGACATTTTGAAGACATAACATTTCTCCCCCTCCATACCTTGACCAGGAAACCAGCTTCCATGGAAAAACTCATATGTGCAGTCTCTCTTCAGTTTTAGGAGTGCATCAATGCCAAAAGATTCTTTGTCAACCCCTCTACGTAAAATAGATACTGACCTCCGAAACCTGTCAATGTTAAAAGTGTTTAGATTAAAAAATAATTTAGCTTAGATTTTTGCCAAATAAGGCTTCAAGCGATACCCATTTACCTTCCTGGAGTGCTCTTTCCCATTCAAGTCCATAAGTTGATAGTAACTTGAATTGAAAGCCTTCTTAACTATGTATGGCCCCTGCCATCTAGTTTCAAATTTGGCATCAAAATGATTATCGAGTCGATTGTCATACCTTAGCACAAGATCTCCTTCATTGATGCCTTTGTCCTTCAGTTTCTTGTCAAGCTTTTCCTTCGTCTCTGTGGCTTTCCTCTTGTAGCACTCGTATGCTGCTTCTCTTTTCCACTCAAGCTCAGCTAAGGTAAGAAGTCAATCCATCCATGCTTCTTGATCATCTTGTGTTTCTTTGCCATGAAGTCGCATTGTTGGAATGTTGAGATCAATTGGTTGTAAAGCCTCTTGACTATAGACCAAGTGAAATGGTGTGAACTCCGTGGCTTCCCTATATGTGGTTTGATACGCCCACAAGGCACCATCCAAGAAGTCATCCCACAACTTTGTCTTGTTTCTCACCATCTTTCTAATGATGCCTGCAATGACACCATTAGCTTTTTCTACCAGACCATTGGATTGGGGATAGTAGGGTGTACTATGACGATGTAGAATGTGAAGTTCTTCACAGACTTCTGTGAGCAAGCCCTTTCTAAACCCTGGACCATTATCAGAAACAATCTCCAAAGGTGTGCCAAATCTACAACAAATGTGAGTGTAGACAAATTTGCTCACTGTCCTCTCATTTACCTTTGCCACACTTGTGCTTCTACCCATCTCGTCATGTAGTCTATGGCCACCAAGATATACGATTTCCCATTTTTAGTCCTGGGCAATGGACCCATAGCATCAATGCCCCATTTTTCAAATGGACCATTTGCAAGGACTAACTGACATGGACCATGTAACAGACGCTTGTTTCCATTAATCTGACAGTTGTGACAGCTTTTACACCAATGTTGAACATCAATGTGCAAGCTTGGCCAAACATATCCGGCAAGAAAAATCTTTTTTGCAGTGAGTTCCTGTGCAAAATGACCACCACACACTTCCTCATGCAAACCTTTTAGAATGGCTGGGATTTCCTCAATAGTTGGTACTCTTCTGCACACTTGATCCTTCCCTCTTTGATAAAGGGATCCTTCTAGAAAGAGATACGCGCTTGCCTTTTTCATGAGTCTCCTCTTCTGAGCCTTCGTGAAGTCTTGTGGAAACTCACCCTCCAAAATGTAGCTAATAATGGGAGTCAATGACTCCAATCCTTGGTATCTCAGTTGCTTGATAGTTGCTGCCACCATGATGACCTGCACTTCTTTCTCAACACATGTAACTGCTTGTTGTACAAGTAAATCGGCATCTTCATTCTGTTTCCTAGGAATATGATATAGTTGCACTTCTTCAAATTGATTAAACAATCTACGAATGGCATGAACTTTTGTCCTTAAGCTTTCATTCTTGCATTCCCAAATGCATAAAATTTTCTTCACAATGAGAAGTGCATCCCCTTTTACCATGAGACGTTGTATACCTTGGCCCATGCATATCTTTAAACCATGAAGTAGTGTGTCGTATTCTACTTCATTGTTGCTAGTTGAACCTGGTAGATTGACCTTCTCTTTCATGACCACCTCCCCACTTGGGTTGAGCAATACTAGCCCTCCCCCTGCTTTTCTTGTGGCTCGTCGAAAAGCTCCATCAAAGAACAAGGTAAAAGCATTAGGAATACTTTTAGGTGGTGGCAATGGTAGGGTCTTTACTTCAGGCACCTTAATCTCCTTCTCATGTACCCTATAATTAAGGATCCCTGCCAATTTTGCACGCACACTATCTTCTACTTTGAAAGAGTATTGAAACTCTTGCAACTCCATAATCCACTTTGAGATCCTAGTACTAAGATTCATTTGAGATGACACCCAAGGTAACAAATTTTCTGCAGTGAGAATTACAAAAGGTTTTGGTAGCAGGTAGGATCTAAACTTTCTCACCACAAACATGAGAGAAAGCATCATGAGTTCTACCTCTGTGTAGCCTCTCTCCAAATCATTCATGACCCTACTAGCAAAGTAGATGGGTCGCATCCAGGTACTATGGGGATCTTGTTGTAATAAAACTGCACCAATTGTTTCCTTCCTAACACTAGAGCTAACAAAGAATGTGTACTCCCAACAAGGAGGCATGAGTATTGGTAGCTCTGACAAAATGACTTTAATGTTACAAAAGTACTCTTCAAGTTCATAAGACCGTGCAAATTCTACTTGTTGTGTCAACTTTTGCAAAGGATGAAGTAACTCCGAAGCTAAGTGAATAAAGTGTGACATATACTTCACCTTTTGAATGAATGAGATGACCTCTTTGAGATTCTTGGGTGATGGGAGCTCAATAAGAGCCTTTTCCTTTGAAGGATCCACCTCAATGCCTTTATAGGAAACCTTGTGACCAAGCAAGATCACTTCATCCTCACCTATGTGACACTTGTCGGGGTTGAGTTGACCTCCCATGTCATAGAGCTTCTTTAAACCTTCTTCTACCCTTTGTAGATGCAATGATTTTGCGCTATAAATGCAGAAATCATCAATGAACACCCTAATTGACTTTCCAAAGAATGCTTGAAACACCATGTTCATGAAGCGTTGGAATGTTGCAGGAGCATTTGTCAGACCAAATGGCATGACTCTAAAAGCATAACAACCCCAAGGAGTGATGAAGGTTGTTTTTAACTGATCTTCCAATGCGATACCTATTTGAAAGTAACCCAAGTAGCCATCACACACAGTGTACTTCTCATGACCAGCTAACTCATTTAGTATCTCATCTTGAAATGGGAGGGAAAAGTGATCTCTTTTTGTTGCCTCATTGAGTGGACAGTAATCCACACACACCCTCCACTTGCCATTTTTCTTAGGAGTGACAACAACGGGAGAGACCCACTCCGAATTCTCCACTGGATAAATGAAACCTGCTGCTAGAAGCTTTCTTACCACCTTGAGTAAAGCCTGCTCCTTGATGACTCCTAGCCTTCGTAGCTTCTGAGCCTTAGGTGTGGCCTCTGGCTTCAACTCAATTTTGTGTTGAACAGCCTCTACTCCACGTGTTCTCTTGAGTACCTACCTCTTCCAAACCTCGAGAAGAGGTCTCCTGGTTGTTTGGCTTAAACCTTACCCCCATGACTTCGATGGAAGACTCCTCTTCAGTAATGCTGCCGCTACTTTCTCCTTCTAAAGTGCTATCGGTCCAGCCTTCCTCCGTCTCACTTTGAGATGATTCTTCATGGAGCTCCTCTTGGCGTTGCTCCTTCATGTCAAAGACAACCTTCTTATGATTGTCATTCCTGCAAATTAGCTTTCCACTCTCCCAATCCTGCAAAGCTCGCATTTTCATTAGCCATGGTCTCCCTAGGATAAATGGGTAACCATTTCCTTTGGTAGACATAACATAAAAATCCACCGCCTTCTTCATGCCAAAGGCCTCTACAAAAACATTTTTACAAATGCCTACACACCTAGCTTTGCTATTGTTTGCCATCTTGACTTTAATTTCAGGTGTCTCATGGATGTGCATGCCTAGTTTTTGCATGAGTCCCTCTGTCATGATGCAAATTTGTGCACCCCCATCCACTAGACCTTTCCTAACCAATCTTCCTTTGATGTAACAATCTAGCACAGGTGTAATATCCTCATTCATTTCAGCATGTGCAATTTTTACAAAAGGCACACTCTCTTTTACCTTTCTCCTAGTGCTAACTGCCTTTGTTAAATCCCTCCTAACTTCAGGGCATAATGCAAGAAACTGAGGCCATGTGATATCAGGACCCTTACCTCTCATGTCTTCCAATAGGTTGTATGGAGCCATACCATGTCCAAGAGGGAAGTCTTGGAGATTGATACGACGTCGAGTCCTCTTAGTTTCCTTGGTCTCCTTTGCCTTCTTTTCTCATCCATGGTCACTTTGTGATGTGACACCTTCTTTCTCTTTACCTTTTCCTCGGCCACGCTTAATGCCATTTGCTTCCATGTCGACCTCATTTGAGTTTGTCACCTCTACTACATGCACATTTGGGTCTGGCAAAGGTGGAACTCCTTCCACTCCTTGTGGAGGTGGTCTTGCTCCATTTGGCCTTTGTAGAAGCCGTGGTTGCTGACTAGTTCCTTCTCCTGCATTCATCACTGGGTAATTCAAGTTAGGTCTCCCTGGCTCCCCACGGGGCCAAGGACAATTATACATCCCATGTCCAGACTCACCGCAATTCCAACATTGCAAGACACTCCTAGGTCATGAATCTCGCTCTTCAGACTTCTTTGCTTGTCCCTTTGGACCTACAGCTTGTGCAAGGTGAATTGACAAGCTACTTAAAGATTCATTTAACTTCCCAATCACTTCCGCCGTTACCTCAGGAAGTTCCCTAGATGTTGATGCTTGTGACTTACCTTTGGGTCTAAGACCTTCTATTGGAACCTCCCCCCTTAAGCACTTGAGTTTCCTATATTTCTCAGCAGCCCTAGTTTCAGCTGCTTCAAAGGTAGCAGGTGCACCGGCCTCAACTTTTATCTTAAGGTCAGGAAAGAGTCCAGCTATGAACCTCTTCTTCTTTAGGAACTCTGCACCATTACCAGGGTTAGCAACATTTCTCACCCGTACAGCCCAAAGACGTAGAAACTCTTGCTTGTACAAGTAATAGTCATCTAAGTCTTTTTGCTTATGAGAAACAATGTCTTGCCATAGATTTTGAGTGTTTTGGGGATCAAAGAAGTATCTCTTGAAATGATTCACAACTTCCTCAGGCAAAGAGTCAAACCAAGTGCTAGCATCTTTCCTAAGGACCACCTCAAACATCTCTACACGTTGTTGATCAGTTACTATCCTCTTGATACGACAAGACATCTTGAAATTTGCTAAAAATAATTCTTCATCCTCTCCAGGTTCTCCAAAGAAAAGAGGATATCCGGACATTTGGCGTTGGGCCTCCATTGAATCGGTTTCAAAGTGACAACACGTTTTTGTTTTTTTTTCTTAAAAAATTTACACAATAATGTTTTCTAAATTGCAATTTATTCTACAACAAAATAAAAAATTTCACATCAAATGACCCATGATAATCAATAAGAGGCAGGATGACAGGGTTTGGTGATGTGAGAATTTCTCCTACTCTTTGGGCACCAAACATGAACACCATACGTTGTTGAAAATGGATTTTTCTACTAATTGCAATGTTTATTCTAATGTGTGGAGTGAAATGAAAGGGGAAAACCTCTATTCTTGGGCCATTATCCATGGTCTATGCGTGACCTAATTCTTAAAACAAAACAAAAATATAGACGTCCAAACTAAGGTCGTACCTAATGAGAGGCAAAATAAAAGGATTTACTGATGCGTTTATCTCTGCCAACCTAAGAGGACCTAAAATTCTACGAAATACACGTTGAAATTGCAACTTAGTATTAACAATTATGTGTACCTTTTGCCTTGCAATGGGAATGAAGGGATCATACAAATTCTCGTGATTCATGCAAGCGACTTGATTATGCTAAAGGTTGAGCCTTCACAAAAATACACAAGCCGTCCTCAGTGGGGGCACCAATTTGAGGCGGTCCGGGGTGAGAAACAAGAAGAGTGGCCTCTAAGCACCCTTGTAGGCTCCCGTGCTGCTCAATTGGGTTGGGGTTGGGAAAAACAACAAACACACACACAAACCCGCAACCTAACCCTACACAAATTTGGGCACCACCTAGTTTTGGATGCGAACTAGGACGCGTAAAGAGAGAGAGAGAGAGAGAGAGAGCTAGTGCTCGGGCTGCTTTGAAATGTATCGGCAATGATCAAGCAAACACAATTATATATGTAAGAAAGAGAGAGAAGAGGGAGGGGATGCTTGTTGCATTAATACCTTCTTACAAATCTTTCATGACCGATCAAAGTGAGATTAGTATTTGTTCAACATAGCTTGAGTAAATTTCACCACGACACATCACAAGAAAAGCCACCCCAGTCACTGTCTTAAGGCCAGGGGAGTCCTCTCCACCCTGTTGCCCTCTTACAATATGTGGGATTTATAGCTAAATTGATGACAACACCCAGACACAAGCTAGCAAGAACTAAAAATATCACCAAGACACTTACACATCATTGTTGTCCATTACTTCACGTTGGAAGAGAGACAAAGTATCCAAGATTAGTCCGAATCCACCCTCCTTGATTCACCAAATGTTGGGCTTACACTAGTAGGAGGAATGATAGATTTTCCACTCTCAATTGAATGATCGCTCTCTCTTTTACAATGGCATAGAGTTCCCATGCTAGTCACCCCTATTACAACACATGCACAAGCATACGACAATGAGCTTCCACTCAAGAGCTCCTTCTAGAGAGGTTGAGCTTGGCTTCTCAAGCTATAGCATAGTGCTCTTGCTTATGGCTCTCCCCTTTTTGTGCTAGCTACACCTTCCTTTTATAGCAATTTTGAGGGCTAGGATTACTCCTCTAACCATGGTTGGGTTAGATTTTCAGCACTTATCTAATTTCTTTTGCTTGGAATTATCAAGAAGTTCGTAGGGATAGATGAAGAAGACAGAGAGGAGAGAAGTGGAGGTGATAGGACTTTTCATACTAAGTTAGTGTTAGTAAATTAGTAGAGTTAGTATTTTTATTGATTTACAAATGGAATTGGATATTTACAATGGGAGTATCCATGTAGCATACAAATAAGGAAGAAAAAACTCTTAATATGTAAGAAACATGGATTTCTTACAATGTCGATGCTCCAAGTGTCTTGAGTAGGGTCAATTTTGACGCTTGTTGACGGTCCACTAGCTTTTACGATACGTTTTTTCTCCACTCTTGACCTTCCTTGGGAGCCAAGGAAGGTCAAGAGTAAGTGAACATGAGTAATCAATCACCATGATGCTGTCTTTTAAGAGAAGAGGCTGAATTTTGTGGTTTTTTTTATAAATATGGGTAATATGGAAGAGAAAAAATGAGACTAGGTGGTCAATTTTGGAATGGAAGTGTGTGTAGGAGACATGAGTTCACCATGGTTTCTCTTATTCTTCAGTACAACTAAGAAAATCAAATATTGAGGGGTCTAAAAAAATATGTACATGTCAAATATAAATAATATAGGTGGAAAAAATATAAAGGGGTCAAAATAAATCTCTCTCATTATAAGTCTACCATAAAAAGATGAATATTTTTGGTGTTATAATTTATGAGAGTAAAAGAGAATAGATGTAGGAAGGAAAAATCACAATAGTGAAAAAATATACACATAAATAAAACTAGTTTTTTTGGATTTTTGTTGGGATGGAGTTACACCAAAAATAAGAGAAGCTTGCATGAAATTATTTTTATATGGAATAAAGAGTATGCAAAATGGTAAGAAAAAATATGGTAATGGTGAGTCAATGTACATAGCATAAATAACACACCATAGGTAGAAATATTTAAATAAATACCAAAATAATTATGAAAAATCCTTTTATTTAGGCCCTATATACAATGAAATATTTACACACAAATGGGCCATAATATACTTATATTTTTTATATATATTTTTATTTTTTTGGCTCAACTAGCCCAGTGACTAGCTAATTAAGGGTTTTTAAGAAGATATGGAAAAAGTCCCCTAACTCACACACGGCTATGTTTAGTGAAATGGTAGGCATAGCCACAGTGTTTGGTGATTTGATAGGGTGAGGTAGCTTACTATGGCAATGATGGAAAGCCGAAAAACAGCTATCACTAATATTGCTATATAGTTGCAAGGCATACCTTCTATTTTCACTACATTTGGATCATGTGGCCAAATTCATGTTGCCCTGAACCCTGCCTTTATGTTATCTTCTGTTAGAGAGAGTGCTATAGCTTTGGATGCAATTGATGCAAGTTCACTTTTACTTGCTTGAGAGCTGGCTGTTTTGAGCTGCCATATGGCTCTCTCCTTTCTTAAATTTCCTTTGAGTGATTTAAAGACGAAGACATCTAATGGATGTAGCTTATGTGAAGGATGAGCTGGTAATTTGACGATGTCAATACCTGCATCATGTGAGCTTGCAACCACCTCTAAAGACACATGGCTCCCATGTCCATCGAGGATCAATAAGTGGCGTTGTTCAAAGCCCATATCTTGTGCAATTGAATGCTTAAAGTGATTGAGCCACGCTTGAAATAGTTCTCCCATCATCCATGTTTTTCGTTGCATTGCCATCGCTGCACCTTGCTCACAATTTTCAATGTAGTTACTTGTAATCCGGCTTCCCTTAAAAATATAGTAGGATGGAATAGAGTGGCCGCTTGCATTCACACAACACAAAACTTTCGTCCATTCTCGCGAATCACACGTTATTCCATAGACCGATTTGGACCCTTTCCTTGCTAAGACCTTGATGCCTTTGTCTCTTGATCCTTGAAAACCTGTTTCATCCGCATTCCATATGTTTGAAGGTGGATAAGTGTTGACATTATATAGCTTCTCTAGATTGTCATGAAGTGTCTTGACTATTTCAAGCTGAAATCTTGTGGCTCGGGTTGTTCCAAGCCCACCGAACACGAAACACCAACTCTAGATGTCGCTTTCAAAAAGAAATCCACCAACTTTTTTTGGGGATGCCATTGGTGAAAATAGTGTGTCTCGTCTAATACATTTTTGCAACCTTTAATTTCACATCTATTACTGACATGCCATGCCTTGATTCACACTTCTGGAATATCCATTGTAGCAAAGCTTTTTCTTCACTTGATAACATTGTTGGAGGGACTTTTTTATTTTTACATGTTCTTCCCTCCTACCCAACTGAAGGGGATCGGGGAGCACCACAAACGGAGAGTGAGAGAGAGAAGGAGACACACGACACACAGATATGGGTGGGGAGACTCCAAAAGAGTGAGCAGCCCCCTATACACTTATGCTATGTATAAGGTATACAAGTCAGTGGGCGCCCAGACTCTGGGCGGCCGGGCAAGGCACATGCGCCTATACCCCAACAACCTCCCACTTAAAGGCGACTGTGCCTTTAAGCAAGGGAACCTAGTCTAAAGACTACAAAAGGTGAGAGAAAACCGCTCTCAACCGATGCCCACTGGCTGGCTGTGATCGTGTGCATCCGGCTGTCCTGCTCCCGTGTAAGTCCATACACCACCAGACGTACCACACACGTACTGCAAGTATGTACGCAATACCTGCATATCTCTCTCGTGCACTATGCCATCATCAGTCAACAAACGACTGACAACCCCAACTACAAATGCTCCCACTGCAGCTGCGATATCCGGTCTCAGGATCAACATCTCATACATGAGACCACCGAATGCCGATGCAATGCTAGCGGGCCCTGCTAGCTCTACGGAGCATGCATCAACATATATATCCCTGGCAATAGGCATCTCTGACTGACAAGGCATGTCAGCCACATGCATCTCCTGACTATCCGCAAAATACGCATCAACCTGTCGTGTAACCTCAGAGCAAACTAGCTGCTCTAGGTGTCTGCTGAAGGACATATCCTGCACAACTATATCCCCATGCTCACTGTCAAACATAGAAAGGAATGATTGCATAATCGCTGACGTCTCAGCCTCCTCTGCAATCATCCACTGCAAACATGACCACTCAATCTGCTGTGACTCACTAGAGCTCTCATGCTCTAACTCCGTATGCATAGACTCTTGCACAACGTCCTCCTGTCGTGACTCACTAGAGCAAGACCGCTCTACCTGTCTATCCTGCATAGAAGTATCTCGCACAACTGACTCTCTGCTTTGCTCAGTCAATAGCAAAGCATGCATGTCTGACTCTGTCACCTCTCTGTGTGACTGCTCAAGTCGTGCCCCAATTGTGTGCACAACGAGCTCACTACTCTGCACTCCATGCAAAGTACCCTGCAACCCATGAGCAAAAGAGACTCGCCTGCTCTCTCGCTCTCTACCTGGCTGCGTGATCACAGAGACAACACCGTCTCTCCCGTGATCCACATGCAATGGGTAACCTGTACCACTCCTGGCACCTCTCGCAATCACTAGCAAACCCAAATGCAACGCAAAAGATCGATCAAGCAGCGATACCCGACATTCACTATCCCGTAACTGTCTGACTGAGATCAAATCCCGTCTCAGATTTGGCACATAACGCACATGATGCAGGGTAAATCTCATATCACTGGGCAAGGACAAACATACGTCTCCTGTATCCTCAATGTTATACACAGCACCATCATCCATGTGCACACAACCAAGTCTCCCACTAGAAAACGTGCTAAACCACTCACGATGCGACGTGACATGGAAAGTAGCATCTGAATCTAGTAACCAATGTGAAGACAATGTGCAATCCGATATGCAATCCGTAGACATAAGATCGTCTGAAGACAAGCTAGATGTAAATGTGACATCGCCGTCACAAGCATACTCAGTAACCACTGTACTGATCTCACTAGCATCTGTCGTGCCCAAATCTGCATCACGCATCTGTCGCCTCCGTTGTCTCGAATGCCTGAAACATCGACGCCTAATGTGCCCTCTATGTCCACAATGCCAACATGTCAAGTCTCTATGCCGTCGAGACTTGCGTGTGGGACCAATCTATCCCATGGACATAGAAGTGGGACTAGACTCCCCTGTAGACATGGATGTCGCGTACATAGCATGTAAACTCTGCCATAAAGCATGAGTTGTAGTCTCCCTCGAGACCTGCCAGTCAACAGACTCAACCAGATGCAAACGAATCGTAGACATTGCTAACTCATCAAGATCCTGCCAATCATCATCACGCATAGACTTGGGCTTCGCCGATAAACCATGCAAGGGTTTATCCTGCCCCAAATCCGCCAATGCAACAAGCATATGCTCCTTCCAAGCAACAAAATCTACACCATCAAACTGTGTCAGACCGTAACGCTGGAAGTCAAATGAAAAATCAGCCATAATGCTCGCAAAAGAGCAACCAACAATGAGTAGAAAATGTCAACCAAATCAGCCCTAAACTGGCTCGAATTGCATCAACAAAAGTCTGCAAATATGGCTGTAAGATATGGCTGCAAATCAACCCCAAAACAGCCCCAAAATTCAGCTCTTAAACAGCTGCATAAACAAGTCACAAATGTGTCCCAAATCAACCTACAACTGAGCCATACATGGACACCTGCAAAGAGGAAACAATGGCTGAAAATTCAGCGCCCAAATAAGACCTCAAACCTGCCTGTAAACTTGTAAACCTGTAGCTGAAACCTGCTGAAAAACCTCAAGCCATTAGTGCTCGAATCCGGCTACCTAGCTCGTAGCCACACAAGCATACATCACAATACTCACTCCTGTGAGTGTGCCAAGATAATTGTATGCCTGTCAAACCCGCGAGCTAATCACCAAGCCCACAATGTGCGGTATCGATGCATACACACGCACAAATCTCCCACCTGCAGAGAACACCGCACGCAAATGCTGAGTGCAACCCGCAATCTCTACCTAGATCGCATAAATGATACGCATAAAACTCCTGGGAAAATTTTGCCAGAGTTTTGACGCACAATGGCTATCAACACAAAATAACCATTGTCCTGCAAGCTCAATACAATGAGCAATCAATGCGCATCAAACTACACTCAACATACATCAATGGAGTGACCGCGCATAAGCAAACGCCAAAAGATTTGCAATCCGGAAACTTGATCAATGCGAAAACAATGCTCTCAAGAGAGCTCACTGGCACTTGAAAGTGCTCGTCAAAATGCATGTATAATGGGCATCAACCATGCGCCATAACCATATGCAAACCATCCGCAAAGACCATGAATCCAAGCACGAAATCACTGCCAAAGTATCGTGTGAAAACCAGTGAAAGAAGCTCCACCTGTGTGCTCCAAAAACCTGCGTCTCTCAAGAGACCGCCTCGATGGTGTGTAAACGCCTCCGTACTTCGTTGCCCAAGTCTACCAAAAAACCCTCAAACCACAAGCTTAACACAAGCTGCAATTGCATCTTCAGCTCAGAATTTATGTACTCAACATCAAGCATCTCTCATGCTTCCAAAAAGTGCATCAAACTCGCACACAATGCGACAACAGAAAATCTGGAATTTCTATATACAGTCACTCTGAGCTGAGTATCAGCAAAACGGTGAGGAATTTGCAAAAAGTTTCTTCTACAAAGTTGTAGACCACGTCGAAACGGATGGGCAGCCTGCACAAAATTCTCAGATCTGCATTCTACAAGGAGAAAAACGAATCTGAAAACTGTGCTGCTACGCACACAGTTTTAGGGCAGCACCTTCACTTACACACAATCTTCCACACTCCTTTCTGAGCTTCCACAAGAGCATACATCACTCTCAACTGAGCTCACAAGCTCCCATTGCATTCTCACAGCAAGTCTTCTGCTTTCTTAATCTCTCTACCGTCGAGAGAGAGCGAGCTATCGCCTCGAAGCTCTCAAAGCCGTCGTGCTCTCCGCGGTCACCATAGCTCTGATACCAATTGAAGGGGATCGGGGAGCACCACAAACGGAGAGTGAGAGAGAGAAGGAGACACACAGATATGGGTAGGGAGACTCCAAAAGAGTGAGCAGCCTCCTATACACTTATGCTATGTATAAGGTATACAAGTCAGTGGGCGCCCAGACTCTGGGCGGCCGGGCAAGACACAGGCGCCTATACCCCAACACCAACTGGCTATTGTAGATTTACTGATTCCAAATTGAAAAGAGCATTTGTGTAATGATAAGCCTTCATCACGAGCTGCAAGGGCTTTTGCCATGTCCTCCTCTATCCATGTTAATGTCCTTCTTTTGGGTGTCTTCTTGACTGATTTTTTTGAGTTGTCGTCATTGATGTCTAAAGGGGCTTGATTTTGTGTAGAAGGCTGTGGAGGAGAAGCCGATTTTGGAAATCTAACTTTTGTTTGAGTGCTTAGAGGTGAACTTTTCTTTAAGGTCTTCGATCTTGTCCTTCGAGGCGTGTGTTTTTGATTCATTTTTTATGAGGGAGAGCTACATGCACGAAGCTCTAATGTGGTTGATTTAGCTTCGGTTTTTCTTGTAACCTTTGACACCCTTTTTGTCATTATTAGTGTCTAAGATGTTACCTGCTGATGTAGATCAAATGACAAATACAAATCAAACGATAGTTAGACAGATCAACGTAAATTTATAATGGATTTTATGGTGTATTAGTAAAGCAAGTCAAGTAATAGATAGTTCTAGAAAGCTTACCATTCGGAAATGTAGAGAGTTATTCCTAATAGTCCTATAGAAGCTTCTTGTAGTCTTTCACTGAGAAGTTTCTATTTGCTACTTTTGGAGAATCTATCTCTACGCTCTCTGCTGGCCTTTTCTGGATTGTAGCTGTTGATTGGATTTTTGAGGAAATGAAGGGTGATTGTTTTCTAGGTATTGTGCAAAGAAAAGTGGGCTTCAAATGAACTCGTCCACATCAATAAACTCTTCCTCTATTGCGATGAATAAGTGATGAGGTGCAGAGAAGGTCAGCAAGTTGTCTCTCTATCAGACTCAGTTTGCATTCACATGGGGCTTTTGAGGCCATTGATTTCGCATGTTACAACTATATAGTAGTGGTGGGGGCTGCCTTGAATGAATAATGTGCAAATAAATAAGGGACTACACTTAAAAGAAGGTGGTGTGGATTTAAGACATTAGCTAGGAGGTAAATGTGCATGCAGGCTGGTTGAAACAGAGATGTTGTTCAATGCTCATGACGTAGAAAGGTGCAGTTTGTAAGTATGATGCAGGCTGTTCATTTGCATCTATGGTGTTGGGAGGTGTATGTGTTGGGGGAATAAGAGAACTCTCTAGGAAGTGTATATGTTGTGGGAGAAAGAGACTTTTGAAAGGATGAGTGGGCAATCTGGCAGTTTAAGTAATCCTATTGGTAAGTCAAATCCATGCGAAAGAAGTTGATTGGTTTGTAGGTTTGTGCTAAATAAATTTTGAATTCGTATTAGTCTTGAACTAGGTACAAAAATTACCTCAATTAGAACGTTCCTTCATGAGTTTGTGAGAGAAGAGGAGTGAGTTCAGTACGTTGTCGTCTTGTTGAAACATGTGCGCTCTTATTTTGTGCAGGGATGGAGCTGATTCTAGAGAGAGAGGGAGTCGGCTGCAATGAGGATGGGCGTCTTAGTTTTTAAATTAGCCACGTTAAATACTTTCCTTTGAGTGGTTGTATTTTGGCCTAATATTGGGCCCCAATAAAACTCTAAGAGTGTACTTCTTTTGAACCCTGTTCAAGTATTGGCCCCTTTACCCTATATGCATGTTGGGAGAAGCATTCATTAGCTATGAGCACAAAAGCTCCATCATGTTTCATTCTTCCAAGGTACTTATGTAAAGCAAGGCTTCAATTTTAGACATATTGTGTGAGACTGAGGGGACTAGAGCCTGCAATGCTACATGGCTTGGTCTTGGCCCTTGGCCCGCCCAATCTTACTCTAGAACTGACATTACTCCCATCTTGGAGAATTATTTTCGTCCTCTAAAACAAGAGTGGTTGTATCATCCTAAGAACACTAATGTTTTCCACAGTGGCATCCTTCATGGATCCAGTAGAAGGTTCAATGAAATCAAGAATAACATCTTGATTTTCCATGTTGTTGTCCCTTTGCAACCGTCTTGTGTACCCGGCCCATATCCAATATACTCCATTTAGAACTCACTTGAGTATGCTAAATGAGTTATACTGCTAAGATGTACCTGAAAGAGCCTACCTCTTTTTACTTTCCATGAAAGTGACTGGCTAACGTAAGAGTAAGGTGTGAGCTTTATCCTAGAGTATTGAAGTATGAGTCAAGGAGAGAAGAGAAGGAATTATCCCACATGCAATGGTGCAGAGATACTTAAAGCTCATTTCATGAATGAATAAACACAACTCTATTTTGTATTACATCTCCCTTGTTTATGGTGATCTTGTGATGGCTTAGCAAATACTCATATTGTGTTTATGAGTCCAAGTTAATTGATCTTGGAACCTAATTTCCTTGATAATCTAGCCAACACACACTCACTTGTGTGCACAATGTTTATCTTTCATCCACCCTAGCTAGCACAATCCCATTCCCATCAAGTGGTATCAGATCTTGGGTATGGTAGCTAGGTTTGTCATTATGCATTTGCATGTTAGTACAACTAACATTCCTTAATAATCATTAGCTAGATCCATTCGATTTTCTCTTCTATTGCAGATCGCATGCCTAATTAGTATTCCATTGGCTAGCATGAGCATGTTCTTGAGTTATAGACTCTTGGGCCACTACTCATTGGCTAATTGGAAGCTTAATTAGCATTACAGCTCATTAATTTTCCATTAGGAACTCACATTTGCATTCAATGGCTATTCCTCATTTTAGCAAAATTGGCATTTGCATTTAGTATGTCTGCGTAGCCCATCTCAAGAGCTTTCAATCAAGCCCATCCACACCAACCAATTTTGAGCCAGACTTTTTCAATTAACACTTTGAACAAAATCCAAACTTGCAAAGCTCCATTCTCTAGTTTTTGTTGCAGATCCAAGGCTCAAAAGAGTGTGTGTGTGTGTGTGCACGTGTGTGTGCGCACGTGTGCACCTAAAGGAGCATTCAATGCTCACCATATCCCTTTGGAAAAGAAGTCTTCAAAAGGGTTCAAATATCCCCAAATAAGTCGGCCCTATCTTGGTGGGAACCCCCAACCTAGGAGGTAAAGGCAAGCCCAAAAGGGCGCTCACACACAAGCAAGGCGGATTCTGCCCGCTGCCAGGCCTGCTGCATAATTTGCCCATGCCTGCCCGCCGGCCTGTGACCCCGCCAGCCTGAAGCCTACCCGGTCTACCCGCCCTACCCCCGTCTGCTCCGTTGCTCGTCCTGTCCGCGCATGCCCGAATTCTGCCCGGCCTGACACCGCTGCCCAAAAACATGACCGAGCTGCTCGAAGACTGCCCTGCCCGGCTGCCCGTTTTTTTATAAAAAAGCCCCAAGACCTTTATTGCCTTCAAGCCCCCGTCCCACCGGTTGTTGCTCCAAACAATCTTTACCAATCACCTAAGGGGTGTTCTCGTGAGCTGCAGGGCCTCAAAACACACAGTGGAGGGCCTTATTCCCATGAGCTTACTGTTAAGAAGTTGTTCTTACGTCTTGCGGCAATCCAACGCCCTCGGCTCAAATCTCCAAAGATCAAAGGAATCCCAATGGCCTTGTATACCATGGTAGAAATGTATGACATCAGTGTGTATGAAGGAAAAACACACGCACACACAATGTGCATCAACATCGAAATGTATGTACTATTTGTGTACAAAAGCACAATGAACACGGGATTAGACACTGCCAGCAAAAGCTATGGTAAGACCTTCCCGCACATGGTGAGCACACACATTGGCTGACACAAGATGCGCACTTTGAGTCATATTTGCACTCAAGGCAAAATAAAAGGAGCTTCTATAATGTATGGAGTCAAGACACTAGCCTTGGAGAGTCTCCAAGTGCCAAGACCACTCCAAGGCACCATGGGGAAATTTCAAAATTCACTTCACGGGGAGGTAAAACCAAGGAACATCATTAATACTCGCATTAATAGTTATTTTACATCAATATTTTGCATTGCACTTTGTTTTCGATAAAGCCTGATTTTGCTAAACAAAAGAAGCACTTGTTCGAGGGGAGGATACAAAGACAAAAACCATGAAGCAGCTGAAGGCAAAGCTTTGGAGAAGACGAAGGTGCTCTTGGATTAGAGCGAAGCATACATTCTTTAGGGATTTTTCTCCTAGATTAAAGTGTTGTTTTTAACCATGGATTGGAGTGTTATGTTGATTATCTCCTGGATTGGGAATGTATGTAGTGTGTGCTCCTGGATTGGATTGTTGTCTATCTTCATCAAGTTGTAGCCCAAAGTTCAAGGAGAGGATTCCTCTTGTATTGAGATCCTTAGTGGATAAAGAATCTTCCATGTATTCCTCCTAGTCCAAACCTCAAGGGGAGGAGTGTAAGGTGTGAGCTTTGTCCTAGGGTACTGAAATATGAGTCAAGGAGAGAAGAGAAGGAATTGTCCCACATACAGTGGTGCAAAGCTATAGAGCTACTTAAAGCTCATTTCATGAATGAATAAACACAACTCTATTTTGCATTACATCTCCATTGTTTATGGTGAGCTTGTGATGGCTTAGCAAATACTCAAGACTGTGTTTATGAGTCCAAGTTAATTGATCTTGGAACCTAATTCGCTTGAGTGACAATCTAGCCAACACACACTCACTTGTGTGCACGATGTTTATCTTTCATCCACCCTAGCTAGCACGATCCCATTTCCATCAGTAACTAATCAGTAAAGTATAAGTCCTTAACTTGATATCTTATCGCATTAGTAAACAACCCCACCATAACCAGTGTTCAAGGTTGAGAGCCTGACTTAAACATGAAGAGACTAAACATAGTGACAAACATGCTTTACCTTATGGTTATCAAACTCCAACTAGAGTGATGCATGCTCTCTAATTAGGTTGCTTGGTGCTAACGTACAATAAATTTATGAGATGGTGTTCACCATGAATCCTTACTATTTAAGGATATAATTATCATGGATTACCATAAATATCTATGCTTATACTAAATATTGTTGATAATTATATTTACTTGAGGGGGCCTACCTTGAGATTATACCTTGTAATTACTTCATATGTTAATTCTGAATGGATCCTAAATACTTCTTATTGCTTATGCCACTATCCTGGTGAGCATGGTTTAGTATGACCTTTTATTCCACTTTACTAGTGAGCGGGGCTTAGTGGGAGCAAGCCCTTAACAACTTAACCCATATAGAGTGCATAAATGAAGGGTTAGTCCCCTCTCCCAGTATGCTTACCTTTTGGTGTGTATCTGGTGCCCTCTCTAATGTAGGATTTAATGCACTCTGCCTTTGTCGTGACGGGTCTTTTCCCCCTTTCACTTATGTTGCTTCACAATGTAAGCATCACCATCTGATTCTTGATTTGATGGTGGGCGGTTGGGCGTGGTGTTTGGCCCATCCATTTCCTAGAATCATTCGGTTGCGTTATTCCTCCTCTTACCCTACAATACACTGATGAGTTGATCGGATAGTACTAGGTCATGAAGCCACAACAATGGGGTACAACCCTACATATTGGCCTGCAACTTGTATATATACAGGTGAGGGGTCTATGCTCCCTCACTTAGACTGTGGTTTGGTTTGTTTCAATAGAGAGAGAGAGAGAGAGAGGTTGTAACAAGTATCTAATTTGCATTAATCTACTTCTGCTACCTGGATGATTAGTGGGAAGGCTTTTGCTTCACAAGTGCTCTATTTTATTGACCATTCGATTCTTCTCAGACTTGATTTTTTTCCTTTCTGTCTGCTAATAAAGGAAGGATGGGTTGAAGTTTTGTTGCATAGTGATAATGAAATAACTCACTTAATGATAGGGAAGATTTGCAAATTCTATTTTGGTTGTGAATACATGTCATTGGGATTACATTTTGTAGATAATACCCTAATTAGTTGTTTCAATCTCTTTATTGTGGTGGTAGAAATGATGGACACTAGTTAAACAAAAAGGGGGGGGCGCTGGAGCTCTGCTATATTGTCTTAGAACACATGTGCTCCTCATACGTGATCTCTGGTTTTTAGCTTAGGTAATATACTGTTTAAAATTTTTGAGGACTATGGATATCATTAATGGGAAGACTTGGGCACAAAATAGGATGGGGTTTTTCTTTGGCTATTGCTGGTCTTTTGACTAATAAGGTTGTTATCTATCTTGACTAACTCCTGGTCTGTTCACTTTACTGAGCTTGAAACTTTTTGTCAAAATTGGACTATTGATGTATTGATCTAAGCTATGCAATCTCTGTATTACCTTATGCTTATCATTAATGGTTTTGGTTGCTTATTGTGGGTGCCTATGGAGAAGAAGATGGTGGATTCTAGGAATAGATTTTTTGCCTGCATATAATTTTTTATATGGTTTTGTTGCTTTCTTACCTGGGATTTGTCATGAGTAAGACAAAAAAAGGGCGATGATATGCTCTGGTATGGGGGTTGTGATATTGTAAACATGATCCTTATGTTTCCATGGAGCCCATTGACCAAGGTTTGCTAACTTTGGATTGACAGTTTTATGGATTCACTAACTTGGAATATGATGGATTCTCTTGTGTTGGCTAACTTTGGGATTAACTGGGATTTGTTTTCCTTTTGCTCGAATAACTGAGATTGATTCAAGTGGCATGACATTGCTTAGTTCTATATTGGGATTTTTGTTATCCTACATAGGATTGGCATGCTCTGCTTGGTATGGTTTGGAATATTACTTTAACTAATGCTTCAATACTAAGGTGTGAGCCTACTTCACACATAAAGATTGCTCTCCCTAGCTTGGGTTTTGATATTTAAAGGGTTTTAAGGTATGATAGTGGCTCACTAGGATTTTATTTTTACCTCAGTTTCAATAGCTAGTATTTTCTTATGGTTAAGATCTTGATTGGAAAGTTGGTCTATGGCTGGTGGTCTATGGCTTACTTGCCGGTCTTTTAATCGTAGTCTCTGGCTATGGTTGGTCTTTTTTGCTGGTCTTTTTGTTGGGAATGGGGTCTATTCTCATGACTTGGTTCTAATTGGGTATGGTCTGGTGGTTAGGAAGATTAATTTGTAAGCTTGCTTAACACCACCTAGTTATTGATCTACTAGTAATACTAGGTATTTTCATTAAGTATTGAAAGGTCTCTCAGGATCCACTATATGGTAGTGCTTGTTCTGACAGTTTGGAGTTAAACTTGGCTAATCATAGGTGGTTTTGGCTTTGTTCACTGTCTTGCTGGCTTAGCAAAACTTTCACTTCTAGTGTGCTGACTTTGCTGATATTTGATGGCTTTGAACACTTTTATGCTGGCTTGGCTTTTTTGACCACTACATGCTTTTTGGGCTTGTTATTTGGATATGTTACCCTTCTAGTTTAGATCTAGCATTGTTCTTTTGCTTTATCGGGCTGAAATTATTCTATTTTTGATCGAATATGCTAAGCCTTGGAGGAATTCCATTTTGGAATTTTGGTAATTTGGTTCTTGACAATTGATTGTCAAACTTGCTGAATTAGTTTAAGCTAACCCTGAATTGTTTTGGTCTCTAATTCTTGTTGCTAGGTTATAACACTACTTGTTATTGACTTTGCAATACTCTTGCTTGTGAAGTAGGTTTTGGTTCATCTAGTTGAAGGGTTTGACTTTGAGCCATACAACATGATTGTTGCTACAATACAAAGCGTTTCTAATCACTTTGAAGCTATAATTACATATTTAGGTTATAAATTAGGGATGGTTGGAACTCTTTGTACGATAAATGGTTACTTTAAAGGTTAGAGCATATGGTGCTACTCTAAGAATGCGGGTTTCGATAGGGATATTTTAACTTGAAAAGACTTTGGAAATTACCTGGGTTTTTTCTAAAATAGTACAGTAAAGAAATACTTTCGAAAGCATGTATAAACTACTTAGAGTATGCAAGTCTTTGCTTGGACATTACAATTTGGAAAGAAGTGGAGATAAGTTTTTTGCTTATACTTTTATGCACTATTTAGGACGGTAGCTAGTCTAATAATGTTTAGGTTGGACATGGATAACAACTGATCGGTTCTTTGAATCTTGACATACATAGCCAAGTCTAACAAATATGTTGTCTTGACTATATGGATGCAGGTGAGAATTCTATCTTGACTTAAAAAGGTTTATCGTGTTGCACTCTGACTCTGAAGATCCTTGATGATTCAACTGGGAAGACCTCAACAGTTCTTCTACTTTTGTATAAAATCATTTAGATGAAACCTCATTCTTATTATGTTTTACATTAATGAATGAAAGACTGAGTCATTTTTGTACAAGTCCTTGCCTAGTCATCTAAAGCCAATTGTCTTTTGAATGTCGTGTTCTTTTGTGTATATGTATTTAGTTTAATACTACAACATACACACACACACACACACACACACACACACAGAGTAAATGGTTAGTATGGGTTGATGTTCTAGTAGGAGAATGACAAGAACCAAGGTGACTGCAAGGAAGGCATGCAAAGGGCCAGGTTTAGCTACCAAAGTAGGGGGCAGGTCGGCGAGCGAGCAAGAAGGAGAGACCTGGAAAGCCAATGAAGATTCTAAAAGCCCCAAGGATGATGAAGATACAAAGAAGCTTGAGGCTATTTAGAGAGATTAGAAAATCTCATAAATGCATTGAGCAATGTGTACCCAATCTACCATTTTAGAGGTTGGTCAATCAATCTGTGAAGAGGCATGCACATGCACATGCACATGCACAATGACATGGAAGGTTGTTGATCTTTTGGCACTTCAAGAGGTAGTAGGAGACTTTTTGCTTGAGTATTTTAATGACATAGCTTTTGTGGAAGCACATGCCATTTAGTTGACCATTATGGATCACTAAAGAGAGTAGGATGAAGGTATAACTAACTCCTAGTGCCCAATGAATTCTTAGACAAGAAAATGAGGGAGGTTTTGCTCACAGCTCTAGCATGGTCATAGTCATAAGTAAAAATTGTAGATGTCACCCATGAAGTTAACACTAGAGCCAAAGTTGAGCAAGAAAACCCGTTGTGCAAAGGAGTCCAAGAAACTAAGAGAGAAAGAAAATGTCACAATTGATGTAGAAGTAGAGAAGAAAAGCTATGACACAGTAACCTGTGAGATAGATGAGAGAAACAATGAAATCTTATCCTCAATGAAAGATGGATTGCTAAAGCAGACATACCACTAGCACATGGGTCAAGGAGAATAGATATCAATTATGTCAATATTAATATATTGCAGGATTCAAATGCATAGATAACAGATTCTATTGTGTATATATGCCTAAAGTAAGTTGCATTCTCTTTCTTTAGCATACTTAGCTTCTGGATTTGGAATGGAGAATAACTTACATTAACTATTTGTAGTTTGATAAAGACCCAACTTCCTCAACGCAGCGATCATAATATATATTTTGGATCCACAAATGTTTGTGCTTCTTTGAATGGAAAAAAACCCCTCAGGGCACATTACAGAGATCATTTTCTCCCTGCCCTATGCTCCAAGTAATAACAATTATTTTTCCATACAAGAGAAACAATCATTGGAACCTCATATGCATTGAGCTTGATAAGCCAATGGTATGAACTCTCAACTCAATCCGAGGAACCCATCCAAAATTAAGGCTGTAAGTAAAATTAGTTTCTTTGGTTTAGGTTTGCACATAGTGATCGTTGTACTTGAACAAAAAATTTGTATGTTTGTAGCTACATAAAGCAAGCTATGTGACAATTATGAATTGAACAAAGCAAACATAAAAGATATCACAATGACACATCAAATAGATGCAAACTCATGTGGATGGAGATGTCTCCTACATGATGAGTACATACTACAGAGTCTCTTTGCATTGAAGCCATTCATTTCAAAGGAAGTCATTTTTCAATGCATTAATAACTTGGTTGTTGTATAGCAATAAGAGTTGATCTCAAATTCTTTTAATTTTGCAGAGTGCATTGGAGAAATACATCTTAGAATATTTCCAACAATATCGTGCTATCCAACATCTACTCTCTATCTCAAATCCTATAACTTTGGATGAAGACAACAAAGAAAGATCTTGTACTAATGGAATTGAACTATGAACATTGAGAATAGCATAATTTAAAGAACTGTAGAGAGCATTTTTCTTTGAGAAAATAGAGGGAGAACTTGATTAGAGGTAGCAACGTAACCATTATACCTAATTAACTTGGCATGAACAATACTTTGCAAGAGAGAGAATTAGAGAACTTGACAACAGTTGAGGACCGGATTGATGTGGAGATGGTCTCCCCCCTCCAAAAGGCTTTTGTATTATAGCTTCTACCATAAAGAGATACTTGGTACAATACAAGCTTTGTGTTCCTTGAGACCTTGATGGTGCAATGAAGATAGAGATTTTCCTGCACCACAATTATGCCCTTAACTTAGCTAACTGAAAGCATTAACTTGTCCCTGACCTCAGTCCCAAGACCTCAAAAACACCTTCGAAAGTGGAGAGAGCTAGTAGGGAACAAGGGTAAGGAAGAGGAAGAAGAAGGAACTTATGAGAAAGAAGTAATGTCCTCTGATACCATTACTCATAGAGCTTAGCATAGCATAGTACCATAGTAATGGAGATGAAGAAGATGGCTAGCATAGAATTGAAGCATGGCTCTTGGTTGGATTTGCATTCCATAGCCAAGAGTTTCTGGTGATGCCTACAACTCAATGTACATGAGTAAAAGACATGCAAAAATAGGCATTGAAATTAATACAAGAAGTTTGTCAAATCTCAACGGGGATATTGCTCTCGAAAGAGCTCACAACACATAAACCATGCTCCAATTCACATAGATCAATGGCATAAATTTCCCATCGGATCCAAGAATTGGTGCAAAGACTTATAATCCTCATGTCCATAAAAGTTATAAACTGGAGTGTAGAGATCACAATCTCAAGCAAAAAAACAAAGATGTATACATCACTACCAAATAAATGTATATGGCAGCATAAATCGCTCTAAAACGCATGTAGAGCACAAAAAACCTTTGTATGAAAAAGAATCATTTAAAATTGCATAAAATGAGAATTTCTGCAAGAATGTAGACTCCACTTGTGATGTTGATGCAAAAAAATACGCCTTGGTCGAGATATGGTCCTCGCTCACAGTACTCCAACATACTCCATTTGTATTTTCGATGCAGATAGCTCTACCTCTGAGCCATGCGCTCAAGAACCTAATTTCTCTGGAGACCCTGGTGAGGGAAAAAGTGTGCTTCTGCTGCAAGACTGATCATTGTTGGAGTGTGTCGATGGTAGACCGGGAAATGTCGCAAATGGCGAGGGAGGTCAATGCTAAAGTCAAAGAAACTGATGTCGAAGCTGAGAAGAGTGGTGTGAGAGAAAACTCAAGACTCTCTCCCTCTCTCTCTCTCTCTCTGTAATGGAATTGGCCTATTTTATTTGAGAGTAGCGGAAATTAATGAGAGTACTTTTGAGAAATGACTTTGTGAGCATAGCGAATGAGCATAATTGAAGATAGCAACATAATCATAGCAATTAGTTAATTGGCATGAACAATACTTTTTCAAGAGAGAGAATTTAGAGAACATGACAACAGTTGAGGACCGGATTTATGTGGAGCCGGTCCCCCCTCCAATAGGCATTTGTATTATGATTTCTCCCATTAAGAGAGACTTGTTACAATACAATCTTTGTGTTCCTTGTGACCTAGGTGATGCAATGAAGATGGAAAGCTTCATACATCACAAACATAACATAAACTTGAAGAAAGCTTTAACTATCCCAAGCCTCAGTCCCAAGACCTCAAACACCTTCGAAGGTGAAGAGAGCTAGCAGGGAATGAGGGTCGGGAAGAGGAAGAAGAAACATTTCGTAGGAGAAAGAATTACTTCCTCACTTATCATAACTCTTGTTGCTAGGATACATAATAGCATAGTAATTAAGAAGAAGGAGATGGCAATCTTAAGCATTGAATCATGGCTCTTGGTTGGATTTGCACTCCATATCCAAGAGTGTTGGTGTAGGCTCTCAACCTCTACTTGCTTGGAGAAGGAGAGGGAGCTCTTGCACTTCTCATAGCACACAGTGAGAGTGTTTGTGAGTGTGTGTGGGTGAGTATACCCCCTAAGCAACCCCCTAGATTGCTTGGGTCGACCCCCCCTTGTAGCTCATGCTTGAAGCTCATTAGACCCCTCCAGGCCTAGCCAATCACAAGCAGGAGGCATTACAAGCAGCAAGGGTATCCATGAGACAAGTGTCCCCCTTTCCCCTTTGAGAGAGAGGACTTGATAAATGCA
Organism: Adiantum capillus-veneris; assembly: GCF_014529385.1. Taxonomy (NCBI): domain Eukaryota; kingdom Viridiplantae; phylum Streptophyta; class Polypodiopsida; order Polypodiales; family Pteridaceae; genus Adiantum; species Adiantum capillus-veneris. Next base: position 129,804,404 of record NC_140931.1, on the reverse strand, counting down.
AAACCAATTAATTAAATATCCTAAATTATTATTGGACCACTTGGGTAACAAACCAATAGGCTTCAGGCACACCATGAGGGCAACATGAGGAGAAACTTGACAAGTGTCCCTTTTGCTTTCTTTGTACCATGCATGCCTTGTGTGAGTGTGTGGGTGTTCTCTCTCATTCCCCCTCATGTAGGGCTCGCCCCCTCCTTGTAGGGATTGAATATTTGACTTTTTGACACCTCAAGACCCTCATACATAGGCCCAGTTCCCACCACAAGCTTGGCCGTTAAGCACTTTAAGCTTGGCTAGGTTCTCACCTTAAGTGCAACCCTAGCATCTCAAGCATGTCAAGCACCTCAAGCATCTCAATAATTAAGCACCTCAAGAACCTCAAGCACTGTAGTCATCAAGCATGACAAGCAGGACAAGCACCTCGAGCTGGGTCGGGTTCCCGCGCCTCAAGGTAAGCCCTAGCTTACCTAAGGTCAAAGGACTTTTACACACATTATTGGAGGTCTTCAAAAAGCTAACCCTAAGGTCTTATGCTCCATTGGTTAGCCTTGCTCTTTGATAGACCATCTCTCATTTGGGGCCCTTTACCATTTGCCCCATGTTGAGATAGATCTATAAGCACATGTCTATATCTTAACCCTTGTTCTCGTTTATTCTCCCACATTAAGTGATCAGTTTAATATGAGAGAATCATTTGGTTGGTTAGATATTACATATTAGATTTTATGACATTACCTCTCTCTTGAAATCATAGTCGTCCTCGACTATGAGGTAGAAGAGATAAAGCCTTAGTCATTAGTCAATTTTACTTAGCGGGTAGAGGATCCCTTTTTACCCTT